>NW_017306282.1:467496-473028 GCF_000935625.1 Nanorana parkeri
ACTAACAGTATGGCTATGGCTCAAGAGTCAAGGTTGAGGGAAGCTGGTTGGCTGAGCACATCTGATGGTAACGAAGAGGTACTGCGAGTGACAGCTATGCACTGAGGGTGACGACTAATGCACCACGAGCTGCTTTTATTAAACACTGCACATTTTGGACACATTTATTTTATATTTTTTTAGTCTTGGATAGCATATGGAAAGGTTAGAACCACTGTCAGTCTTGATTTTGTCTGTTTCTAACTGCAGGGCTTTACCTTCACTTCCTGGAGAGGAAATCTCTCCAAATGAGTTAAGTTCCCTCTTAGACAGTTGTCATTAGAACAAGTGTCTCCACTATTCTGGTGACATCTCAAAATGTAGGATGTCCCATCATCACTTTCTGTCTCAGTAACAATGCTGATTCATTGTCCACTGAGCAGGCTGAAGGCACAGACGTGACACAAAAAGCTGCACAAATGAAAGAAAGAAATTGTGGTGTCACCTATGCAATATGGCAGATGTATCACAGAACCTGAATGGATTCACATATATATATCTTTTGGTGAGAATACAATGTACACATATATGGATTTAATTTATGTATCCAACTTTTTAATGGAGTTCCATTTTACTAAATTACAGATCAATGCTGTAACTCCCCAACTTAACTTATATCGACTTATGATCAACTCCAACATATACGAAGTTCTCCATTTCAATCCTCCACTGAGTGATTCCTGCTGTCCAGGTCCTAGGTAGGAAGATTTACACTCCTCCCTGGAACAACTACAATAATCCAGGCCACTATTGTTACTGATCTGTATGAGTTCTTTATAGAATATAGAGAATCCATTGGATCCATTCTCCACAGAAGACAACAGCAGTCTGGTTTAAATAACAAGCCAAGCTTTGCATGTCACTGCCATGGCAAATGGAGATTTCAGCACAAGGTTCATTCCAGCCTAAGCTGTAAATTCAGTTTGGATAGGGCTTTGTCATTCAAACAACAATGAAGTATAATTTTGGTTTATTATTGGCCACTATTCCACTTTCATTTATCTCTGTTCTGGCAGCTCTTGGAGTGGAGACTTTTGCACCAAAACCAAGTATAAATACAGCATATTGCCTTGTCTATGCGCTGGCACTTGGTTTGGCAATGCTGCCCAACAGGGCTGGTGTAAATGAACCCTAAAGGTGCCCATAGAACCTAAGATAACAGTCTCCTGATTCTACCATAGGATCTTTGAGATTCCTGCATACATAGGGGACTCAAATTCATATCTGGTGGATAGTGTTGGGACAGGTTAGAAAAACGTATCCAATAGAGAGGTGGTGGCAATGCTGGAGACCTGATGGTACTGCTTGGTTAGGGTGGAAAACTGATGATACTTCTGATTGGGAAAAAAATAGTAATACCATCAGCTCTACAATTCCAGAGCAGTGCATTCAGCTCTCCTTTATCCAGGGCAGAACCACCATCTCTCAACCAGAGAACAGTGCCATTAGCTTTCCACCTACAGAGTAAGAACATCAGCTCTACATTCCGGAGTAATATAATCAGCTCTCCATCTCCGGATTAATACCATCAGCTCTCCACCTCCAGAGTAATACCATAAGCTCTGATCCCTCAGAATAATACCATCAACTTTCCACCTCTAAAGTAATACTATCAGCTTTCCACCTCCAGAGTAATACCATCAGTTCTCCACCTCCAGAGTAATTCCTTATGCTCTGCACCTCTAGAGCAGTACTATAAGCTCTCCACCTCCAGAGTAATACCATCGGCTTTCCATCTCCCGAGTAATACCATCAGCTTTCCATTTCCAGAGTAATAGCATCAGCTCTACGACTCCAGAGTAAAACCATCAGCTCTCCACCTCCAAAGTAATGTCATCAGCTCTCCACCTCCGGAGTAATACCATGCGTGCTGCACTGTTAAAGCAATACCATCAGCTCTCCACTTCCAGAGTAATGCTATCAGCTCTACAACTCCAAAGTAATGTCACCAGCTCTCCACCTCCAGAGTAATTCCAACAGCTCTCCACCTCCAGAGTAATGCCATCAGCTCTGTAACTCCAGAGTAATACCATCAGCTTTCCACCTCCAGAATAATAACATCAGCTCTACAACTCCAGAGTAAAACCATTAGCTCTCTGCCTCCAAAGTAATACCATTAGCTCAACACCTTTAGAGCAATACCACCAGCTCTTTTGCTACAGAGACATAAAAGGCTAAAAAAAAGTCTGTAGTGTACTATAGGCTTTAGTTCTTCAGCCAGAGGTAATATTTTTAACATGGTTATTCACAAAAGGATGAAGAGTTTGGAGAAGGCAGGAGAAGTGAGCAATCTAGGCCAAAATAGTCGATTTAGAAAAATTCTCCAAAGCAGCTCACTTCCCAGTTCAGCTATGTTGTCCTTTCAGATTGTTCACTTCTCCTGCCTTCTCCAAACTCTTCACCCTTTTGTGAATAAACCTGTTAGTGTTGAATGGAGATGAGTCCTCTAATATCTTAATAACAGCAGCATACTGCAATTGGCCAAAATATATGTATATTTTGGTAATCTATCCTATTCTTTTACTCAAATTTTATTACAAACCCACAAGAATGAACTACTGCTCCACCTGGTCATTTGGGGAAATACATGCACCAAAAACACAGGGTTATTCACAAAAGCGTGAAGAGTTTGGAGAAGGCTGGAGAAGTGAACAATCTAGGACAACATAGCTGAACTGGAAAGTGAGCAGAATTGGAGACATTTTCCAAATCAGCTATGTTGTCCTAGATTGTTCACTTATCCTCAGAGCTTCACAGAAATAGAGACAGCAGCAAATGCTATATTTTATGAAGCTTTACTCCAATCTTGAAAAGAGATATCACAAGAGTCAAGAGGTCAGATGTAAAGCTACCACCACACAACAATATAATAAAATCACAACTATATTTCATAAATACATCCCAAAACAATTACTTGAAAACAGCTTTACTTTAAAAGAGATGCTCACTTCTTTCCAATAAGAATAGAGGGGACATATGGGAGGTGCCATTTCTGGCATCCTTCCGAAAGTGTTACTTGCCCAGCTGTAATGCTGTTTACCTGGCTTCAATATTTTCTTAGTTTTTGACCAAGAACAAATAGGAAGATCAGTGAAGCCTGAAGTCCTTGGTGACTGTGCATGCTTGCTATGAGCACATGCTGTGGCTTTAGTTTTGCTTTAAGAAAGAGAGAGGCTGCCATTGCTGACTTCTGAAAATGTTGCCTGGCTGTGATCCACTAACTTCAATATCTGAGTCACTGACCCAGCACAATTATGCAGGTTAGAAAAGTATAGAGAATGTAGAAGTTCTTATTTGCATGCTTGTTTGGTCAGCAGGAGACACATGAGAACAATCGTGCAACTCTTTTACATTTCAGAAGTAAGCATTCAATATGAATCCCCCAGTAGCTTCTTATATCTCTCACGGGTCTCAGAAATATGCCAATGTTCTTTGCTTTCTAAGGGGAGCCTTAGAAGAAAACAGCAGAAGGAATAGGTCTTCATTGCATGGAAGGTAGAGTCAGCAACTCGAGCAGGGAGTCTCTGACAGGGAAAGTAGGGTCAGGGACTCTGAGACATATAATCACCAGATCCCCCACCCCTATCCTTAGTCAATTCTGGGGGTGCTAACAGTTTAAGGTGAAGTTAAACATCTAAAGTGTAAAAACATTGCTAGCAGGTAGGTATTTATGGTAGAGGTGACACTGTATGTATAATCCCAGCGTTTTTCAAATGTGCATGCATGGGACTAACATCATCCTGGCCAGGCCAAACAAGCCAGCCAAAGACTGTGGACATGGAAGGAAACTAGAAGAAGATGGAATCACCAGTGACAGAGGACAAGGGGGGTTTTATAGTGCTGGAGGTGTCCCTCTGCCATAACGTGCAATTATGCTGTGCATTCTTGCATATAATGGCTAAAGCCCACCTAACACGATGCAGACTTTAGTTCTACTTCAATTGTCTTTGTGATGATGAGTATGGTTGCACATGTGCTCAGAGTTTCATGAGGATATACAGCAAAAAGGCTACCTGGAAAAAATGTTAACCCAGAGCCATTGTTCCTCCTAGAGCAGCGGTTTCCAACCTGGGATATGAGTACCCCAGGCCTACTGGACAACAAATTTAAGGGTACTTTTTTTTTTGTAACGGTGGAAAAAGGCTGTGACAGTGGGGAGTCAGGGACTAAATTGTGTACAGAAGGTCTGCAGAGTAATCCTGCGGCTGTGTTTTCCACCACTCCTTTTATAGTTCCGCTGCCAACACCTCAATCAATCCCCAACTGAATGATGTACGCTAAGCTTCAACTAAGAGCCTTCTGCAATATGGTATGAAGAGGAAGCAGCCTAGGATAGATACTGTAAGTCCTGAATTGCACCAGAATCTTCTCAACCTCTTCTCAGGCTCACACTGACGGTGCCTCTATCAGATGAGACCTGGCTTTTACATGTAGACCAAGTAGGCTAGCAAAAGTGCCAATTACAAGGTTAGCACAAACTTTATTACACTACAGGATATTGGTGGTCAGTGGTGAAGTGTGTAGGTTATTGGTGGTCAGTTGTGAAGTGTGTAGGTTATTGGTGGTCAGTGGTGAAGTGCGCAGGTTATTGGTGGTCAGTGGTGAAGCGTGTAGGTTATTGGTGGTCAGTGGTGAAGTGTGAAGGTTGTTGGCGGTCAGTGGTGAAGCGTGTAGGTTATTGGTGGTCAGTGGTGAAGTGTGTAGGGTATTGGGGGTCAGTGGTGAAGTGTGTAGGGTATTGGGGGTCAGTGGTGAAGTGTGAAGGTTATTATTGGTCAGTGGTGAAGCGTTTAGGTTATTGGTGGTCAGTGGTGAAGTGTGTAGGGTATTGGGGGTCAGTGGTGAAGTGTGTAGGGTATTGGGGGTCAGTGGTGAAGTGTGTAGGTTATTGGTGGTCAGTGGTGAAGCGTTTAGGTATTGGGGGTCAGTGGTGAAGTGTGAAGGTTATTGGCGGTCAGTGGTGAACCGTGTAGGTTATTGGTGGTCAGTGGTGAAGCGTGGAGGGTATTGGGGGGCAGGGGGGAAGGGTATGTAGGTTATTGGTGGTCAGTGGTGAAGTGTGTAGGTATTGGGGGTCAGTGGTGAAGTGTGTAGGTTATTGGTGGTCAGTGGTGAAGTGTTTAGGTTTTTTGGTGGTCAGTGGTGAAGTGTGAAGGTTATTGGCGGTCAGTGGTGAAGCGTGTAGGTTATTGGTGGTCAGTGGTGAAGTGTGTAGGTATTGGGGGTCAGTGGTGAAGTGTTTCGGTTATTGTCGGTCAGTGAAGCGTGTAGGTTATTTTTGGTCTATGGTGAAGCGTGTAGGGTATTGGCGGTCAGTAGTGAAGTGTGTAGGGCAGGGGTCTCAAAGTATGGGCCCGCGATCCGGTACTAAATGGCCCGCAGCCAGCTGACAAGTCGGGCACATGGTCACGGACCGCGTGCCCGACTTGCGGGAGCAGCTACGCGGTCTGCATCTCTATCGGAAGCAGACTGCATAGCTGCTGCTATCGGCTC
>NW_017306282.1:473129-497572 GCF_000935625.1 Nanorana parkeri
CGATAGGGGGGGTGTATTATTATGGGAGGATTGGAATGAGGGGGGGAGGGGGAGTCCCCTATATTTCAGGTGCGATTAGGGATTCCTGTGTCACAAACTTGCGTTTTCCTGCAGCAGGAATCCCTAATCTGGCGTTTACATGCAGCAACTGTCACCCATTCAAATTAATGATTGGGTGACAGCTGCTGCATACCGCATGTAATATGATTACATGCAGTTACAAAAACAATCACTATCCCTGGATACACAATCCAGGGATAGTGATTGATTCCTAACTGCATGTTAAGCCCGTGACACATTGCGTGCAGTGTGTGAGTGCAGTCAGATGATTGACTGCACCTTCAGCCAATCGGCTCGTCCGTAACAACCAGCCAGATGTCGCATGCCGACGCGCTGGTTTATACGCGCGAGCCGATTGGCTGAGGATTACATTTTTCATCTCGGCACTCAAGCTGAGCTGCCGAGGAGAAAATTACAGGACACACTGCTCGCAAAGGCAGCGCGCCACCGCGTGCAGTGTGTCACAGCATTAATGCTTTCACATATGATTACATGTGGTGTGCAGGCGTTTACATGCAGCAGCTGTCACCGATCATTAATTTGAATGGGTGACAGTTGCCGCTTGTAACATGTGCAGACATTAAAACTGGTACCGTATATAGTAGCGGCCCCCACGGGACTAAAAAATGTGTTCAGTGGCCCCCAACTAAATTGAGTTTGATACCACTGGTGTAGGGTATTGGCTGTCAGTAGGGAAGTGGTGCAGCGTGTAAGTTATTGGTGGTCGGTGGTGCAGTGTGTAGGTTATTGGGGGTCAGTAGGGAGGTGTGTAGGGTATTGGGGGTCAGTGGTGAAGCGTGTACGTTATTGGCGATCGGTGAAGTGTGTAGGTTATTGGGGGTCAGTAGGGAAGTGTGTAGGGTATTGGGGGTCACTGGTGCAGCGTGCAGGTTATCGGTGGTCAGTAGAGAAGTGTGTAGGGTATTGGGGGTCAGTAGGTAAGTGTGTAGGGTATTAGGGGGGTCAGTGGTGCAGCGTGCAAGTTATCGGTGGTCAGTGATGAAGTGTGTAGGGTATTGGCGGTCAATTGTGAAGTGTGTAGATCATTGGCTAAGTGTGTAGATTATTAGCGGTCAGTGGTGAAGTGTGTAGGTTATGGAGGTCAGTGGCAAAGTGCACAGGTGCAATGCAGGTCAGTGAACAACTGCCACCAGAAATGGGTCTCGGTGTAATACTTCAAGCCAAACTAAAACAACGTGACTGCCCCTCCCTGCCATCTCCACTGCGTGAACAAAAGACTGTGAAGGCTGCTGCACGCAATAAAGTTTGTGATATTCAAAAAATACGCATCTTCGCTAATGAGAATGTTACTGGCCAATGGGGGCAAGGACTTAGCCGTCGTCATCGATTGGCGACGGAAGTGACGTGTGGCACTTAGAAGCTGTCGCCGGCTAGGGGAATATGGAGAAGCCGAAGAAGGAGCGTTCCTGTACAGAAGAGGAGGGGGAGGAAGACTTCCATGACTGCACGGAGGAGCCGGAGAGGCTGAATGGAGAGTCAGAGGAGGAGTTCACCTTCCTGGAGGCAGAAGGACAGGCCAAGGAGAGCAGTGTACAGAAGAGTAAAGCTGAGCCCTTCACCAGGGAAGAGGGGGATCCTGAGCCGGTTACGGAGAGAGGAGATTCTGAGCCTGTCATGGCAGAGAAGGGAGATCTCGAAGCTGTCACTAAAGTGAAATTAGATCCTGATGTCACTAAAGAGAAAGGAGGTCCTGAAGTTGTCTCTGAGGAGGAAGAAGATCCTGAAGTTGTCTCTGAGGAGGAAGGAGATCCTGAGGTTGACATGGCAGAGAAGGAAGTCCCTGAGCCTGTCACCAGGGATGAGGGAGATCCTGAGCCTGTACAGGAGATTGAGATGGATGAGGAGGCCCTGCAGGAAATGGAGAAGGACATGAGTGAGGAGGAGAGAGAGGTGAATTCTGGGACTTTATCTGAGTGACAGACGGATGATATATTTGTGAAGATAATATTGGTGAATTAAGTAAAGCTTGCATGCACTGGTGGCATGCACTCCATGCCATCAGGAAGCTGGGCAGCAGGTAATTACATGCTACCCAGCTTCCTGATTGCCAGGGAAGCTGACTCCATGTTGTTTGGCCGGCTTGATCGTGATTGGCCAGGAAACCGGCTTCCCAGCCAATCAGCATCGAGCCAGCCAATCAGGAAACCGGGCGGTGAATAATGGCCTGATTGGCCGGGAAGCCAGCTTCCCAGCCAATCAGGAAACCGGGGTGGATTATTAGTTGCCCCGCTTCCTGATTGCACGGGAAGCTGGCTCCATGTTCCCCTACGGCACTGCCGGTCAGAGGAAATCTTCCGCTGACCAGAAGTTCCAATATTTATTTGCATGCAGATGACGGTGGCAGCGGGGTTGGTTTTATCTTTTTTTTTTTTTTTACTTTATCACTTTTATTTTTTTAATTTTTATGTTTTATTTTTATAATTTTATTTTTTTAATTTATATTTTTTTCTCCCACTTAATTTTATTCCTATCACATAGGGCTTAAAAACTCCTATGTGATAGTTTGGAGGTGACAGGTTATCTCTATGGAACCTGCCCTCCAACACAGAACTGATGTTCTGTGCAGTTCCTGACGGCTGAGACAGGTGGCGCTGTGATCACAGCGCAATGGTCTCAGTGATTACACAGAGCAGATGAAGAACGTCCATTCTTCATCTGCTCTTCGGGCTCTATGGTGAGCTTGTGTGCCGTGGTCACGGTGGCGGTGACCGGACACAATAGCCGCCGATCCTTTCATACAAGTGATCTAATTAGATATTCGATATTCAATATGTGAATTGTATAAAAACGAGCGGCGGCCCCACGCTGTACATTTAGCTCTGCTTGTCCGGAGCAGGGCTAAAAATAAACTACTCGCCCGGTGCCCGAAACTGCATGTCCCGGGTGATAGGAATTCCACACCCCTGATCTGCCAGCCTGCTCTGCAGTTCAGGTGAGTAAAACTTTTTTTTTTTAGCACCTAGACAAAAACAAGCACTTAACCCTTGCAGTGCAGAGGTAGCCCAACTGCAAGGGTTAAGAAAAAAATCTGCCCGGAGTTCTGCTTTAACGAACAGTTAATGAGCTTTCATTTTCCTCTGTAGCTACAGGCACTGTGGAGTAATTCATCCTCAAAATTCACAGCAGATGCTCTGTAGTCATCCAAGTCATTCTCTCAGCAGCTCTGCTTCTCTTTCCCAGAGCATCTGCTCTGTGTTTATATCAGAGATGAGAAGACTGAGTCACTGCTGGGAGCGGAGCAGGGTGAGATGAGCTGCTAAGTCATTCTTGGCAGTGGGGAGCAGGGGATAATAACTAATGGATTTCTCTCCCGTTCATTGAAGGACACAGGGCAACAGATCGTAGATCCTGTATGGTAGGGTAATATCGCCACCTGCAGGAGAAGGACGCTAGGCACAAAACTAAAGACCAATTACAGCCTAGGGGCGGCCCCTGCCGGTGGCCAAACCCCCCACCTGCTGACAAGGGAGGGGTAGCTGTGTGACTTGAGCTCCTGAGGAAACAGTTTGGTCTTTGAGGAGCTTCAGAGGTCATGAGGGCTTGTTTTTAGTCAGATTTACTTCTTGTTAAGGATATGGAAATCCTTGAATGTCCAAAGCTAGAACACCAGTTTATCCACAGGCAGGCAAATTATATAGTGACCTGTTTAGCCATTCAATCATAAATACGTTGCAAAAGGTTTTTGTCTGCCGACATGAGCTCAGGATCAGTCCTGCCTGTGCTATGTAACTGTCATAGGAAATGATCAAAATGATCTTGTCTTGAGTTCTGCTTGTTGACATTAGTTAAGGTGTATGAGAGAACTATTGTCTCCGCTGTGTTTACAGGCTTCAGTCTCATCCCTGCCTTAAGGTGCCCATACACCTTACTAATATCCAAAGCAACTCTATACAGCACTCCCTCCTCTAAACACTGCTTCAAGTCACTGAGACTTCTGATCGAGCTAAAATCCATCAGAAATCGAAGAATTATTTATGGAGCTTTTACAGGAACTTTGTGACTTTTAACACCAGCATTGGTATAGTAGGTACGGTTCCATCGGGAGTCTGAGTGAAATAAAGCAGTGTTTACTTTTGAAAGAGGGAACATCTCCTCGACGTAGCACTAGCAGGGAAAAGAGCACATTAATCTGAAAGTAAACTAGTAGGTGATTGTCTCCCTACTGTGACTGGGGAGACTGCTCCTTTATCCTGCTTAAAGCAAGCCCCTTACCTGGTGTCGGTAAGGCCACAAGCAGACTAAGTTTCACAGTGATTGTTATGCAAGCACTGTTACTGCACTGCCATATTGACTGTATATCCCACTCTGCAGACAAAAGGCTATTAGAATATTCAAAACTGCAGGGCATGCTATATCGCTTAGGAAATAGGGTGCCCTGTAGACCCCTTCTCCAGGCTACTGCTGGTGTAAGATGGCATCACAGGGTAGAATAAACAGTTTATCTTGCTGCAAGAACAGTGTAAGCTACAAAATCCTGCTGGCCCACACTCTGCAGAGGCGAAGTGATCTTTGAGGCTATATTTCCTCTTTGCCTGGAAATGAGGTTTAAGAAGTTAATCTTCCTCTTTGATTCCGGGTGTCAGTATTCTATTTTGGAAGCTGTCGGTGAGTAATAATGGTCAAATGTGTCATACAACTTTTCAATGCTGTCATTGCAGTATATTCTGTTGCAGCATATCTTTATTTCCATGACTAAGAACTCCTTCCCATCCATACAGCAGCATGTTAACAAAACAGCAGTCCATGAGCAAAGTTCCACACTGCACTAGAATAACAATAATGACCCTGTCTGGAGATGGCTATGGGGAACATTATTTATAAGTGTGGTTTGTTTTTTTTGGGGGGGGAAGGAGTAGTGATGTTTAGACATGAGTGTAAACCAGTCATTGCTCTTGTTTTCTTAAAGGACAGAAGAAAGGAGAGCACTCATTTAAAAGAAGAAGGAAATGAGCTGTTTAAGAAAGCAGGTAAGCAAAGCTTCACTTTATGAAACCAACTGTAACCAGTCAGGTTGTTCTATGGTGGGACATGGGAACCATGAAGATCTTAAAGGAGAACTATGGGGTAAGTGTTTTTCCCCATAGTTCTTCTAAGGGTCACAGGAGGACACAAACTAGCGTCCTCCCGTCACCCAAAGCTCAGTATACTGAGACCGCCGCAGCCGAGACGGATCCCGACATTACTGTCGACATCCACCATGCTGCGTGATTGACAGCTGGCTCTGCCTATCTAGAGGCAGAGCCAGCTGTACCCACCCCCTATCCCATCCGTTCCGCCAGTCAGCGCTGGAGGATCGGAGGGGGGAGAATCCCGGCAGGGAGCCCTGAGTGACAGTCACGTCTCTCTGCAGGGAGATGATAGAGAAGTGAGCGAGCGACGGTATGTGTTCCCTCACTTCCCGATCTCCTGAGCCGACCTGTGACAGTTTAATTGTCACATGTCGGCTCGAACTATGAGGTGAGTGAAAATCACTTACCTCATAGTTCTCCTTTAAATAAAATACTGAGAAGCACAGCAATGTCTTATTACTAATATTACATATAAATATTTCCAGTCCGACACATTTTTATATATTAACATATTTACCTTGAATAAATCCTATTTACAGTGCTCAATAGCTCAAGCTCAGATGTGCTTGTACAACTGAGAGAATCAACTGACACTCCCCCTTCCTGTTTGCTCTATATTGCTCCACACAGTTGTTCAGTTTCATTTTCTGAAATGTTTTGTTTTGCTTCGGCCCAGATTATGTTGAAGCTGAAGACGTCTATTCTCGAGCTCTGCAGAAATGTCCAGCCTTTTACAAAAAAGACCGATCTGTTTTGTTTTCCAACCGAGCAGCCGCGAGACTGAAACAGGTACAGAGATGCTTAGCTGTTAATGCTGGTGCAATGTTGAGATTGAGCAGATGTGCAGTTAACTATTTACAATGACATGTTTCAGACCAAAAAGGTGGGAAACCCGTGAAAATTCATGCTCAGAAAGTTGTGTGAAATTTAGAAAAAAATCTCCTTTTGTCTCTTGGTATGGTTAGATAATTAGGATTTTTACTTCACTCAGAGTAATATGCATTACATTCTGGGGAAGTTTTGGCTAGTATACAGTAAATGAACCTGAAGGACAAAGCAACAGGTTCTATTTCATCATGTTCCCCCACAAATAAGCAGCATATACTTATTCCTCTGTCATTCCCTGCTGCATTGTTTGGCTGGCGGGAAATAGAAAATTTTGCTTCGAGTCACTTACTGGTCCATACCCAGTAGCACTCAGCACTGACTTGCTTCATTGTATACCTGAACTCAAGAGTGAAGACTTGCTGCCTTATAGGGATTACTAAAGTGACACTAAACTCATGAGTTATATCTGCAAAATGCTTTCATGTACCTTAACTATTCACAAACCATTGTAAGTCACTCGGCTGTAGATCCCTAAATCATCTCTGAATTGGCGCTGACACTGTCCTTCCTTCTGGAGGGTGGCTACTTTTGTTCCCCATGGTCTCTGTGTGTGTTATGTAACTACCGCTCCAAGCTTGCTTCCATGATGGACTATAATCTCACGTTTAGTTTACTAATTTGTATTGAGTTTGTAGTCCATCACAGGAGAAGCTTGGGGCGGTGGCTACTTTACAGCACACAGGGACCATGGGGAACAAAAGATGATTTGAGGATTTACAGCTGAGTGATACACAAACTGCATTTGTGTTAATACTTGGAGTACTTGAATGCATTTTTAAGGTTTAACCCCTGAGTTTAATTGTGTCTAAGCAGACACCCTAAAGATGTACCTTTGTCTTGAATTTCTCCTGAAAAATAGCTGTGCTCTTCCTTTGTCATGAGCCTCATAATTGTATATCTTCTGTGTGAGATCATCTAACGCACTGCTGCCTCTGACTGCTAGCCTCAGCAGATTTGGAGTGAGATTTAGTGTTCATGGCTTGTGTTGATGGGCTTTTGCTCACCTTAAGCCAATCCTGCATTCCAGTACAACTGTGTGTGTGTGTGTGTGTGTGTGTGTGTGTATATAGATATCTATCTATCTATCTATCAAGGTAGCTAGCTATATATATATATATATCGATAGATACTTGTCCAAATCCTCACAGATACCAGTACTGATACGTTTTTGTTTATTGTCATGTGACAGTTTTTTCTAAAACAATACAGACTTCATTTCAGGATAGTGGGGGAGCGCCAGAGCCAGGTCCCAGCTGCAACCCTGGTAGTTCTCGTGTGAAAGCCAAGTATCGGCACTGGTATCTGAACATTACTAGATTCAATACGTGTGTGTGTATATATATATATATATATAGCATTATATGATGTAACACTGAATTTGATCACAGAATAAAGAATCGCTAACTTTGGCTCAGAGTTTTAGTCCACATCTTAGGCAGTTGACTTTTGGGGGCTTCGGCTGCACTATCCTGATCAGGGCTTTTTCCAACTACTTTCATTTATATTGCTTTGCCACCTATGTGCTGATTTGGTGCTTCCACTGAGTTGTGGAAAAAGATTGCAGCAAGTCTTGGCTTCACAGCATATGAATGAGAATGGATAGACCTTTGCCCCTCTTCCTCTGTCAGTATATACCCAGCTTTAGCCTCATGTATTGCAGTATACATCAAATATCTCATGTATAATTTCATAATCTGCTTTTACAGGACAAGCAAGATCTTGCACTAATAGACTGCACCAAAGGTATGTTTGTTTTCTGGATATATCTCATTCTACATTTGAATGCAAGAATTTGCATCTTCTGTAGATTTCCTGTGTAAAACTAAAGTAAACTTGACTTGGCCTAAAAAGCATCAAAGGCAGGGGTAAGCAGCCTTGGCACGCCAACTTTTCTGGAACTACAAGTCCCGTGATGCTTTTCAAGACTGACAGACTCCAAGAGGCAGAGACATGATGGGATTTGTCGTTTCAGTACACCTGGAGTGCTAAGGTTGCCTACCCCTGGTCTTGGGTAACAATATTGCTGACATGTAGCACCTTGAGGTGCCTGCGAGATGCTGTGTTAGTCTTATAGTAATTCTGTGTGGAACCTATGGGACTAGGAAGTAGATGCTGACTCTGGGTGATTTCTGAACATAGATGGCACCGGCCTTCAGAAAAAGGAAAATGAAGTCATTGTCAGGGTTAGATCGTTGGGGGGAACCCTCCGCACACCTCACAGCAGTCCCGGCCAGTTAAGAGATGATGGTGCTCGCAGTGACATTGGTTCACGGATGGCGCCGTGCAGAAACCGGAAAAAGCAGGGAATCAGCAGCACTCAGTAATCAAAGCAAATATGTCCTTTTATTGGACAGAGGCGTCATAGAGATCAAAAGAGCCGACGTTTCGGGGCCACGCAGGGTCCCTTCCTCAAGGCAGAAAACATGACCAAATCATCACCAGGTCATGTTTTCTGCCTTGAGGAAGGGACCCTGCGTGGCCCCGAAACGTCGGCTCTTTTGATCTCTATGACGCCTCTGTCCAATAAAAGGACATATTTGCTTTGATTACTGAGTGCTGGTGATTCCCTGCTTTTTCCATTGTCAGGGTTAGCACTATTAAATCTGAAAGATGTAATAAATACACATTACTTTACTTACACATTACAGAACATTACTTATACATTACAAAACTTATGTTCTGTCTTAAACGTTGCTTTATGCAAAAAATATGCCTCCCGAGACTCAATCTGTATGAAGAATAAGGCAGCGTGCTGAATTGGCAGGATCTACAGGTAGTTTTCTTGCCAAGAAGACACAGAAGTAGAATGCGGTATAGTTTAAATACCGTTACATACAAGTGATGTTTTCCTGGTAATTCTTAAAGGTAAAGAGCCAAGTATCTCACAAGTCTGCTAGGCAGGAACTGAACCGACTAGCAGCAAATTAACAGAACATGATTGACCAAGGCTGCCCAAAAGTTCTCATACGTTAGTGTGTAAGCATGTGCATACAAGTTCCATTTTGTGTATGTAAGGTCAATTTAGATTTCAGCATTAAATGGTTGATTTTTCTATAATACTATATTATGTTCTAATTACAGCAATTGATTTGAATCCTGACTATGTCCGCGCCTTACTGAGGAGAGCTGAGCTGTATGAGAAGACTGAAAAACTTGACGAGGCCTTCGCTGATTACAAGTCTGTTCTGAATTTAGATGCATCATGTCGCCAAGCCAGAGAAGCCTGCATGGTAAACTTCTTTTAGCTGTAATATATTTATGTGAGAGCATCTGAAGCAATCGGCAAACCTAATCCATTGTATCCACTGAATGCTTCCAAACCAAAGAGTGCAGGGTCTGGGTCCCTCGTGTGGGTATTCCACCAGACAAAATGTTGATCACCTAAAAGGTACGTTTTTTTTAAAGCAGAAATCCAAACGCATTTAAATGCAAATAATGTCTTACACTTTGCAATTGTAAAGTTCCTCGTCATCCAGCAGGCACTGGAAATTCTAACATTCTCAAGCCGTATTGTTGGCTCTGCCTGCCTTCTCACCTTCTGGACTTAAGAACACATCCCCTTAAAGGGTTTCTAAACCCTCCGGTGTTTTTGCATATATCTACTGCTAGCAAGCAGTAGATGCACTGAGTGGCCAGATTATTATGATCACCCCATCAGTACTTCGTTGGGCCACGAGATGACTTCATTGGGCCACCTCGTGACTCCACGAGATGTTGAAAGGTGATGCGAGGAATCTGACACTGCGCTGTTGCCCTTCTGTTGTCTTGTACCAGTCTTGCCACTCTCTAAGTTCTGCCCTAACATTGACTAGTCGCTGGCGGCCACAATTCGCACGTTCAGAGGTGAGTGCTTTTCACTCACCTCATAGTTGTAGCCGATCGGGAGGTGAGTGAACACATACCGGCGTTCGCTCACTTCTCGATCCTGTCACGGCTCTCTGCCGTGACAGGGGAGGGGCTGGATTCCCCCTCCCCGCTCCGATCCTCCAGCGCTGACTGGCGGAACGGACGGGGGAGGGGGCGGGTACAGCTGGCTCTGCCTCTAGATAGGCAGAGCCAGCTGTCAGTCATGCAGCTGGGCGGATCCTCGCGGTATACTGCGGCGTCTCATCATACTGCGAGCTGCAGCTTGCGGTATACTGAGCCTAGGGTGACGGGAGGATGCTAGTTTGTGTCCTCCCGTTACCCTAAGGAGAACTGTGGGGAAAAGCCCTGACCCCATAGTTCTCCTTTAAATAACGTGGGGGTGAGGGGGAAAAATTTGCCTTTAATGTCACTTTAATGTTTTTGGGATAAAAATAGGGACAGGTGATCTGTAGTCCAGATCTTCTCACTACAGAAAGTTAGGAGCTCACTGGGTTTCTGGCAGATAACAGGTATTTCTTGAGATGGGGATAAAACAGTGAAATGTGCATGTATTGCAGAGATGTAATAACAATGTTGTCTTTTGTTATTTTGCCCAAAATTAAAATAACATTTGATTAATAGTTTAATGATTACAAAATCTTATACATTTGTTTTGTGCATCTTGCAGCGCTTACCTAAACAGATTGACGAGAGGAATGAGAAAATGAAAGAAGAAATGATCAGTAAGTAACCAGATCTTCCTTTCTGTTATACTGTCAGGTTTATTCACAAAAGCGTGAAGAGTTTGGAGAAGGCGGAGAAGTGAACAATCTAGGACAACATAGCTGAACTGGAAAGTGAGCTGAATAGGAGAATATTTCCGGTTCCGCTATGTTGTCCTAGATTGTTCACTTCTCCTGCCTTCCCCAAACTCTTCACCCTTTTGTGAATATTTTATGGCCAAATGATGGAGTCGCACTTTAAATTATGTAACTTTTATACATCAGCCCATGTTTGCCAAGTAAACCCCATTGCATTTTCCATCTTATTCAGTGCAACCCAAAAGTGTGAAGCCAGCACAGTGGCATACTGGTTAGCATTGTGGCCTTGTAGCCACCAGGGATACTGTCTGCGAGGTTGCTGTGAATGTCCTCTGGGTGCACTGAGATGGGTAACTTATTTGGCTTTCACCAAACTGGCCCTAATGTGTCTGTAAATGAAATGTGTAAACTTCCGCAGAGCCCGTGTTCTCGCTCTAGCACTCTCTCGCTCTAGCACTCTCTCGCTCTCTCAATATAATTGTGCTGCTCTGCAGGGGAAAACAAGAAGCTGGTAGAAAGACACCTTCAGGTGCTTATACTAGTGGGAGGGGGGAAGTATTTATCATTTCTTCTAGGGAACACTTGTATTGGCCCCCTGATTTTAGAGTTGCTTTAAAGTTTCCCCTGCCACTGTGTGGTTTAAACCAAACTAAGGGCAACTTGTGAAACAAAATCGAATACCTGCTTCTCCTGCAATGCATGGTCATTCTCATATCGCCAACTTGTACATGCAGCAGTGATGTAAAGCTAGCAAAAGGAACCACAGCACGCTGCAGGGGAGCAGGTGTTGGATACACATGGAAGTGGTGTGGATTTTATTTGCAGCTTGTTTATTGGCACTCTACCACTGCACTCTTCTGGTCCCCCCATATGCAGATATCCAACACTACCAGTTTTGTTAAATACCCAACTCTCACCACTCACTGTGGTTCCTCCTGGTCTTGTGTAGGAACCACAGGGCACAGCGAGCAGTTGTTCCAACACAAGCGGAAGTGTCGGATATCTGCTGCACCCAGGCATTGGCATTGCAGATGCCTTTTAACACACCGGCTGCTGAAAAGCTAAGTATACAGCATTTTGATTCACAGGCTGCCTTTAGTTTTATTTTGAAACCCCCCCCCCCCCCTCCCCTGTGACAGGGTCACTTTAGAGCAGTGGTGGCGAACCTTGGCACTCCAGCTGTGGCAAAACTACAAATCCCAACATGCATCTGCTTCTGGGAGTTATGTCTGTGGCTGTCAGAGCCTTGCTATGCCTCATGGGACTTGTAGTTCCAAAGCAGCTGGAGTGCCAAGGTTCGCCACCACTGCCTTAGACTGATGATGCGAGTTGTAGAGCTGACAGTGTTTTTGTTTATGTCCCTCAGGTAAACTGAAGAGTTTGGGAGATTTAGTTTTAAAACCTTTTGGATTGTCGACAAACAACTTCCAGGTCAATCAGGATGCAGATACTGGATCCTACTCCATCAACTTTGTGCAGAACCAGAGCAAGAGATGACATGCATACAACTGCCACAATGCCATTGTCACTCGTAAGGACAGACTTCAGTCTTCATTGATCAGCTGCTCCAAAAGATAGTCACAAATATATCAACGCATTCGTTTGTGGTGAACTCTGTTATAAGCAGGCATCATATATTTACCAACCTGTCTATAGAGGAGACTGCAATTTAAAAGATATTTAATATATTTTTTGTGTGTTTTTTTATTTTTCCATCTTTTTTTTTCCCCTTGTTCCAAACGTCTTATGTGTTATGTTCGTGTTTGCATAAAAATGATTTAGACTGCTGTTTTGTGAATTTTACTTACCTGTACCGCCCTCATGAAGTGCAGTAAAACAGGTTTTACTCCTTTTATTTATTTTAAAAAAATGTAAACACATTTAAAGTGAAGGTAATATGGTTGCAGCAGTGCACAGCCAGTCTCTGTGGTGACACGCTCACTGATTTATACAAGTGTCCCTGGACATCCAATTCCTAGTGAATTGAATAAATACTTTGAGGGGAGTTTATCAAGACCGGAGCAGACAGTATCCGGAGCAGTTGTGCACGGCAACCAATCAGCTTGTCTCTGCAGCTTCTTAAGTTACACTTTGAAAATGAAAAAAAAATAGACGCCGATTGGTTACTATGCACAGCTGCTCCAGATTCTGTCTGCTCCAGTTTTGATAAATTCCCCTCTTTGTGTCTCAGATTTTTGAATGTGTGAAAAGGGGAAACGTGCTGCCCCTAACAAGCAGTCATGTTCACTCAATCATTTTTAGTTGATGTGTATTACATTTTTTTAATCGTATTTTTTTGCACTGTGTATGATTTTAGGTAAATCTTCATCAAGTATGGGAGCTACAATAGTTGAATTGTTTATGAAGGTAATTGCTCTGTTCTGTCCACCCACTCCTGAGATTTGCACAACTCTGCCACACAGCACAGACCTGTCTGGAAGACCAGGAGACCTGATTTTTCTTTTGCTGAAGTTCAGAAACACTTACAAACTTTGTCCCTCCCCTAGCCTGTGACTGGAGAGTGAAAAGAGAAGCAGCACACACTCTCCTCCTATCAACATTCTCCTTGCACTGCAGTACCAGTAATTAGCCCCTTGTGCTGCTACACCCAGTCTGAGCTCCCCTGTACAGGAACTTCAAGAAGCTGATGCCAAGCCAATTTTTGGTGTTTACACTGCTTGCATTTAAAATATACATTTAATGATGTATTAATAAAGTCAGGGCTGTATTAATCTGTGTCTGTTATTTGTGTCTGAATCCGAAGGTTCAGCTTTAAAAGGATAGTAGGCGTTCTGCTGTAAAAGGTAGGGAGGTTTTAGGGCTGCTGCAGTTATAGGCAGCCCCCTTTAGGTGTCTGCAAATCATACCTGCAGCAGTGTGTATATTTTGCTTCTTGTCCATTGAGGGACACAGGAAGATGAATTCAGAGATGATTTGAGGATCTACAGCCGAGTGATACATAAATAAGATACATTTTTGTTAATAGTTCCGGTACTTGAATGTATTCTTAAAGGAGCTTTTCCCCATAGTTCTCCTTAGGGTGACGGGAGGACACAAACTAGCGTCCTCCCGTCAACCTAAGCTCAGTATACCACGAGCTCTAGCTCGCGGTATACTGAGACGTCAGAGCGGATCCCGACATTGATATCGAGATCCGCCCAGCTGCGTGAGTGACAGCTGGCTCTGCCTATCTAGAGGCCGAGCCAGCTGTACCCTCCCCCGTCCGTTCCACCAGGCGGATCGGAGGGGGGAATTCCTCCCGTCACGGCAGAGAGCTGTGACAGGATCGAGAAGTGAGCGAACGCCGGTATGTGTTCGTTCACCTCCCGATCTACTGAGCCGACCTGTGACAGTCTCATTGTCACAGGTCGGCTACAACTATGAGGTGAGTGAAAAGCACTCACCTCATAGTTCTCCTTTTAAGATTTCACTCCTGAGCTTAGTGTCACTTTAAAGACTAACTTATTTTTTGCTTGCACCTTTTTTTTTTTTCTTTTCTCTAGATCGTTGATTGAACCTTATCTCCTTTTACTGCAGCTACACCCTGTAACTATCCTCAGTCTGACATTTGAAGTTCCCTGCCTGTTCCCTAGCTGAAGACTCAGCGAGTAGGCCGGTCAGGCTGAGCACTGGGAGCTGCCTCATTTACTTAGGTCACTGGGTGATTTTCAAACTCCCAGTTTCCTGCTGGTTTCCATCGTAGAAGGGTTTAACAGTGTTGGATTGAGTGCTGACATCATCTGCTGGGTGGAATATCACACACATTGAAGGGAATTTATCAAAACCGGAGCAGACAAAATGTGGAGCAGCTGTGCATGACAACCAATCAGCTTCTCTCTCATATTCAAATCTTAACTGAACAAATTGAAGAGAGAAGCTGATTGGAGCTTGAAGAGAGCCACATAGAACACTGATCTTCGTTATGCTCCTTGCTGCCTGCCTCTGGCCATATGATCCTCATTTGCTACCAGCTGTCTGGGTTTTGCGAGTACCTGAGGACTTTCTTTGTGCCTTGAGCCTTACCCCCATGCGACTGCAGTATAACTGATTTCCGACACGGGTGGGGGCAGTGCCGCTGTACCCAGTGCCCCTAGCTTTCACTCTGAAATCATGTTGTCCTTGAGTCTATCCCATCATAGGATTCCTCTTTGTCTCCATCAGGTGTGCCTGGTTCCTCTCTCCTTTTGGCTGAGATTTTTATGACAATCATGCGAGACTTTTTTGCCCAAATCACCCAAATATTTGCTGACCCGAGGCCACAAGCACTCATTGACTTCGTGGCTTCTGAGCCAGTGGCAGCAAAGATTCTGAATCACTCCAATATTTAACTGATGAGCTTGCCCCTGAGGAGTCGCAGTCTTCTTCTATCACACCAAAATGAAAAGAGACCATTTTGGCTTATTGATATGCTTCACACCACACTGAGGCTAGACAATCGGCCTGTTGCTCCTACCAGTCCTGTTTCCAGTCTGAGCTCCTTCAAAGCTCCTAAGGCTCCAAAGGCTTTTCCATTGCGCCTGCTTTTCCTACGCTTTGTCTACAGAGATTGGCAAGCTGTTTGCTCCCCCTAAGGGATTATTGATCTTGTACCTGATTGGAGAGGATGCTGTACAAAAGTGGTTTATTCCCACTGTGGCGCTGGCAGTGTCCCACCTTAACTAGGTGCTTACTATGCCAGTGGAAGGCACGCCAGTCTTTAAGGACATGACTGATAAGCAGGTGGAAACTCTCTGTAGAACTCAGTCCTCACAGGCGGGTTTTGGCCTGGCTGTGATTTTAGTTTGTGAAGCCATGGCTGCTGCAGTTGATCCCTTGATTATGGAAAATGTGGGGAAAATGACTGTAGCTTTAAATCTCTTGTGCCACCATCTCTAGGTGGTTCAGGCAGAACACCATCCAAGCTTAAGGTCTCAAGCATCAGGTTCCCCCCTTTCCTGTCAAGGTGCACTCTTACTAGATGTGTAAATGTTTCTTGGACCCGTCAGCATCAAACTGTTTCCCAGATTTTCTGTTCACCCTAATTTTCTACCAGGTGGATGTTGAGGCCTCATTTGATGCCAGCTTTGGACATAAGGTCCTTCAGGGGGCTCTTTCAGCTGCAGCCAGTGCCCAGTTCTCTGTTGTTTTCTTGGGCCTGTTACCGTTTTGTTTGCTGTGTTGCCCACCCCTCAGGTAAATAGCCTACCTGTGTCCCTGAATGGACTCCATGAAAAAATCATTTTTGTACTCACCAAAAAATCTTTGGAGTCTATTGAGGGAAACAGGTCCTACCCTTCTGTGGTTATGATTATGCTCTCGGTACTGCTTTGCTACAAAAGAGTCATTTTGGTAGTAGGAAGGTTTATCCTGGGCTGACCTACCTGTTTTCTTTGTTTGCCAATGTCATATCTTCCTGCAGGTAGCAGTATAACCCAAAGGGGAAAGACATTTTGTGCCCCTTAACAAACTACAAGAGGAGGATTTTAGGGTACAATTACTTGCATTATGCTATGTTACCATGTAACACAGGGGTAGCCAAACTCGGGCCCTCCAGCTGTGGTGAAACTACAAATCTCATGATGTATCTCTCTCCGGGAGTCGTGGCTGTGAGAATCTTGCAATGCCTCATGGGATTTGTAGTTCCACCACAGCTGGAGGGCCAGAGTTTGGCTACCCTTGATGTAACAGGTCTATGCAAAATGTAATTATAAAATGTAAACAATATATAAAAGTGTTGAGTTTATTGAGATTTATCTTAAAGGAGAACTATGGGGTCAGTGTTTTTCCCCATAGTTCTCCTTAGGGTAACGGGAGGACACAAACTAGCGTCCTCCCGTCACCCTAAGCTCAGTATACCGCGAGCTACAGCTCGCGGTATACTGAGACGCCGCACAATTCTCCTTTAATGCTACACAATGTTCTCTTAAGACAAAAAAAATGACAACGCCTTAAAGAAAAACCAAAATCCAATGTTGGGTCTCAGAATCACACAAGTATATTTAATTGCAGAAAAATAAAGCAGAGAAATAGAAATTAAGCATCTTTAACTTTCCAAACAATGAGAAATTCTGTACAGGAATTGTAAGTATGAGCTCTTTAACCCAGGGACCTGGTTAGTCCAGAATTAGGGAAACGTCTCCATTCAGTCACAGTCTGGACTCATTTTTCAAAAAAAATTTTTTCCCATAAAACCTAAATGTGGAAAAAGTTGTAAGACCCCATTCACGCTGAGCAACATGGGGAATTGTGCGTTTTTCCGCGTGATTTCGTGCTGATCGGCATTGAGCTACATTGCGCGATATTGAGCGACAGTGCACATTTTTGTTGCGTACGTAGCATTACATTGGGCTGTAACAAACCAACAGCGGTCTTGATGTGACATCATTCTTTCCTTCCATATTGCTGTGCAAAAGTGACCCTTCTGTAGCGCGACATCGCGCGTCAAGGTCGTGCAATATCGCCGGTAATGCGTGACATCCCCCGAAAAATAGGTCATGTTCGAGCTACAGGTGACATTGAGCTGTGAGATGTGAACAGCTCCATTGAAATACATTGGACGAGCTACATTGAGCGACATTGCGTGGTAATATGCGCGATTTTGGAGCGGAAATCGCGCGATAAACCGCTCAGCGTGAACGGGGTCTAAAAGGTGGATTGCCAGGGTGACCAAAGGCATTGAAAAAATGCCACTCGCTGGCCTCTTACTGGTACTGGTAAGGTTTTACAGCAAGTGTGGACACGATAGTAAAATATTACAAGTTACCAGTCCTTAGATGTGGTGACTCGTTTTATTTCTCAGGCTAGAAATATTTTCAGTATGTACAGAAAATGAGGGAGTGTTGTTACCCTGGGACAGGAAGTGTGTTAGTCACAGGGTTACTAGGTATAAATAAAGGGAAAAATGGATGAGAAGAGAACTTGCAGCTTCCACATCTAAGGACTGGCAAGCAGAAATATATAAAATTTTGGTTTTGGGATTTAGATAAACTTTAAGCGCCGATAATTTCTGGCCTGCCCATGATTTGCTTAATTAGCCATAGAGTCAAGCATGTGTATATAGAAGAAATCCAGGTTGTTTTTTTTTGTGATAACCCTTGCAGTGGGGCGGCCCCCACGCTGCAAGGGTTAAGTGCTCGCTTGTGTCTAAGTGCTAAAATAACAAAATTATACTAACCTGAAGCTCCGAGCCGGCCAGCTGTCGCATCGCTCCCTCCAGCCTGCCTCCTCCCTGCAGCATTGGAATCTTTTTCAGCATCCTCACATCTATACACAGTGTATAGACCTAATGATTTATGGGACCTTCAGACAGCTGCAGAGGAGGGGAAGGACACTGGAAGGACCTGTCTAAGAAGCCGGCTCAGAGCTTCGGGTGAGTCTATTTATTTATTTTTAACCTAGACTGAAACGAGCAGTTGACCCTTGCAGTGGTAGCTCCACTGCAAGGGTTAATAAAACATTTCCTGGAGTTCTTCTTTAAGGCCAGATTTACACTGTTGTGGTGTGTTAATGTAGTCTATTGATTTGAAATGGGCTACCAATTCCCTACAATGCCGTGTGTAATTGGGCCCTTAGCATTACAAGATGCATTACAAGTGGGGAGACCTTTAGGATTTTGATATATATATAGAGTTGGATTATGATTGTTTTTTTATGGTAAAAATGGTGATCGGAGCATTTCATAATACTATAAATAGGCCCTTATTGTCCTGGATGGCTCATGATGCATTTTTCTGAAGGTAGAAATGTCATCATTCTTGGCCTTTATACAGGTCAGGAATGATGCACCCTAACACATAGCAATTGCTGGGATGTTGGGTGATACTGGACTATCCAGCCCTTTGTCCTGCTATTGTCCATAATGGAAAACTATCATATAATGAAAACTGCATTTCAGACTGATTGGTAGATTTTACATGTTTGCATAAAAGTGCTTGCCTCCCTATTTGTCTTTTAATGAGATGGCTCTTGCCTCCCTATTTGTCTTTTAATGAGATGGGCAGCCAATATGGAGGATTGGGATGCAAGAGGGAGAGGGGGCAAGCTCAACTTTTACCGGTAAAATTAATATTTGCATACACCTGCTTATACACTATATTGCCAAAAGTATTGGGACGCCTGCCTCCACACGCACATGAACTTTAATGGCATCCCATTCTTAGTCCGTAGGGTTCAATATTGAGTTGGCCCACCATTTGCCGCTATAACAGCTTCAACACTTCTGGGAAGGTGTCCACAAGGTTTAGGAGTGTGTCTATGGGAATGTTTGACCATTCTTCCAGAAGCGCATTTGTGAGGTCAGGTACTGATGTTGGAGAAGGCCTGACTCGCAGTCTCCGCTCTAATTCATCCCAAAGGTGTTCTATCTGGTTGAGGTCAGGACTCTGTGCAGGCCAGTCAAGTTCCTCCACCTCCAACTCGCTCATCCATGTCTTTATGGACCTTGTTTTGTGCACTGGTGCGCAGTCATGTTGCAACAGGAAGGGGCCATCCCCAAACTGTTCCCACAAAGTTGGGAGCAGGAAATTGTCCAAAATGTCTTGGTATGCTGATGACTTAAGAGTTCCCTTCACAGGAACTAAGGGGCCAAGCCCAACCCCTGAAAAACAACCCCACACCATAATCCCCCCTCCACCAAACTTTACACTTGCCACAATGCAGTCAGGCAAGTACCGTTCTCCTGGCAACCGCCAAACCCAGACACATCCATTGGATTGCCAGACAGAGAAGTGTGATTCGTCACTCCAGAGAACACGTCTCCACTTCTCTAGAGTCCAGTGGCGGTGTGCTTTACACCTCTGCATCCGACGCTTTGCATTGCACTTGGTGATGTAAGGCTTGGATGCAGCTGCTCGGCGATGGAAACACATTCCATGAAGCTCTCTACGCACTGTTGTTGTGCCAATCTGAAGGCCACACGAAGTTTGGAGGTCTGTAGCTATTGACTCCGCAGACAGTTGGCGACTTCTGCGCACTGTGCACTTCAGCATGCGCTGACCCCGCTCTGTCATTTTACGTGGCCTACCACTTTGTGGCTGAGTTGCTCTTGTTCGCAGTTGCTTCCACTTTGTTATAATACCACTAACAGGTGACTGTGGAATATTTAGCAGCAAGGAAATTTCACAGAACACCTGAATCCAATGATTTGGAAGGATGTCCCAATACTTTTGGCAATATAGTGTACATCTGGATCTAATGGGTTTTTTTATATGCAAAACCTGCTTATGCATTTTTATCATACTGTATGTTCAGCTTTATTGTCCAAAGTTTGTGACAAGTTTACTTTAGGGCTGTCATGGTATCGTATTCTCCCATGAGTTTCTTAAATAGAAAAATTGGGTTTCTATCGGAGACTTCTAAAAAAAATCAGTGTCTTGGTTTAGTGGGAAAGGCACAAGAGAAAATCAGATGTTGATCATGACAAGACGATCACATTAGAGGGTTTGTCCAGCTTTTCTTGGACAGCAAAGGCTCATAGCCATACACATGAGGTCATCATGTGTGATGTGTCGCTTCCTCTCGGCCAATCCTGTGCAATGCAGTAGACCATAACTGGCTGACAGTGCTGCTTCTCTGAGCCCAGCTGTGTAGGAAGCTAATATGAAAACGGATTTGGGTTTACAATGCACTTGATCTTGCTAATGAATACCTCACTGGATTTAGAGGTCATCTTTAATTATCTGCCAGCAGTTTATCTTTAAGATTTGCTCGTGGCATCTAAACAGGAACAATTAGCTCTTAAATTCTGCATTATTTTCTCCACAGTTCAATTAAAGCTGAAATATGACCAGGGAAAAAAACACTATTACCCCTTCACCCAGGTAATCCACAGCTTTTTTTTTTTTTTCGTAAGACACCCCCTCACCCCCTTATGCTTATCTTATTCCAGGGGTAGGCAACCCATGTACTCAGCTGTTGTGGAACTACGAATCCCATGAGGTGATTCATTCAGGACTTTGACAACCACAGACATGACAGAATTTGTAGTTTTACCACAGCTGGAGTATCAAGGTTGCCTACCCCTGCCTTATTCCATGGTTCGGTGAGCCTCATCAGTGCCGGCAAGTAGTCAGCTGAAGCCCTGACGTCCATAATATATCTGCACTGCAATTAGCAACTCGCCTCTCCATTTGACTGAACTCTTGCCAAAGAAATTGGTAGAATGTGGATGTTGCTAGAAGTAACAGTGTCTGCGTAAAAATTCCCCCCGACCACAGTATACTCAGCTGGCCCTCACTGTAACCAACTCTGTGGCTGCTACTGCACAATACCTGGTGCTTCCACGTATGGGAGTGCATGTAACCTGTTCATGTATAGTTGCTTTGTGGTTAGTACTTCTGCCTTGCAGCACTGGGGGGCCGGTTTGTAACCTGGTCAGAACACTATCTGCAAGGAGTCTGCATGTTCTCCCTGTGCATGTGGGAGGAAACCAGAGTACCTGGAGGAAACCCATTTCTCCCACACTCCAAAGACATGTTGAAAGGTTAACTGGCTCCTGTCTAAATTAGCCCTGTATGTATGCATGTGAGATAGGGACCTTAGATTGTAAGCTCCTCCAGGGCAGGAATTGATGTGAATATTCAGTATGTAAAAGTGCTGCATACATTTTCGGCGTTCTATAAATACCAATAGTAAATAAAAATAAATGATGCAGTGCTGGGGCGTAGCGGCCAACCTCTAGGTATGGGCACTGTCACATAAAGGAGGGGGTGACATTAGCCCGCCTTCAGAGCTCCAGTATTTCGGTGATCTTTAGAATAGTGGAGGGAGTATAAAATGAAGGAGGGGGTGACATTAGCGCTCCCTCAGAGCTCCAGTATTCTAATGATGTTTAGAATAGAGGAGGGAGCTGTGGGGGGAATACTGGAGAGAGGAGTATAAAATGAAGGAGGGGGGTGACAATAACGCTCCCTCAGGGCTCCAGTATTTTGGTGATGTTTAGAATAGAGGGAGCAGTGGGGGGGAATACTGGAGAGGAGTATACAATGAAGGTGGGGTGACATAAGCGCTCCTTCAGAGCTCCAGTATTTTGGTGATGTTTAGAATAGAGGAGGGAGCAGTGGGGAGAATACTGGAGAGGCGAGTATAAAATGAAGGAGGGGGTGACATTAGCACTCCTTCAGAGCTCCAGTATTTTGGTGATATATATGTTTAGAATAGAGGGTGCAGTGGGGGAATACTGGAGAGGCGAGTATAAAGTGGCCAAGAGGTGGGCATTACACAGACACGTCACTTTGTCCTGAGTGCGCAAGAAGATAGCGTCTCTTTAAGCAATATAAACATGACCATACCCAATCAATCTGTCAATCACAGAGTAGCAAAAAGACTTTCATGATTAAACTGATCACTCTAAACTATTTTATCTTTGAATGGCCAATTTTCATCACTGAGGACAGCTCATCATTCAAATACTTCACATTATTAGTTACGACAGTCATATCTTTGTTGCATCACCCGGACTATCATCCCATGCGTGACCAGCAAAGCACTTGTTGCTCCTCTATCATTTGGGAATGCTTTAGGGGTTGATGTAGCTCTACTACAGTTCCTCTTCTAAGAGTGAACAAGCCCAACAAGTATTAAAGTTCCAGTGCAGGTTGACGTAGTCCGAAGACCTTGCCGTAAATATCTTGGTCCCATATTCTTCATTGTGTCGGGTTATCCCTGGTCCAGTTGCTTTCAACTGCACCTAACACTGGTAAATTGCACACACAACAAAAATTCACAACTTCACAAATTAAATAGAAAGAAACAAATTGCAGTCACAACTCATTAAAACGTCATAAAATGTTCTTTGGAAGAAAAAAAAAAAAAAAAGAAGTTGAAGAAATGTGAAAATGTCAGTTTGGTGAACATGGTTCTCAACGAAATTTTTAGACTCATGCGTTCGGTTTTGCAATATTTTCTTAGCGCTATCTTTTTTTTTTGTTTGTTTTAAATAAAATTTACAATAGAATTAATCTGTATAAGTTATACTTTTTTCACAGCTCATTTTTGTTTTATACTTCACACTTTCCAAACAGACACAAAAACAATGTCTTTTTTTTTTTCCTTTACATGTACCATAGAAAAATTCCACTGGACCTTGCCGTTGTGAGAATCAGCGCGCAGCTTCTAGTGTGTATTGGCTAGAAAGAAAAAAAATTAAAATTAAAAGGGTATTATTTGGACTCACGGTTCCAAGTAAGCCATCGTTTTCTACAGGATTTAATAAATTCATGAGGGTCAATCCGTTAGGCTGCAATCATTATTGCACATTCATTTGTTTTAGATCTTGTAGAAATGTAGAAGCATTACATTAAAGAGACAATCCCTTCGCCCAATCAGGAAAAGGAAAGCGTCAGCTGATCGTCCACTCAGCAAGGGACACTCACCCATCTGAGCTCATTCACTGCCTCCCCTCTCCTTCACATCACTTAGTCCATCGCTCTAATGGAGCAGGGCTTCTGGGTATAAGGAAACTTGTCACAACCCTGTGTGACAGTGATTGGGCCTGATCGGCCAGTCACTAGGCTCCAACTCCAGAGCTTACCCGAGTGCACTCCTGCAGTGGGGTGGCAGCAGAACTGGAATTTGGATAATTAAAGTGAATATTCACACATTTTAATGTGTGAAGATGTTCAACTTCCTAGTAAATTGGGCTCACTGCATGGGGTTCAATGGTCATAGACTGATTCCTTATACTAATACTGTAGTTCTCACGTGTGACTGCACACTTCACAACTGATTTCTAAATGTTCCATTTCACCTTATTTGTAATAAGGGTGTTTAAAGAACTATTGTAAAATCTCTTGTGCTAGGTACCCGGACCACCACCTCAGCTATTAGGCCTCATGCACACGGGGCCGATCTGGGATTCCTGCTGCAGGTGTTCTGTTCAGATGCGGCCGCTATCAGTTATTAACCGCAATGGGTACAGCCTGGGCCGGATTTACTCTCTGCTGCCCTAAGGCCGGGTTCCTCAATGCGCCCCACTACCCGCCAACCCCCCCCCCCCTTCATTAAAAATGGCAACCAGATGGTGGGGGGATAGCAGGGTTGGTTTTAATTTTTTCTTAATTGTTTTTTTACCTTTTTCATCACGCTTTAAATATTTTTTCTATTTTTACATTTTTATTTGTCTTATCTTTTATAATTTTTTTCATTTTATAATCTTTTACTTTTTATTTTTTACTTAGCAATAAAGTTAAGTGAAAAAAAAATTGATGTCACACAGGAGCTAACAAGCCGCTGTGTGATAGCATTTGGAGGTGACAAGTTCTCTTTATTGAACCTGTCACCTCCAATACAGGAGTTCTAGCACAGCACTGTGCTAGAACTCCTGTGACAGCTGAAATGGGAAGGCTGCAAGTGCAGCTCTCCCATCTCAGTGTGTACACGGAGCAGAGCGGAGAACAGACGTTCTCCGCTCCCCGTGAATGAATGTGTCGGGGTCCCCTAGAGGAGCTGGGTACCCCAAAAACCACACCGGGAGAAGGCAGCAAGGTGGAGGTATGGGGCAGGCCATGGGGGGAGACGGAGATGCACACATATTAGCAGTGATGTCGGAAACATTGCTGGGATCACTTGTACTAAAACAGCGGCTTCCCAGCTGTACATTTAGCCCTGATTTCCGGAAGCAGGGCTAAATTAAGGGGGGGGGAAACTACACACCCGGCAGCTGTGCTGCCCTTCTGCTGCCTGCTGCCCCAGCCTCGGGGCCTTGTCGGGCCCCTGGGTAAAGCAGCTGCATCTGAGCGGGGACATCTGCCATTCCTGCCAC
>NW_017306282.1:497951-524624 GCF_000935625.1 Nanorana parkeri
AGCTGCATCTGGGGGGGGACATCTGCCATTCCTGCCACAGAAATCCATAGGTTCCTGTCGCAGGAATGCCAGATCGCCCCGTGGGAATGAGGCCTTAGTTTCAATTTCAAACTGCTGGTCCATGGGGAAGATGACCAGCTTGTATTTTGCTTTGTTCCAAATTCTTACTGCTGGACTCCAAGCTGACCAAGAGATACACAGAGTCAGCAGATCATGCTCTGTGCATGCTTGAAGGCCTTTTCATTACATATGTCAAGGAAAGCCCTCATATAAGAGGATGTCCAAAATGGTAAAAGGTTTGTCGACACCGCAACAGCTTTTCCCTGTGCAGCAACATGCTTGTTTCTTCATCAGGGAGAAACAGAAGCCTACATGGATTTTTTTTCTTTGCTTTTTCCTCTGTATACTTGACAGATCTCTTGTACACACGGGACCAAAAAAAAAATACAACTTTGGTTGGTAACCCCGACCCCCCCCCCCTCATATCTGGGGCAAAATGAACCCAAAATACCTTAATACCACTAAAATATGTAGGGGGCTGAAGCTGTGAGCCTGGTTGGACTCTGTGGCTTGATTGAATTGCAGGTAATTATGCTTAGAGTAATGTCTACAACCTTCAAGTATATATGTACTGTCGGTATATTATGGAGAGTTGGGGAGACATGTTCAATATTTGATGTCCCTGTGAACAACTGCAATTCTCCTGATATACAGCACTAACATGCCCTATCTATGCTATAACCCAGCAGTCCTGGATGTACAGTGGGCCACAAGCCTATCAAGAATGACTTGCAGGTTTCCATCCACTAACCTTTCAAGGAAACTATAGTGTCTTTAACAGTTCTTACTGTAAAGCTAACTCAAAAATATGTTTACAATAATTTGTTTCTATTCTTTTTAAAATCAATTTATATTTGTAGGCAGAGCAGGGGAAGGGGCTGATCAGAGTGTGGATCTTGCTATAAATAGTACATACATATACACATTTTAATGAGGAATAAAACCCTTCATTATTAGAATTTGGGAGGAAATGATACATGAATACCTTCTGTTTTTAAAAAGGAAAATTAAAGAAAAAAAAGTGATAACAGATACCAGAGTTCTGAACTAAGCAACATATAAATGGTCCACTTTCAGATGAACATCAAAATGAAATCTTCATAAACACAGATTGAACAAAATAAAAAGGATATGTTAATCTTTATGAAAACTTAAATTGCAGTTTCTGTTTGCAGGAGAGAATACATGAAAACAAAAAGTTAATTTCATGCAATATTAGTGAAATAAAAGAGCTGTATTGTGTAGCTGATAATTCACCAATTCATAACTTTAGGATCATATCTTTGATTTGCAATGAGTTATAATTCAAGTCAGCAACACCGTTGGCAATAAATAAATAGATAAAACCTCAAAAGTTGGGCGCCAGCTGTCATTTTTACGGAGCATTGGCTACCGGGCTCCTGGGATTCGGCCAGCCCTGGTTTAAGTTGCGACACATAATCTGCCCCCACTATTATGAAAGAATAACTATATGCAAAACAATCTGGTACTTTAACCACTGGAGGCCTATTGTATACAAGGAGATGAAAATACTGCCTTGTAACCATAGGTAAGACTGTGCATGTGATTGAAAATGAGGTTTCTACTGGTTACTGTAATCACTAATCTTTTCATCGTGGTACCTTGCACAGCCCTTTGCTTCAAGTATTGGTGCTACAAATTGTCAGAATTTGTAGCACCATTCATTTGGTGCAGTATTGGAAATGAATTCAGTCTCAGCAGTTGCATCCTCAACTTCCAGTTCGCCTTCAAGATTTGAATGCAATACATGTTTTGTAAAAAATGCATCACACTTGGTAAATACTGTGATATTTCATATGTGAGAAACTAAAAAAAAAAAAGGAGTATAATTTATAAAAAAAGGTACTGGATGTGACATTCACTTCAGGTGTACCATCCTGATGCGTGTCTTAACAGAAATTGATTGACCTGTAGTGAATGCTTGATGAAGGTCTACTGAATGTTTACTGACTGATACTTCATCCAAACCCTAACTTATTTCCTTAAAAAAAAAAAAAAAAACCCCACAAGCAATAATGTTTTACAAGAAAAAACTGAAAAGAATAGAAAAAAGTTTTACACATGCACGTTTTTAGATTGGGGCATCAGAAGGTAAAAAAAAAAGCGACAGTGATTTAGATTTTATATTTTACGCTAATATTTTAACATGAATTACCCCAAATTTCAACGTTTTAAATGCAATGTAAATAACAATAAATTCTAGAAATACTGACAAAACCATTAACAGGCTTTGATACCCACAAAAATACACTTAGAGTATGTAAAGCCAATATTTTTTTTGCCGTTTTAGATGGGAGTAGGGAATGGTTAAGACCCATCAGTTTTTTTTTTTTTTTTACTATTGGTTTCCTTTTGGGAAGAATTCCCTTCCATTCCAGTCCCAGAGACACCACAGGACATCTTTACAAAAGGAGAGGCAACCTCCACTTTGACAGTTGTCACTGGAACAGGTGTCCCCAATGGAGCATTTCCATTCAAATTCTGCTCCGTGTCTGCAAAATATTGGAGTTCTGGTGACAACGGTGACCACGAAGAGAAAAGGTGCATCTCCCCAGCAGGGACACTGCAATTAAAACCTGACATCTTGTAATAAGTTACTAACTGTATTTAAAAACTAAAAAATGGCTTTTTCAATTTAACATTTCAAAAAAATCCAATCTTTTAAAAAAAAAAAAAACTGGACCCCATGAACACATTTAACAGTTGTGCACAATCACGCGTAGCTGACTAGCATAATTAGAATTAGGATTCAATACATAGTCTCCAATCGATGTGGAAAAGTAAGATTGAACTGTTGTGTTCTGTTCATCATCCAGCTGTGAATGACACCCTCAGAAGTGCCAAAATGTTTCAATGCAGGTTTATTTGTCCCCCAAAAATTGCAATTGAACATAACCTTGACGATTGTGTTTTTGTTGTTTTTTTTATTAGTTGCTCTGCAAAGTTCTCAGTAACACACAAAACAAAAATCAGATTTAGTGGCTTTTATTTACACTTTTTGTACATTTCAGAGCAATACAGATACATTTGTTTCATAATTTCTGACCTGCAAACAGATACCTTCATGAAAAAACAAACTGAAAAAAAAAAAAATATATATATGCATTTGATAAAGATACATCCAAAAAAATGTAACAATGAGACATTTAACAAATCACAACATGTCTTAATTAGAACAGATTTTAAAAAGGAGCAAGGAGAAAAATTGGATTTCATTTCCTTTTTAACAATTATGCTTAAATATGACCATATCAGGCTGGCCACATTTGTGTTCAGGTTTGATCTAAACTTCCGCCCCAATAATAAATTTATGAGAAAAAAAAAAAGCTACACTGTAGATCTAACTTATGTACATTATACTTTCTTTATAACATGAATCCACTATCACAGGTGATTTGATAAATGACAAACAGGCAATAAAAAATAAAAAATATATAAAATTGTACAGTTGGCAGGGCCACTTTAACAGGCAGGGACGGGGGGCTATGGCCGATCCAAGAACGGGGTGCCATTTCAATCCTGTTTAGTAGAGACCTGTCTTTGCATAAATAGTACATTTTGTTCCTTTCGGTATTTTTAGTGAAGTGAAATGTGGGCTACCACAAATGAAGCTCTGCAGACTTTTAAACAAAAAAAAAGGGAGATTTGTCACTCCAGCCAAGATCACATAAAAAAAAAAAAGTTAAAAAATATTTATGTCTAAGCTATGAAAAACAAAAAAAACAACCACTAAACTTGCCTACCTTATGTGTGTGGCAGGGATCACGTTTCAAATTGGGTCAGAAGGGCCCGCACTTCTGGAGTGAGCTGCTTGGCAGCTTTGGCTGCCTCTGTGATGGCCTTGCGGTAAAGACCTTTTCTCTTCTTGTTAAATCGGGACTGGAAGTTTTCTAAAAAGGGGGACAGCTGTGTCAAAGCAAGGAAGGAGGTGGTGGGGGACCCAAACCATGATATGCGGGCCTCCTGCCGCATCATCAGGCCATTATCTTTTCGGCTGACAGTTATGGTGAGAATACGGGCAGGCCACCAAGGGAAGCCATATATCTTGGCCCATACGATGTCCCCAACACATATGGTCCTGCCATCAGGGGTCACGCATTTAGAGACATTTTTGGAATACACCTTTATTTTCAAGGAATTGCTCAACTTTTTCTCTTCTTTTGAAGAGGAGGAAGATGATGAAGAAGGTGCATGCATGCTGCCTGGGGGGAAATCAAAGTTTTCAGTAGAGCTACACTCAGAGTGGATGGATTTCAAATCATCTGTACTAGCACTACTACACACTGAAGCACTGGAAGAGTCGGCTTTCTTTTGATTTAGGGTCATGTAAACTGTAATATTGCTTTTGCTGCCTCGCTTGCTCAGTGCTTGCTGCTCATCCTGTTCGCCAGGAGGCGGTACACAGACACTTGTGTTCTGAATATCGCTGCTGGCCTCTTGAGGGCCATTTGAAGGTTCCTCACCTGCTGAACGGGTGGCAGTGTAGCGGGTCTGGGGCTTGATACCCATCTTGCTGCTTCGCAAACTGTCAAGTCCGATCTTGAGCGAAGAGTCGTTCTCCTCATTGCGGTACCTTTGAGGTTTTATACGTAGTCTTGGTGGAAGAGTCCCTGAGCTTGTGTTCTGAAGGCGCCGTGTAAAGTGGACTTTACTGTGGGCATTTTTCGAGGAAGAGGCTTCCTTTTGTTTTTTCTGTGCCTTTTCTTTGGCCATTTTTAATACTTCCCGTGCCTTTGCATGATCCATATTTTTGCTCTGCAGTACTTTTTTCGTGTGCAGCTGGGCTTTCGTGGTATGCGATTGAGAAGCCACTTTGACCACTTTTCCTCGGCCGTGGCTGAGATTTGTGACCTTGGCCACTGAATTCCGCGTCTGACTTTTTCCATTTACCTTGTGATCAGTTTTAAGTTTTTTATTCACAGTAGTTACACTTTCATGCCTCCTCCGCTTTCCTTCTTCTAGTTTAAAAGAGTCAGTCCCAGTCTTCCTGACCTCCTTCTTATCTGCCACAACATTTTTACATTTGTCGCATAATACCTGCCTAGGCCTTAGCTTAATAGCATTCATTATCGAAGTGGGTTCTTCCCTGTAGATTTTCTTTTTGAGTCTCTTGATTTTACGTGGTGGAGGTTGAGGTATTGACTGGTTATAAGTGTCCCTGATAAACAAAGGAGGGGGGTAAGGAGCTCCTTCATGAAAAAGTGGAGGAGGCTTTGAAGTCCACAGGTTATTAACTCCACAGGGCTCACTGGATTGGACGGGAGGAGTATCTGCTGTTCCGTTTTGATTCATTTCTTTTTGCGGGTCTTCCTGGAATGATGTGCTTTCTACCTGGATAGGTTCCTCTGGTTTGTTTTTGTATTCACGTTTAGGATGAACTGTTACAGGGATTCCATGAGGTCCAAACCTTAAAAGAAAAGAGTCACAGCTTTAGAAAAGGATGCTTCTCAAATCCAAAATATATTCACTTCACGCTATCTCTGCAGTTTTTCTTTTTCCGAGAATGAAGAATACCTGCACAGACAAGAATGTCTAAAGCGGGCATTAGCCCCTTCATGACTGAGGACTTTTTTTCATTTTTTGCACCCATGCTATATTCCACATTTAGGCCTGAAAATTATGTAAAAGCCCCAAACATTATATATTTTCTGAAAGCCAAGACCCTAGAGAAAAACATGGTGGCAGTTGCAAATTTTTATGTTGCACGATATTAGCGCAACTCCTTATCAAACCCCCAAATTTAGTGAACAAAATGCACTTAAATGCCCCAAAACACAAATACACACTTGTTTAATAAAATATAAAAAGACGAGGTTACAACAAGTAAATAGATACCCAGCATGCCCAGGTTAAAAATTGTGTGGGTCTGTGAAACGGCGACAAAATTCAGTACCCCCAAGTCCATAGATGATGCTTTAAAAGCCCTCACAGGTCATCAGTTTAGAGATACCCAAAAATACTGGCCCTAGAATTATTGCTCTCACTCCAGCGTGTGCGGCGATACCCAACATGTGTAGCGCATTAGTCGTTTTCATACGTAGGCGCACCGGACGCGTGTTTACGTGCAGACGCGCATGCTCGTGGGGGGACTTGAAAAAAAATGTTTACATTATTTTTATTTAATGTTACAAATGGTTTTGTTTTAATACTTTAATTGCTATCTCAATTAGGGGGCTTACAAGCCACACATGTGATAGCAGATGGTGGTGACGGTTACTCTTTAAGGTGATGCGGGGGGGTCCAAAAGACCCCCCAGTGTCATCTTTACACTCTCAATAAGCTATTAAAGTGCAGATCGCACTTCAATAGCTTACAGCTGGGCTTCAGGAGCCCAGCACTGACAGCTATGGGACCGGAAGTAATGCAATCTGCATCGCTCCCTGTCCCATCTCCTCCCCGGCTTCCCGCCGACACCAAAGAAGGCGGGTGTCGGACGGGGGACCCCTTCACCGGCCCATGAGGCATTGCAAGATTCCCACAGCCACGCCTCCCGGAAACAGATGCATCATGGGATTTGTAGTTTCACCACAGCTGGAGGGCCAGAGTTTGGCTACCCCTGGACTGGGCCATTCTATGGGCTGTAGGAATGCATGGAGCAAGTGGCACATATGTAGTATGCAGTAGCCTCTGGACAAGGCCAAACTTTTTATGCAGACTTGTGAAGCGTCAGGCAAGGCTGCGACTGAGCCTGGCCTTACTATTTGCTGTGTGAAAGACAAGATGGCAGCTCCCGACAAGGAAATAATTGACTCATGTAATTTAGGCACACACCGAGAACAGCGATAAAAAAATGATGCATCAGGGGGTTGATTATAAGCCAAATGGGTTATATCAGACAGTGGTTTCTGTAAATATTGGCAAAGTAAAAAGGTTGCTTTAGGCAGGGCTGGACTTTCCGAGGTCCCTTTAACCCAGCCTGGATTCATGCTAAAGCTCCCTAAAATGGTGTGTTTTAGTGCACATCTTCAACATGCATTCCCAAGAAACGAATGCAGCCACCACATATAAAGATCCGTAAATTGTAAAATCATATATATATATATATCTATATATATATATATATATTTCTTTTTTAGCCTTTTCCTGCAGATGTTAGAATACCTGGAAATGTTTGACCCGATAGGACAATGTGGCAGGTGGGAACATTATTGTAATAGGAGCGGATATGCCCTCACCAAAAGCAGTACTTTTATGTAAGGGCCCGAACAGACTTGTTTAAGTCAATATAAAATGAATACTGATCAAACAAAGGCCTCACATGAACATAAGTTTTACTGGTCTGACAGGTGCAAACACAGTAAACACAGTTGCAATGAAACTGTGCTAAAGAGCATCGAGCAAATGATTTACTCTAACCATATTCATATTTAAAAAATACATACCCAGCTGTTTTTACTGGGTGTACAGTATTCCTTCTCAGGCAGGGTAAAAGCAATAACTCCCTAAGCTGTAGTTGCATTAGAAGCTATATTCGAAAATACCGGTTATCTTAGCTCACTGCACAGACATAAGCACATACAGCGGCCCAAAATATAAAACAGCATTGTGCTTTTGAAATGTGCTTAATGCAAGCAAAGCCCCGCTAAAATTTAGAAAGGAGATAGGAGGAGAGTCTGGTCACATGACCTAGTCAAGTCATGTGGCTGTGCTTTCACGCCACAGCCTGCCTTTTATTAATGAGCCATTAAATGCAGACACAGTGTTGAGTAAACTAGGGCTGCAACAACTAATCGACATAATCGATTATAATCGATTATTGAAAAAGTTGTCAACTTTTTCAATAATCGATTAATCGGCAACTCTGTGGTGTTTTTGTGGAGAGAACAAATAATAATAATAAGGGCTGCACCAATATCGGGTCGAAATAGCGGTCCATCCGTTCTTTCTCTCCTCCCCGCTGGGTGCTGCTCTGTGTCCCAGCGGGGAGGAGAGAAAGTGTCACAGGAGGCCAAACGGTGCGGGAGGAGAGCGCTGTGAGCGGCAGGCGTCTTTCCTCCCTCACCGCTCACTCAGCGGTACAAACACTCAATGATCAGTGATTGCTGAGTGTTTGTAGATAATTGAGGACATGGTATGTTGACTATATCCTCAATTATGAATGAATGGGAAGTGATATACATCACCTCCTGTTCATTCATGATTGTGGTTATAGTAAACATACTCTGTCCTCATGTTGTAGAAATGAATGTAGAAAAAGAGATTGAGGGCTCTGTGTCCTCAATCTCTTTTACGATTTTAAAAAGGAAATATCAGGAGTCTGTTTAGACCCCTAATATTTCCCCGAAGCCACTAAAAGTACAAAAATAAAAAATATTTAATAAAAATGAATAAGAATATTAAAAAAATTACGTTTATAAAAAATAAAACGTTTTTTAAAAAATTGAAAAAGTTAGAAAAAACATTTTCGGTTTTGGTTTCGGCCGACATTTTTTTTCATTTCGCCTTTGAAATTTTTATTTCTGTGCACCTCTAATAAGATATCACAATAATACTATTACTAATAATAAAGAGCAGCATCAACTGATAGCAAGTGATAAACATAATGCATACAGTATTTTCATAAACTGATTGGTGTGGTTGCCATTTTTGTTTAGCTTGCTGGATTCGGTGCGGGGACACAATGGGAGTCTTCAGCTGCCATTGTGCGTCCCTATCCCTTGTGTGTTACCTCCAGGTAAACTTGCACTTAATTTCTCAATTGATATACAGGTGAAACTCGATTAGAATATCGTGCAAAGTTCATTTATTTCACTAATGCAACTTAAAAAGGTGAAACTAATATATGAGATAGACTCATTACATGCAAAGCAAGATAGTTCAAGCCGTGATTTGTCATAATTGTGATGATTATGGCTTACAGCTCATGAAAACCCCAAGAACCCCAAATCCACAACCTCAAAAAATGAGAATATTACATGCAATCAATAAAACAAGGATTGTACATAGAACAATATCGGACCTCTGAAAAGTACAAGCATGCATATGTACTCAGTACTTGGTTTGGGCCCCTTTTGCAGCACTTACTGCAATTACTTTTGCACGATATTCTAATTATTCGAGTTTCACCTGTATATGCTCCAAGATGGAGGCTCTCATAGATCAGTTAGGACCACACTATACAGAGGGGCCTTGACGAGGCCGATAGTTTGCAAATGTGTGCAGGGCAGGCCTTGCAGTGAAAACCTCACCAGTAGTGATGAGCTCGGGCGTGTTCGCAAGCGCCTCGTGCCGAGCCCGCCAGGAAGCCGTCAGCGCGCAGGGCCAATCACAGGCACTGAGCCATTTTCCGATCTCTGCAGCTGCGGACCGGGAACATGTCTCAGTGCCTGTGATTGGCGCTGCGCGCTGACGGCTTCCTGGCGGGCTCGGCACAAGGCGCTTGCGAACACGCCCGAGCTTATCACTACGCACCAGTACTTAAGCTATAGCTTACAATTCTATTTTAGGATGACGTTAGTGTTACTGAAGGTACACATGCTTAGATGTACCATATTTTCAGATCCCTGTATGCACGGGATGTAGCTTGGCATGGAAAGATATTCAGCATCATGAACTAATACGGGCCACTGTACAGAAAGGTCATTCAATGTAACAAAAGCAGGAAGGATTCTAACATGGTATGACTAAGAAAGGACTCATTCCGTACTATATATACACTCACAGAATCGCATTACTGGAGTGCAAACCTAGGCTCATACCCTATTAACCTTATACAAGGTATCAGGAAGGGACATCTGGAGGCCAAAAGTTACAGTCAGAAAAGCACATTTTTTTAATGCAGTCAACACGAGGAAATTCAGGATTTTCACACGACTCATTGTGATTCAGTGTGGAGATCTGTAAAGCCCAGGGTGACAGGGCACATATTTTAAATGATGAGCTAGCTAGCTCGCTCTGGCAGAGAAAGAACTGCATTGATACTGGAACTGTGCTCTGCATGTCAATGTTCTATTCCCTTTGGGAAAAGAAGGAAGAGGAGAACAGGAAATGTACTGTCACTTCCTGGACAAATACCAGGTCCTGAAATGGCGGAGTCCCAATGCTGTCATACTGAGCTCTTCTCTATTCTGCAGTTCTACCTACACCACAGCAATGACCAATGCCAAGTCAGAAAAAAATCTCTTCCGGCATATTGCTTATGCCAAATAAAACGAACGTCACCCATATTGTAAGTTCATAACGCTAATATTACACAGCTCAGATACAGCTTTATTTAAACAGTGCAAATCTGCACAGTAAACAAGAGCGACCAACTACAAACTTGCTTTAAGAACAAGGATTCCAGCAGATTAGCGAGCGGTTACAGATTCCAGCAAACATTCACCAATAATACACATTGTTTGGGCCAACAGACGTCATTCTTGAAGCCAAGAGGCATCTTTTCAGCTGTGTATTAGTGATATGAAGAATTTATTGTGGAACTACACCCTCCTATACAGCCAAGGAAGGTGTCATATTAGGGTTTCAAATGCTTAATTTGTTTTTACACTTGCAATGACCTTTAAACCTGCTCAAAAATGTGACTACTCCAGGAGAGTCAATTCCCTAAGATAGTCCTCTCCTCTTCTGCAAGTGTCTGTACTGGTCCAGCTCCTCCATCCCACCTTCACCTCTCTACATAAGGGAGCAGTGAAGGTGAAATGAGCAGGGGCAGGCAAACCCCGGCCCTCCAGCTGTGGTGCAACTACACATCCCATTAGGCTTTGCAAGGCTGACAGCCACAGACATGACTCTCAGAGACAGATACACAAAGGCATTTGTAGTTTCACCACAGCTAGAGGGACAGAGTTTTGCTTACTCCTGCTATAGTGTGTCATTTGAGTGACAGCTTTGAGTCTTCCAAGGCTGCTGACATCACATCTAAGATGGCAGCACCCAGCAGCAGTCTCAGGGCTTTTGGATGTTTACAGGTAAACAACATGCATAAAACACATTAAATGTACATGTTATGGGAAGATATTAGTTGAAATGAATGGCCTGGAGACAGAGTCTCTAAAGTTTTAATATCTTCTGCATAAACACAACTGTATGCACCCCATTAGCTCAAGCTGACTCTACTGAATACCAGAGAAAACCATTGACACGCATGTCATGCACTATGTACTAACATACATTAAATAGAATTAATTTACTAGTAATTAGTGTTCACTCAATGGGCCACATTTTAGTATTTGCAAATGCGCTTCAAAAGCCAAAACGGCTACTTTCCAAGATCATTTTCACATATAAATGGCTGCTTGAGTCTCAGCGGAGAGTCTGTCCTCCAGTGTCCATTTTTAGCATATCCTTCCTATATACCTCTGACCTACATCACTGTTTCCATGAATCCCCGCTACATTCCTCCAAGCAAAGCCATCTATCTCCTAATGGCTCCGCCTTTCCCCTCCATCAATATTTATGTTAGGGAGGGGGATAGGTAAAGGTGGCGGCTCTGATGGGAAAAACAAAAAAGAGGGAGGTTACCAAGAGTCTGAGAATAGATTAGTAGGAGGGATGACCTAAAATGAAAAATGTTAGTGCAACTCTCACACAAGTGTCAGGTCAACTGTTTCTATAGAGATCCAATCTGAAAATTATTTTTGACAATTTAGGGATACTCAGAATATCAGAACTTGTATCCATATGATGATTCAGATATTTCAAAAGCTTCATATCCGGTTTTCAGTATTTGCACAAGACCACTGCTTCTGGCTGTCATGCGTTATGTTCAGTGACAGTTGTACAATACACAAACTAGCTTAAAGGAGAACTATGAGGTGAGTGCTTTTCACTCACCTCATAGTTCTAGCCGACCTGTGACAATGAGACCGTCACAGGTCGGCTCAGTAGATCGGGAGGTGAGCGAACACATACCGGCGTTCGCTCACCTCTCGATCCTGTCACGGCTCTCTGCCGTGACAGGGGAGGGGCTGGATTCCCCCCTCTCCACTCCGCCAGAGCTGACTGGCGGAATGGACGGGGCAGGGGGCAGAGCCAGCTGTCAGCCACGCAGCTGGGCGGATCCCGGCATAATTGTCGGGATCCGCTTCAGCTGGGGCGTCTCAGTATACCGCGAGCAGCAGCTCGCGGTATACTGAGCCTAGGGTGATGGGAGGACGCTAGTTTGTGTTCTCCCGTTACCCTGAGAATGGGGAAAAGCCCTAACCCCATAGTTCTCCTTTAAGAATACATTGTCACTTGCCCAGCTAGGGTAAAGTAATGAATCCTCCAATTTGCCCACCCCACCCAGCAAGGTATTCCCCACCAATTTGTGCTCCATCGCATTCCCCTGTGCTGCACAAGTCCACCCGAGTTGAAACTTAGGCAAGGTGGATGATGTCACTGCCCCACCCCATGTAACAGTGTTAGTGACAGAGAGGTAAAGTAAATGACACAGATTATCTTGTTACAAAGTCATCTGTAAGTAGGTCGGATATATTAGTCAACAAATGAACATTTTCTCCCTAAAGTTGATGTGTTGGAAGCAGAAAACATTGGCAAGCATAGGGATTTGAGCAACTTTGACAAGGGCCAAATTGTGATGGCTAGACGACTGGATCAGAGCAACTCAAATGGCAGCTTTTGTAGGATGTTCCTGGTCTGCAATGGTCAGTACCTACCAAAAGTGGTCCTGTGGAGGAGTCGCACGTGGCACTCCCTGAATAAAAGTACGAATCAAGGAATTAGAAGCAAGGAGGATGTTGAAAAAAAGACTTGCAAGGCAGATATCTGACCCTTTGTACTTGGAGCTAAACACTCTACACCAAGTTGAAGGAAAGACAAAATTTGCAGTATAGAAAAAGTATGTGGGGAAAAACCCTAGGACAGCAACGGAAATAATCCTTCCATGCAAGGAGATAAATCTTACGAGTAGAAGATCTACAAGCTTTAAAAAGAGAACTATGCTGTGTTTTTCTCGTCCTCCTGTGACAATGCTCAGTATATCGCGAGCTACAGCTCGCTGTATACTGAGACCGCCGCAGCCAGGATTGATCCCGACAATGCTGTCAAGATCCACCCAGCTGCATGAGTGACAGCTGGCACTGCCTATCTAGAGGCAGAGCAGTTGTGCCCGCCCCGTTAGTTTCTTCACTCAGCGCTGGAGGATCGGAGAGGGGAGGAGGGAATCCGTGCCTGACTAACTGAAACCGGCAGGAGTCAGGTGTGAGGGGCTATGTCCTTAAAGTGGCAGGCTTTTCATTATTTTTTGCTTAGTGTCCATTTCTCCTGGAGGCAGCAGGATAACCGTACATCTCAGAATTCTTCAGAGCCGTGTCCCTCAATGGACACCATTGAGCTGAAGTAGTATAAAAGATGTACAAGGCTGGCTACATAAAATGATCATTAGCCCTCGTTCACATCTGAACGTTTTGTAGCGCGTTCTACGCTCGACGAACGCTCTACAAAACGCTCAAAAATATCAATCCCATTGTTTTCAATGGTCTCGTTCCCACCTTGGCGTATTTCTGCCCGTCCCTAACGCGCTACAAAACGGCCCACGCCTGAAAAGGTACATGTACTAATTTGGTTCCGTTTTGTTGCACGTTTCCATTGGGATACAGCCAAGTAGCCTTCGGAAACGCACGACGGTCGTGCGACATTTACTGCAAATCGCGGTAAAAAAACGTGCGACAGACGCGCATATGCAATACGCCTAGGTGTGAACGAGACCTTAAAGAGAGCAACAACAAATATACCAATTTCCTTCCACCTGGCCTGAGACAGGCGCATGTGTGCCGGAGTATGCGCAATCGTGGCAATATAAACAATGCAAGCAAAAGACCAGTTCATCACTAAAGATCGACACCCCTGAATTGTCAGCTTCTCAGCAGACTCTCTTATGAAGGGGCGGCATGAGAAGTATTTTTACAGGGATGGCTTGCCCCGGGAACTTTAGTATAGTGACAATGTCACTGTAAAGTTACCTGGCCGATGCTTTTGGCTTCAATGCATTCGACATCTCTGATGCAGAACAACTTATTGAGAAAAGGAATTTTGACACTTTTCTACATGTTACTCAAAAGTATTGAAGCTAGACACAGAGAGGCAACTACTGTTTTCAAAAGAAGCCCAGCAATGGCAGCCCTGTTGCTTACAATCACTTTAAGGCAGATTTGAGACTAGAAAGAACATAGAGATTATAATGGTGTATGCCTTACGCATGAACATGTCCACTTAGGAGACAGACCTGTCCTCTCCCTGATGTGGCAATGTTCAGGAAGTGCCGGAGTTGATACAAGGATGGAAAAGTATAAAAGGAAGAATAATGAGCATGGTAATATAGAGGGGGACAGGGGACCTGTTAAAACATTGGTTTCCGCAAAAAAAAAAATCAGCCTGTAATGTGTTTACAGCATAAAGTGTCTATGGTGCATATCTAAACTTGTGACTGATCCTGGAATTGTGAAAAGCAAAATAACTGTCAGTAGCCTTAGATGGAAGCAGCAACTCTGACTCCCTAGCTCTACATATTAGTCCTGAATAGGTTCTTTTGCTTCAATATCCTGGATCTTGTATGCAGTCTAGGAGCCAGAGAATGAACAATATTGCACTTCCTGTCAATGTAATTGTTTTTAAAAGCCCGCTGTATATGGCCATTAAAATCCCAATACTTGCAAGCGATGAACCCTATCCACACATCATTTGGGGTGATGGTTTGACTGCAGTGCTATAACAAGCACTTTCCGAGTGCCTATTAGTGTGTGCACAGGTTTTCCTACCTACTGGAAAATCTCTTCAATTGCTTAGCAAGTACTCTCTTTTCTCCAGAGAAGAGGGTGGCCTCTGCTCACAAATGTAACACACCCAGAGACATCTGTTTGTGTACAACCACTCTTTGGGGATGTCCTTTGTGTATGGCAAGAACTAATTAACATACTGGTTCGCTTTAAAGCATACAATAATGTAAGAAGGCCGGTTTACTTGCTGCAGACAAGGTTCCCATCCAGTATCAGTACCAGAGGCCATTTCCTAAAACCCAGGAGCCTAATTAGTCCCAGATTCTGTATTTCTCGGCGCATGGTGCCAAGGCTGCTTTCAGGAGCTGGGCATCGGCAGTCTGCAATGCAGGATGGGATCCTCGGCTTTGACATATTTAGCCATCTTGATGCCAAGTTCCACCTGGAAGCCCAACTCTAGCTTACTAGGTTAGTTTAAAAAATCAATAGCTTGGCACACGTAAAAAAAAAAAAAGCATCTTTGGCTGCAATGCTCTCTCTCCAGTGTTATCTCATGCAGACTTGCTGCCCTGTTATCCAGTGCTGCTTCTCTTCTGAGTTGAATTATGTCCAGCATCATTTAACCCCCACTTCCTTAGCCCAGGGTATCAAGGAAATCACGCTCATCAGGAGTCAAGGCCTGCTTACCACTAGAAGGGGACCCATGACTGAAGAGAAGACTGCGGGATATAAGGTACGTACAAATTAACCAAAAACAACGCAGGGTCTAGCAGGAAAAACAGCTACTAGAGGTTTCTAGAAAATCAATTGGAACACAAGACAAAAAGCTCCTTATCCTTTCTATTCACAGCAGATGCTGAACGACCAACACCAATCATATGCTGAAAGGCCTAATTCCAGCCCGCACTCGACCTCCATTCTTGCCTAGGTGAGAATGGCATTTACCCCGCTCTTGAAGCCTCCTGGGAAATACACGTCACATATCCTAGGAGGCTTCAACTTCCGCACAGTGGTGCCATCAGGGACAGGCTGCAAGAACCAGGAGAACACAGTCAACTCCAGATGATGTTAGAAAGGAAGATGGCATCAAGGGACCAACATGTAGCAGATCACAGCAGGACACCGCTGGATTCGATGGGCATGCAAGTATACTGTTCAAACCCCAGAAAAAACAACAACCAGCAAATAAGGGGTTAAAACTCCTCCAATCATTCCTGCAGCACAGGAAGCTGAATCCTGTTAAGTTGGCTATACACTAAGAACATTTTGGCCGTTTCACGATGCTCAGTCTGCCAGCTTCAGCCCAACTTCCTCTTTAAAAAAAAAAGAACCGGTTGGAAGATTGTCAGCAAAACTGCACCTGCATCCAATCAGCTGCAGGCACGGTTCAAGTCGTTTGATAACCAGCGGGGCCAACTGTCAAAATACAATAGCTGCATGGGAGATTCACCAATTCACACTGTTTAGGAGGGATGGAGGAACCGGTTAGGGTTTTTTTCTATTTTTATGAAAGCGGAACAAAAAAAAAAGTCTGCCAGTGTATACCCAGCTTTAAGCCTGGACAAGATACAGGTGGAAACCATCTGGGCCTAAAAAAGCTTTAGAGCCTATCGCCAATATATAGTATCAACACTGCACCCATAGCTCCCTCTCTGTTCCCACCCCCTGGAGAAAAAAAACAATGACTTTTTAATCACCTGCAAGTCCAGCACCATGTGTCCCTCATCGGCACCTCTTCTGGTAAGAGGAACCAGTGATTAAGAACTGTAGTCTACGCCCGCGCCGTCGCGTCCCCTCATTGCGTCATCACGCTGTGTCGTTTTCTGGAGCTTGAGAGGACCCCACTTCTGGACAGCTAACAGGGAGATTCAACGTCACCCAGGCATGGACATGAACATAGGAAGGAAGACCCTCCCACTCTGCAGTAAGGAAAGGAGATCGTCGACCCCGAGCATCACATGACTATAGATTGAGGAGAGCATCTTTGGCTTTGGGGGTGAGGCTATTGTGTATTGGGGAAGGATGTCTGACTGGAGCAGAGTTTTAAGTAACATAAGAAGTGGCACAGCAGTTATAACTGCTACATGACTAATGACTAACAAATGGAGGCGCCCATACAGCAGGATTCTAACATCAATATTTAGCTTGTATTCTTCGGAGATGAGTCAGTGTAAGTCATCATGCTTAAGCAATTGATGATATTTACACATACCTCTGTCCTACCAACCCACAGCTATTCCCAAACCAACAGTCGGTCATGGGTAGGTATTTGGCTTTACTCTACGGTGTCCCCAAGTGTCAGGAAATATCCCAGATTATCGTTCCAAAACTAGTATGGGGAAATGCAACGCAGGGTTCACCGACCACAAGTGTTCCAGGAATTTGCAGCTGAGCGTCTTTGGATCAGGAGCACAAAGAAAGGCGTAATTAACACCATTACATTAGCCTCAAAGAAATTCAAAACTCAGGCATTATTGGGTTCTTCTGAATAACATATTCTGTAAGTGGCTATAAATGTGTAGCAACAAATCACAAAACCTTTCCTCTCTTTTCCCATATATAGAAGGCAGAGATGCACCGAAACATTTCTGCTGAAAATGGTAGTATGTGCAAAATGTCAATAGTACAAAAAGGGCCAAAAATGTGGTGCATTGATAGCTTCTCTCCTTCCTGCTCGGTGCCGGCTTGCAAGTTTCGGTCTGTGTCCCCTCTGACCCCCCGCTGTTCTCCTTTGCCTGTGTCGGCAGAGGGGATCGGGAGGGGACACAGAGCCGATCCGACGGGAAGGAGAGAAGTTGTCAGGTCAAACGAGGCAGTGCGGGGAGAAGGCACCTGTCAGGAGGCTGAGCGGTGTGGGAGGAGAGCTCTGCCTCCTGTGACAGGCGGAGCAGTCACGATAAGAGAGTGGAGCACAAAAAACTCAGCAATCAGTACCGATCACTGCATGTTTGTAAATAACTGAGGACACAGTAAGCTTACTGTGTTCCCAGTTATGAATGAACAGGAAGTGTGCTTCATCACTTCCTGTTCATTCAGTATTGTGGACATACGTTGTAATTACACGGCCGGCCACTTTACAGTCCAGCGATCGGACGTCTCTAGAAACGCTCGATCGCTTGCATCAGCAGCTGTCACTGCCGCTGCCGGTCCCGAGATCCGCTTTGCCTGATGCGGCCGGGGCCGCCACGGCTCTGTGACAGGAGATTAAAGGCAGTTCAGTATACGAACTCCCTTTAATCTCCTCTCAGTCCCCGAATGCAGGAAGTGATGTATATTACATCACTTCCTGCATTCAGTGTCACTCTCCAGCTAGAGAAGCTGATGAAGCCGATCTCTGCTTCATCAGCTTCTCTGGGGGTCCCTAGGTGACATTAGGGGTCTTGGAGACCCCTGATGTCTCCAAAAAGAGGACCTGTCGTGTAAATTGGGTATCCCATAGGGGGCTTCTTAGTCCCTCATGTAATAGCAATAAAGTTGTGTGTAAAAAAAAAAGTAATACAAAAATTAAAGATTCATAAAAAAAATAAAGCATGAAAATTTTTTTTTCTTAAGTCCCCGCCCCCCCACATACACACGCAGATATGAGTCAGGTGCGCCTACATGAGAAAACGACGATTGCGCCTATTGTGCTGCAAATGTTAAGGCCGTGACACACTGCAGGCGAAGCAGCGCGGAGCGGTGGAGCGCTGCCTTTGCGAGCAGTGTGTCATGTAATTTTCTTCTCGGCACCTCAGCTTGCGAGAGCTCGCAGAGCTGAGTGTGCAGAGATGAACAATTTCAACTTCAGCCAATCGGCTCGCGCGTATAAACCGGCGCGACGGGATGCGACGTCTAGGTACAGCTGGCTCTGCCTCTAGATAGGCAGAGCCAGCTGTCACTCACGCAGCTGGGCGGATCCAGACATAATTGTCGGCATCCGCTTCAGCTGCAGCGTCTCAGTATACCGCGAGCTGTAGCTCGTGGTATACTAAGCTTAGGGTTATGGGAGGATGCTAGTTTGTGTCCTCCCGTAACCTGGAGAACTATGGGGAAAAGCCCTAACCCCATAGTTCTCCTTTAAAGCAACAGACCTGTTCAATAACTCTACAGCACTACTTGGCTTTCAATTACTCCCTAGCCTCCTTTTCACTCATCCTGAGTCCCCTCCAAATTTCTGTGCAAGTTTGGGATTAAAAGACCCTACCCTTCATCCGCAAGAGACCAGATTAGGGATGATTATTAGCTGCTCTGGGACCTATTGCTGCATTGTGAAAGGGGAAAAGCATGTGTACTCTCCCATACTTGGAAGTACACGACAGTGTATTGGACTCTGGCAAGCAGGCACAGAGAAAGTAAGTAACAATGGAGAGAGCACTTTAACCGGACCTATGACTTTGCCCTGAATGAGCAAAGTACAGGTTCGCTTTAAAGCGGACCTATACTCAGGCAAGCTTATCCTTTACGCAGTGTGAAACAAGTCAAATAAATAATATAGCACTTACAGTTGGCATTCTGCAGCTGCTCTTTTGGCCTAGGCCCACTTTTTCATCCGTGCAGTGCAGCAGCCACCATATTAGTGGAGGTGTGAACTATCACTAGTAAACCTACAACAGTATTCAGAAGCAGCAGTGGGTAGGCCATGCCTCAGGTTATGTCAACTTCCTGACAGGCACCTGCAAGGTTAGAGAGACATAAGTGTGGAATTGCTCTGTTGCTTCTAATCAGAAATGATAAGCTGAAGAATTTCTCTGGCCTAACCTCACCAATCCTTCCCCTCCACAGATGCATACTTACCTCCTCCACATGATGGCCACAACCTCCCGTGTTTGTTTACATCCAGTGTAACAGCCTCAGACTTCTACTGGGCCATCTCCCTTCGTCTCTGGTCTCGGGACACAGCCCCATAGAAGACTTGCAGCTAGGTAAGTACGCATCTGTGGAGGGGGAGAGGGGGGGGGGTTTGATTAAGTAAAGTCAGGGGAAAGGGGCAAAAAGGATAACTACACTCTCTTTTGAAGTGCACTTATATTTTTAAGTCGCCAGCCTTGATCTTCTGAAATATTGAGCCTGATCCTGCTAGTGTCCTACTTGATACCCTGTAAAGATGATTTTTGCCAAAATTCACATTTGCAATTACCCTTTCTACCCCTAGCCAAGCCTTCAAGATGAGCATGGGCAAACTGAGGGAAGTAAAATGTACCTAGAATGGCTGACTTTTACTGATTATGACCTCTAAGAAAACCAATGTACAGCTAACCTTATGCCAGCCATATATGAAGGAAAAGTATATCTAAAGCCAAAGTGTCTCCATTGCGATAATTCCCCTCTATTCCTGTTCTGGTAACCGCTCAAAATGTTTGATTTTCCCTCACTTGCAGTTCTAAGGTCCCTAGGAAGCACAGAAAAGGGTGAATCTGGTCAGTGTGGAAACTAATAGCACCAGAAACCTGACAGAGGTTCTAATCCACCACTCAAACAAAAAAAAGTGTTTGGCTTTAGCTACTTTAATACTTAACTTCAATCACTTGTACATATAGTTGCACTTTAAAAGAGAACCATGGGGTAATCTTTTTTCCCCATAGCTCTCTTTAGGGTCACGGGAGGATATATTCTAACCTCCTCCCGTGACCCAAAGCTCAATATATAATGGGCCGCAGCCGGGACAGAACCCGACAATACTGTCTAGATCCACCCAACTGGCTGATTGACAGCGTGCTCTGCCTATCTCGAGGCAGAGCCAGCTGTGCCCACTCCCTCCTCGTCCGTTCCTCCAGTCAGCACTGGTGGAACGGAGAGGGAAGGGGGAATCCCTGTGGGAAGTGGTAACTGACAGTCACCGCTCTATGCGGGAAGATGATCAGGAAGTGAGCGAGCGACGTTATGCGTTCGCTCACTTCCCGATCAATAGAGCCGGCGTGTGACAGTTTCAATGTCACGTCAGCTCTAACTATGAGGATGGGTGTAAATCACTAATTTAAAAGTTGTCCTTTAAGCATGCAGACCTTCCTAATATACAGCACATGTGGATCAAACAATTTTCCAAAGCAACCAGGAATGGTAAACTACTGCAGGAAGGTACGGTTATTGTGACATTATGGGCTCATTCACACAGGCGTGGACAGTGCTCCCGGGCAGGACTGGTGCTGCATGAAATTTCATGCAGCTGCCTGTACAACGTCCTGAACATTCGTGCAGGTACGGGTGCCCGCACTTCAATACAAACAGCGTGCGTCCAAGTGCGGGCACCCAAACCTGCATGGATGTGCAGATTTAGGGTTGGGGTAGAGCCACCTCCTCCCATAGGGAGGTACAGGTTGCTGCACGCAATTACACACAGCACCTGTTGCTCCCAGGACTAGGTCTCTCCCTGTGCGTTCACACTGTATGGATGCGGATAGATGAAAGTAGTCACTTGCACTCCATATTAAAGTCAACCTCTGTTTGCCTGAGGACGGGGTGCATGGTCTCGAAACGTCGCTAAGGAGATGTGTGTTATCTCAGTCAATAAACAGCATTGACTTTAATTTCATGGCGTGCGAGTGACTACTTATCTATCTACATTTCACGGAGCATCCGTAGTCACCACCGCACCCACCCAGTTGGATTTGGGTTTTTGTCCGGTCAGGAGTGCGATGGGACAGGAGGATTAAGTTACTGTATGGATGTGCACTCCCGTGTGAATGAGCCCTAAAAATGTAGAGATGATGAGCTGCAATTAAAGCTGTCATCTAGTGTCTAGAAGCTGCCGGTCTGCCAACTACCTAACCTCATACATGATACATCCAGAAAGGAGACAATATGTGGAGCCAGGCAGTTGACAAGCCAGATACTATCAGAATTCAGGTGACCTACCCAGATACTCCTGCTGAAATTGGACAAAATAAGGTTATTAAAAAAAATACAATAAACCTTTTATAAGTAATCCTGCACCCCCTTTTTTGTAAGGCAGACTAGTCAGACTCCTACAGAGGCACAAACATGGCTGGTTCTCTTTAAAAATTTGACCAGACAGAAGATTCTGTGTTGGGTGATATTTGGTACATTGTAAAGCCTGCCATACACTATGTGCCGCTTTTGGCACCCTTTCGGGCGTCATCCCTCGATCAGCTGATCGAAGGAGTCAGTCTGAAGATCTTCAAACGAACAAAGCCGGCTGCCAGTAAGCTGACTCTGTTCGGGTATTTTGACTGCGGCCGCTGTCAGACCACAAAAGAAACAGCGGGGATTCCTCGACCAAAGCACTTGTATCATTGGAGGAATCTGTTCTATTTTCTTAGTTCGGCCCGCGGGTTGAACAAAAAAAATAGAACAGTGCATGGCCAGCTTAAGGGCAGATACACACGTGCAGATGCTGTCTGATAAGCATTCTTTCGCATTAATGAGCACAGGCAAATGTGTAAAGGGATCTTACTTAACTTGGCAGTTTCTCAGGTGACATAACCTGCATTGGTTATAAAGTGCTCCAGTTCACACAAACGCTATAGATAATCTACAGCAAAATCATAGCAGGGCTTGTCTAAAAGTCACTATTTTCCCTAGCATGTTTTATTTTAAAAGAGAACCAGCAAACTCTGGGGAAAAAGAAAGAATATACACAACATACTGGGTGTGTAAATGATCATTAAAAAGCGGTATGTTATGTGCAGAGGAATGCTGTAAATTACAAATATCTAACCTTGAAACATGCCAGCTCCTACACATAATGCTGATCTTCCATGCACTCACATAGTTCAAGGCATTCTGTGATTGGAGGAGAAAAGATGATGTCACACCCCCAGCCCCTCTCCACTCACAGAACACCATGTATTCTTTGAGAAAAATACATTTTGGGAATAGGCAAGTAATGAGAAAGGGCAGCGATGCAACTGGAGCACTTCACTGCTTGATTGGCATCTCTCGCTTCCTGTCGCTCCCTGTAAGAACCCGAAAGATCAGCATTATGTGTAGGAGCCAGCATGCTGCAAGGTATGATTTTATACTTTGCAGCATCCCTCTTCAAATAACACTAGTGCACTGTGTAAATTATCATTTCTCCCAGAGTTCTACTTTAAGGCCCAAATATAAAGCGTCACAATCTGACCTGGAAGCTGAGCTACTCATATACCAACACACCAGGGATCCAGTCATTTCCTGCACAGTGCAATCTGTGGCATAGTGAATGAGAAGTCTCAAAGGTATGCTAGCATGCATAGCGTAAACCAAAGTGGGCCAACCTACATGAGATCAAAGTCTGACAGATGTAGGTTAGCTTACAATATGCCTAGGTAGACCAAAAATAAAGATTTAAAGCAAAGTAAAAAAGTGACTTTAAGTGAACTGCTCCCCATTGCTACTGCAATAAACAAATACCCCCCTTCCAATTACTATGCACGTCCTACAGCAGGGTTCCTCCAGGTCCAAACAACCACTGCCTAATGACAACCTCTCGGCTGTGGCTGGTTTCTGTGTTATGCAGAAGGTGCTGTGGAAAAAGGAAGTGCCCATTCAAGTTAATAAGAGGGTGACAGCGGCCGCATCTGTAAGCGACAGTCCTCATGTAATCATACACATTGAAAGCAGTGTGAACAGGGCCTAAACATGAGTTATGTTAGACAAACTAGCTTGTCAGGAGGTAATCACATCCTTGTTACAATCATAGTGAAGACTCTTTCCCTGCAAATAATGTAAACTTTGCTGAGAAAACCTTAGCATAGTGTGGTACAGTGACTGAGTATTAGAATGTTAAAAAAATTTTTTTTACAAAATTACAAAAATAAACTATCCCTGGACTTATTTATTAAAGCTCTGTACAGTGCAGTAGCCAACAGCTTTGTTATGGGTTACAGCACTCTAGATTGCCCAAATTAATAAGCCTTTGTGTATATGTCAAACCTAAAGCAAGATTCCTGATACCATTCATACCTTTTAGACAGATCCATTAGAACCCCTGAGAAGATTCTGTCTCCGTGGCGGAAGGAAACAACCAACGCATCCTGAATGATGTGGTCAAGCGTAACCTGAACTTCTGAACCAGGTGAGAGATCATGAATGCCACCATCAGCAACAATTTGCTCCTGTACAGCAAGAGGACTTTTGCATTGATCATGATTGTCTGAACATGCCTCCATGCCAGGATCAATTGGGGAAGGCGTGGGCTCCTCCAGACACCAGTCACTACAGTCATTTATCTGTGCAGCATCAGAAGCAATCCCGGATACCTGCTGCTGGCCTATTTCGGGATCAGAGACCGTGTTAAGATCCGTTAAATCTACACATTTATGTTCTTTGTCAGCGTCCCTATAAAACGGATCACGTTCAACATCACCGGCAATGGATGCCATTTCTGTGCATTCAGAATCGTGTTCTATGCTAGGCTCAGTATCAAAATGAATGCAGTTGGAGTCCAGCTCTTTTTCCAAAGTTTTGAGTTCCGTGGTGACAGCACCGTCTGCCCGAGTCTCTGTTTCCACAAGAGCCACTTTATCGGGCGTTTGAATGTTCCCAGGTTCCAAAAGAGAATTTACATGCAGGGAGGTCTCCTGTGTTCTCAACTCCGTTTCATGAGATACTAAAGGAAAACCACTACTTAAGTCCTTGGTATTTGGCCCTTCCTCGAACGTCTTTAAGACTGGTTGTAAGAAAAGCTTTACTTCCACCCCAAGTTCAGTACATTGCTCAGCTACAGGATGCGCATCTTGGTTTATTTCAGCAACACCTAAAGCAAGCATTTTTTCCTCTCCAGAGACTGTGTTCAGATCATGCTGTATTGTGTTATGTAATGGTTCAGGCACACACTCCATCTCAGCCTCAGAAAGATCAAGGCTTTCTCTGCTAGGTTCATGGAGTGAATTGAATACTGTCTCTACTGTCTTGGCAACGGCATCACTATCTCTAATCTCAAGGACAGAATCTGACAGATGTGTTACTGATCCAGGGACGATGCATTCTATGTGATTTTTTTCTGGCAAATGCATAACCACATCAAGCTCGGAGCTCACCACAGTAAAGGCAGGCTCTGGACCGTGAAGTGTTAACTCTGAGATGGGCTCTTGCACCGCATGACTAGAGGCCTCCATAAGTGGCACAACTTCAGGGACAGGGTCCTGCATCACTTCCAAGACAGGCTGTTGTAACCGGCACACAACCTCAGGAGCTGGCTCATGTTCGTGAACCACCTCCATAGGTTCAGACTCTACCTCCAATACCTCTTCACAAATTGGTCCTTGTATGTCCATCACCTCTGCTGAGCAATCCCCCTGTATTTCTGATGCTGCTTCTGCAGATGGATACAAGATAGACTCCACAGGGGCAGAATACTCTATACACTGTACCTCCTGTCGCGACATCTCCTGCGCATCCTGGATTTTAAGTTCTTGCCGCAAATTCTCTGGCATGGATGGCTGCGGGAATTCTATAGGGTCCACCTCCCGCTTTACTTGGATGTCTTCAAACACTGGATCAGGTGTGCACTGCTTGGTCAGGGGTTGAGGCTGTGGCGATGTAGATCTCAGTTCCTCTACATCAGGGGTAGGGCAAGATGTGGATCTCAGTTCCTCTACATCAGGGGTAGGGCAAGATGTGGATCTCAGTTCCTCTACATCAGGGGTAGGGGAAGATGTGGGTCTCAGTTCCTCTACATCAGGGGTATGAGAGGATGTAGATCTCAGTTCCTCTAGATCAGGGGTAGGAGAGGATGGAGATCTCAGTTCCTCTAGATTAGGGGTTGGAGACGATGTAGACCTCAGTTCCTCTAGATTAGGGGTTGGAGAAGATGTAGACCTCAGTTCCTCTAGATTAGGGGTAGGAGACGATGTAGACCTCAGTTCCTCTAGATTGGGGGTTGGAGACGATGTAGACCTCAGTTCCTCTAGATTAGGGGTTGGAGACGATGTAGATCTCAGTTCCTCTAGATTGGGGGTTGGAGACAATGTAGATCTCAGTTCCTCTAGCTTGGGGGTTGAAGATGATGTAGACCTCAGATCTTCTAGATTGAGGGTTGGAGATGATGTAGATCTCAGGTCCTCTAGGTTAGGGGTAGGGGAAGATGTAGATCTCAGTTCCTCTAAGTTAGGGGTAGGAGAAGATGTAGATCTCAGTTCCTCTAGATTGGGGGTTGGAGAGGATGTAGATCTCAGTTCCTCTAGGTTAGGGGTAGGAGAGGATGTAGATCTCAGTTCCTCTAGATCCGGGGTAGGAGATGTAGATCTCAGCTCCTCTATGTTAGGGGTAGGAGAAGATGTGGACCTCAGTTCATTTAGATTAGGGATGGGAGACAATGTAGATCTCAGGCCATCTCGATCAGGGGTAGGCAATGAAGGAGAAGGCCTCAGTCCATTTTGCTCAGGAGGGTTCCCTACCTCTGACAAGGCCGTCTCACCATCTACGACCACATCCAGCTCCGTGAAGGCTGGCTCCCTAGAAGGTTGCCCTTCAAAACATGGTGCAGAAGGGTTGCTCTCATCAATTGGCTCTTCAGTCATGATTTGGACAGGTGACAACGTAGATTCCTGCGCCTCTATATGTGAGGAAGCCTGCAAGGATGCAGATGTGGGTTCCTCTATATCAGAGGGTTGCACTACCTCAGAAGAGGTCATCTCACCACCATCTTCCATTAGGGCCGGTGGACCACCATGACAGGGGGCTGAGGGGCAGTTCAAGTCCTTCCCCAATTGCATAGGTTCCTCTTGCTCCTGAGGGGAGAGGAGGGCCGTGTCCCCCATTCTGCAATCTCCAGTGTCCATCTCTGAGGGCTCTGGCGGCCATGGTGAGGCCTGCGAGGTGCCCACTGCTACCTCTGCCCGGTCAGGCCCAGCGCACTCCTCCCCAGGCTGCCGCAGCCCCTCTCCGCCGTGTCCGTTCTCGCTCCCCTCAAGCGGGCCGGCCTCTTTCTCCGCACCGAGCTGCACCTGGACACTGTTGAGCTCCGCCGGTCTCCCCTCGCCAGAAATCGGCTCCCTGTCCGGCTCCGCCTCGCCCC
>NW_017306282.1:524674-606585 GCF_000935625.1 Nanorana parkeri
CCCGCACAGTGCGCCCCCGCCGCGGCCGCCATTTTCTCTTTCGCGTATCGATCCTCGGCCTCCTCGTCCTGAGAGACTGCCATAGCGCCCGCCCTGGACAAATCGACAGCCACCTACGATTAGGTGCAGCCGCCGTCCGTCAAAAGACAGTCGGGTTTTCATTGGCTGCAGTGCGCCACGCCCGCCCCCAATTGCCTTTCCCAAGGTAAAAAGAAAGCTGGCATCCGATTGGGTGTCTCCGGAATCAGTCCTCTGAATGTCATAGGGTAGTGCCAGTGTCGTTCAAAAATAATCTCATAGGCCATTGCTCGACTGAGAAGTCAATCAATCGCATTCTCTTTTGGTCTTGTTGCTAGGTAACAAGTCAGCCACTGCCAGCGGTAATGCAGCAGATGGAAGTAGCGTGGCCTTGGTGTTTTCATAAGCCAATGTCAGATCATTAATAAAAAAAATATATGGCCAGTAACACTGCAGGTTTCTGTCCTTTATGGGCACATTCACATATATGAGTGTATATATGGCACTGCTTATAGTTTTGTCCTGTAAACCTTTAAAGTGTATATAAACCCAGGAAAAAACATAATATCAGAGATTACCAGCTCTCTTAGATGTGGTGGCTGCATTCGGTTTTTTTCTTTCAGGATTTCTTTCCTTTTATTTTCACATGATAATTCTGTCAGTAACACTCTTCCTTTGGAAGGGTGACAACGCACATTCGACCTTCTCTATCAGGAGAGCAGCAAAAGCTTCGAACTATAAACCCCTGCCCCTTCCTTCTTCTTAATAATCACACAGAAGTGTGTGGTTCTGTAGTCCTCAGAGATACCTTAGAACAGTGTTTCTCAACCTCTATAACCTCAGGACCCACATTTGTCCTTGGTCATTAAGTCGCGACCCCAAACCGCACCGGACTGGAATGAACGGTGTTGTGGTAATGCATGTTCTAGTGCAAGCGATCAAACTGGGCGGGAGGTGTGTTTGGGGTGCTATTCAAATGAATGGCAACGCAATGCACCTCCCGCACCAGAACAAACAGTAGGTGCGTTGCATGGTTGTTTGTGATTAAAACACTGACAGACACACACAACCACAGACACAATCTCACACACATTCACACTCCCCAAAACATTTTAGGGGTTCAATGTGGGCTGCTGTGCTGTGACAAAGCTCCATCCATATGTACCTTACTTGTACAGCTTCCTTTCACTCCCTGTAGAGGTGCCGGGAGCCAGAATGTGATGTCATGCAAGGGAGCTGTAAGCAATGCATGTATGGATGGACCTCCCTCGCGGCAATACCCCCAGCTCACCCCACCTCAAGTTGGCGCTAGGCAGCAAATTTTGAATGGCTGCTAGGGACGAGAACTGACACTGCTGTGCTATGCGGAAGGCTGAGGAGTCTCTCGCCTAGTGCACTGGAAGGCATGCGGCGACCCACTGAACATGGGGTCGCGACCCACTATTGGGTCACGACCCACCAGTAGAGAACCATGGCCTTAGAACAATGTAAAGTGATAACAGTCAGCAGAGAAAGAGAGCACAGAAAGTTATCAGCTCACAAACTTTTTGGTTTATTTTTTTTTCCCCTTATCAAACAGATATAACAAAAAAGGTTCAATGGTGTATGTAACAGAACAGAAGGGAGCAAATTGGAGTTCATTGTTAGGGTTCACATACACTTTAAGGGTTAATGTACACAAGCATTCAACCTGAAGTATGTGCTTTGCTTTTTTTCCCCCAGTACAGGTCAATGTGAATCCACGGCAAATGTGTAGTAAAAGCATTTCCAGCAAATTTGTACGCTAGCGAAAATTGGAAAGACGACTCCAGAAATAAAAGCAACCCTGTTGCTAACTCCCCAGGACGAAACTAAGGACCCGTTCACACATACTGCGGTGACCTGCATTTTAAGGCACTCGATCAAAGCAGGTCACCGCTACAATTGTTTTCTATGTGCCTTGTCCACAACACGGGTGTGATGAGAGCTGCACTGTGGAAAATGCATGCTGCGATTTTTCGCAGCGCACTGGATGCCACTGCCGTTGTTCTATCAAATTCTCCAACTGGTCGAGACCTCCAACCCCTGTCAGTGCGCCCGCGTAGCCACCCAAGATAAGTATCAAGCTCTACAACCTGCGGCAGATGGCCTGTGCAGGCACCCGATATCACAAGCACCAACGAGAGTTGGAGAACTCGATGACAATTTAGAAGCCGCACAGGCACACCTATGGCAACTGGAGAAGTCAACGGGCATTGCAAAAACTGTGACGGCTGGCAGTAGCGCCATCTTGTCTAAATCTACAAGGGATGTGACGTCATGAGTTGAAGATCTCGGCGAGTTTGCCACCTCAACAGAACACCAGTCACCGCATGGCATCGCCTGAATGGAGTGTACACATTGTACACTACCATTGAAGTTTAGAAAAAAATTTAAACAGTGGCAACTTCAGCAGGGGACGATACAACACACACTGCCAGAGCTGCCACAACACACTAGCTCACCCACGTAAACGCAGTGTTTTAGCAGACGAGCTAGCGTGAACGGGCCCTATAGGGACCCTGTAAAAGTAAAACAACACTTACCTGTCGGGTGGGTGACAGCTCCAACCTTTTGTAGAGCTTCAACCGCAAATGCTCTCCAACACTTCTGGGTGTTTCAGGTGCCTGGTTCCCCACGGGGAGTTGTAGCCCCATCCATTCACAGTCCTCTACTGTGTCCTGTAGTGATGCAGGAACAATTCAGAGGAACCACAAAACGTTGCATGGGACCAGGTATCTAACCCACCCAGAAATGTCAGATACCAGCAGTAACCATAGCTCAGTTAGGGTCTGGCTTTGGGCTTGTATGTCATCAGTTTGAGACGCTTCTAAGATCATTCAAATACATTGGAGGGAAAATTTGACCTACCTCGGAAGCTCCTTCGACTAGACTTGAAGGAAAGTACAAAACCCATTTAAAGTAAACAAGAGGCCACCAATACGGGCCCTAAGAGAGACAAGTTTGGAGTTGTCACCCACTGGACAGGTAATTATTCTTCTATTAAAGGGTTACTTTGATTTTATTTCTGTGGAAAAAAAGGGTACATGCCAGACATCTTTAGGGATACTAAAACACAGCAACAAAAACATGTCTGAAAGTTGAAGATTCTATATCTAGGTACATGTGCTGCCTCCAGCTGCATGTGTTGTTTTCTAAGTCTTTCCGTTTTGGGCCCGGGCATTCACACTAGCCCGTCCGCTAAAACGCTGCATTCCAGGTTAATCGAATACAATGAAAAGCATAAAATATCAAGCAGAGAAACATCTTATGATGCTTTACAGGTTTGACTGTGTCTGTCAGACCCCAGATGTGTAAACAGGGAATATTTTTTTGCAAGTATTTAAACAGATATGTCATATAAAAGAGATCAAAATGTACCAGTTTGTAAGGGATTGGTTGTGAGGGGATAGTTAACCCTGCCAAACATAGTCACCAAATGGGTCCTCTAGATTAGGGATAGGAGAACATGTGGATCTCAGTTCCTCTAGATCAGGGGTAGTAGAAGATGTAGATCTCAGTTCCTCTAGATTAGGGGTAGGAGAGGATGTAGATCTCAGTTCCTCTAGATCAGGGGTAGGAGACAAGGTAGATCTCAGTTCCTTTTCATTAGGTGTAGGCAGTGATGGTGAAAGTCTTTTGCTCGGGAGGGTTCCCTACGTCTGGTGAGGCCATCTTACCATCTAATACCACATCGAGCTCCGTTAAGGCTGGCTCCCTAGAGGGTCGCCCCTCAAAACATGGTGCAGAAGGGAAGCACTCATCCATTGGTTCTTCGGTCTTGACTTGGAGTGTTGACAGTGTAGATCCGTGTTCCCCTACATTTGACGAAGCCCGCAAGTATGTAGATATGGGTTCCTCTATATCAGAAGGGTAAACAACCTCAGAAGAGGTCGTCTCACCACCATTAGGGCCAGGCCTATGGAAGGTGGACCTCCATGACAGCGGGCTGAGGGGCAGTTCAAGTCCTTCCCCAATTGCATAGGTATCTCTTGCTCCTAAGTGGAGAGGAGGGTCGTGTCCCCCATTTGGCCTACCTTGGACTTTGTGTTCCGTTGACTTGATTAGACTATACTTGAAAGAGAATGCAAAACCTATTTAAAGTAAACAAAAGGCCACCAACAAGAGAGAGAAGATTGCAGTTGTCGTCTACTGGACAGGTAAATATTCTTCTTCTATTAAAGGGGGACTTTAAATGTATTTCTGTGAATAAAACAGTATATGCCGGACATCTTTAAGAATATTAACAGGCAGCAAAGCATTTTCCAGTCAAGTATGTGTGTCTGTTAGTCAAAGATTCCATATCTAGGTACATGTGTTGGGACTACGTCCAGGTACATGTGACTTTTTCTAAGATGTGTGGCCATTCTAGGTTAGTCAGATATATTGAGAGGCATAAAATACCAACTGGGAAAACATCATATGACACTTTACAGGCATGCATGAGTCTGTCAGACCCCAGATGTGTAAACAGGGAATTCTTTGTGCAAGTAGATGTATTTAAACAGATATTTAATTTAAAACAGATGGAAATGTACCGGTTTGTACGTGAGTAATGTGAGAGGATGGTTAACTATGACCAACATAATCACCAAATGGGTTCTATGCAAGAAATGTTTTTTTACTACAGTACCCAATGCCCAAGTAAAACTACAGGTACACTGGGCCCAGTTATAAAGCAGAAGTATGGCCTTCTGCAGTCATATTGTTGCGAAAAAAAGCACAATAATAAAGCACAGTGTTGTGCTTCACAAATGTGTTCAGCAATTTTCTTGCTTTAGAAGCAGTCAAAGCAACATTCAAGTGAATGAATGGAAAAAAAAGGGGGAGAAGGAGGGACTGGTTACATAACCTGTCAAAGTCATTTGAGTGGCCTTTCCACCGATAATGGAGTTTTTCTGCAGCATTATAAAGAGAACATTCTGCGGGACACAACACCGCAGCCTGCATTTTATGAATGGAGTGTAAAATGCAGGCACCATGTGGAGTAAACACTTTGGTGTCCAGTGGACAGTGGCATCCAAGCTCCATTATACATGGGGTCACTGTATACAGTGGCGTAACAACCGGGGGTGCGGGGGGGTCACTTGCCCCGGGCGCAGGACTGAGGGGGGGCGCCGTCACGACCCCCGCTTAACGAAGCCATGGCTCCCTCTCCCTGACACGATCACCTGGCTGTCATCGGGCGGCCGCTCGCTCTTCCGAGGCCACTGCGGGCGGCCCTCTACACTGGCTGATTGGAGGGCGCGTCTGCCTGATCCAGCCAGCCAGCCCGGATCGCATAGCGGCGATCTGGGCTGGCTGGATCAGGCAGACGCGCCCCCCAATCAGGCACTGTAGAGGGTCGCCCGCTGGGGCCTCGGAGGAGTGAGCGGCCGCCCACACAGAGCCGCGTCTGATGCGGGCGGGCTGGCCAGCCATGTGCATGAGGGAAGGAGCCACTGCACCTGCGGCCACGGCAGACCCCCCACAACCAGGGTCCAGGAAGCCCCCACTGACCACCAGGCTAAGGTAAGGTGACACATTTTTTAAAAATAAAATCCGGGGACATTTTTAAATGCCCCCGGGAACATAAAATAAAACCTTTTTTTTTTTTAATACTACTCACCTGATTCCTGGATCCAACAAGCCCGGCCTCCCGTCTCCCACGCTGTTAGAAGTTGCATACAGCGTGTGCTGGTTACTACTTAAACCCACATGCGCAGTGTGCAGCTTCTGAGAAGATACGCTATTAGCGTAGCGGGAGTGATGCAAAATGCGCAGCCGCCTTCCCCGCTATGCTAATAGCGTATCTCCTCAGAAGCTGCACACTGCGCGCGCCGGTTTAAGTAGTAACCAGCACACGCTGTATGCAACTTCTAACAGCGTGGGAGACGGGAGGCTGCGCTTGTCGGTGGATCCAGGAATCAGGTGAGTATTAGAAAAAAAAAAAGTTTTATTTTATGTTCTATTCTTAGTTCTATAATGTAATTGTAGTACTTTCAGGTGGAATACAGCTTCATAACATATCAGCTAGGGAACTACAAGTCTCAGCATGCCCTCATTGCCCCTGTACAACAACCAGACATTGCCGTTCCCTGGGTGATATGTGTGTGTGTGGGGGGGGTGTACAGGGACAATGATGGCATGCTTGGACTTGTAGTTCCTTAGCTGATAAATATGTGTGGGGGGGGGGGGTACAGTTCTAGTGGATGTTTATATAATATGGGGGGGGGCGAAAAAAATGTTCTGCCCCGGGCGCTCATAACTCTGGTTACGCCACTGACTGTATATAAATAAACAGATGCAGAAGACAAGTTGCTTTTGCAGTATCCTGATGGTCCCTCGTAAAATGCGATTGATGTTAATGAAGGGAATGGAGGTCGACACCACTTTGATATTATAATCCAGGAGTACAGCTAGGGAACTATGAAGCATGCCTCCTATTTTTTACCTGCCCCAGCAGTGATGGGGGATCCTTTGTTTGGTGGGCAGAAATTTGGTTTGGGGTTGTAAAACTGTACTGTTCTACAGTTGTGAAGTTGCAGGGGGAGAAATCCTCCTTCTTGTCAGCGGCTGTTTGGCTCCCAAGGGGGCCCACCAGTGAAGATCTCTAAGGAGCAGTGGGGGAAGGGGTGTCATTATAGGGATGACTGCACCAAAAGTACATTTATTCTTTAAAGCCCATTTCCACCTTTGTAAGTGATTGCCATTAGACATGTGCACTGCCAAAAAATTTGTTTAATTTAGTTTCGTTTTAAATTCGGATTTGTGTTATTTCGTTTTTCGGGATTCGGGTGTGAAAGTAAATTCGGATTCGGAATTCGGATTCGGACGAAATTCGTTAGCGGTAGTTTGTTCGAATGTTCGTTTCGTTTTTGTTTCTTATTCATTTCGTGCATTCGTTCGTTCGTTTGCAGCAAAGTGACATTTGAGGGGGTAAAGTTTTTCTTCAACGAACGAAACGAATAAGAAACGAAAACGAAACGAACGTTCGAACGAACTACCGCTACCGAATTTCGGAAATGGAAAGTCGGATTCGTTTGCATTCGTTATATCTGTAATTCGTAATTCGGATACATCCGAATGTCCGAATTTCCGAAAATTCGTCCGAATTTCGATTCGGAACGAAACGAATCGCACATGTCTAATTGCCATGCTATATAAGGGTAGATGTCTCATCAAGAATTAAAAGCACCATGTGCAGTCAACTGGAATGGAACACAATTCAGTACTTTCTTCTCTTTGGGAAGAAGTAGCCAGGCTACACAGTGATTTTCCAACAAGTTTGAAAACTTTAATCAGCAGTAATGACCTTTGCTGACAGTCAGAAGAACTGGTTATCACCCCATAGAATAGCCCTACACAACTCATGAATTGTGGGTTGCATCATGCTGTTTTTACCTTTACAGTGCTGGAGCACCGAAATCGGCCAGGAGAGGTGGCAGGACCTCTGACCATTGATGGGGAGGTTGGCGGGGAGGGGGGCACATTGCGGAGCCTGGCCTTGGGGCAGCAGGGAGAGTAAATCCGGCCCTGACTCTGCTCTTTCCTCTTTTCAGCATGGTCCTTGCTCTGCAGCACAACTGCGTGGCTCTCCCTTCTCTGAGCTCTGTTGGGCAGACTGTACAGTAGACTGCTATTAGTTACTTATACAACTCACATTTACAAAAATGCATTTATTAGTGTAATAATGAAAACAGACCTGCATCACTTTGTAATTTTTTTTTACCACCTTGGAGTTTAGCTTTAAGCTGATGGAATTCTGATTGGTTGCTCAGGGTTATTGTACCTAAAAATGAGCACCAAGGGGTTTTCAGTGGCATGTGCCCAGCTGCAAGTGCCACATATGTTCCTACAATGCTGCAGGTAAGCAACCAGTAACTTGTTCAGCTGTTACTACTAGCCAGATTGTCTTTATGGGAAGCATGGTTCAGTTACCAGCAAGTCACAGAGAGCTGGCCTTTGTATTTGATTCTGAAAATAAAAAAATAATAGGGTTATTCATCCCAGCTGCCACTATCATGGATGACTGCCAGCTCGCTCTTCCAAGCTGTGGGTTGCAGCACTAAACATGCTTCTTATGTTCTATATTCCTCCCATCACGGCTGCTTCTATAGTAACCGCGTCCATATTTACAAGCTCAGGAATAAGCATATTAGATTGATCTTTCTCCATGCTGTTCTATATCTATGCACAGCAGATGTTACAGAGGGCATAAAGGTGACAAAGAATGTGACGTTCAAATAACCAATAGGACCCGTACAACATAGCTGGAAATTCTCCATGTAAAAATTATCTAAAGCCTAAATCTCACTTAAAAAGTGTATTTCCACTTTTGCAATAAAATCTAGGAAAACTCCTCCATATGTTCGTTATGTGTTCTTATTCACACAGCATACTGAAAAATAACTTTTTAAACATTTCTTACCTTTTAGATGTTTTGTTAAATCAGGCAAGATGGCTGATTCCAGGTTTTTCTTTTCCCTTTCACAGTGGTCCGTCCCAATGGAAAGTCTTGGGACTGAAATTTTAAGGACTGTGTTTATCTGATACCCTTCATTAACATACAATGGTCCAACCACCTCTGAATGGACGAGACCCCTCACCCATCACAGGCCCTCATAATATTTAAAAGAAATAGAAGCACAAAGAAATTATAACCCTTAAAACCCTAACCCAAGTAAAAGTTATTTAAACTGCAAGAAGCATTTGTTTATTTTTGTTTATTTTTTTTTAGCTTATGCTATTTGAAAGGGAACATGTAACAAATATAAAATAGGTGTTGACCCTGCCGTCTGCCCTTCACTTTCAACAACTTCCTGGATTCCCAATGTGCTTTGCGTCTCTTTCCCTCCTGCTTGATGTGATGCAATCTCCATTTCTCAAGACTACATATCCCATCCAGCATTGCACCAGCAAGCAATGACAAGCAATGTTGCACTGTTGAGACGTTGAGTTGCAACTCAGAAGGCAAGCAAGTGCATATGCGCAGGGCTGAGTGAAATTGTGTCACTGCACTGAAGAAGTACATTCTATGGACATCTTCAATAAGTACGTTTACAAACTTCTAGACCGATATAGTTATTAGGAGTGGGATAGAACTTATGGAAATTCAATATAGAAATACAGATTTTTAGTTTATGACCATTGATACCCTTTGAAGAGGAACATTAAGGGGTCTATTTACTAAGCTGCCGAAGGATCTAGCCGTAGCTTCGACTGATCCTTCGGCTAGCTTCGGCCCCAGGACCCCTTCGGTTCATTACAACCGAAGGGGTCCTGGGGAGTGGGATAAAGCTTCTGAAAATTCAATATAGAAATACAGATTTATTTTTAGTTTTTCACCCTGGAAACCAGATAACTCTGGAAGTAGGGATGCACCGATACCGATACTAGTATCAGTGCAGATACAGAGTATTTGGCCGAGTATTCGTACTTGCCCAAATGCTCCCGATGCCTATCCCTATACCTGAACTTTCGGTATTAGGAAGCCGAGCGGCGAGTCATTACACGCTGCCTGGCTTCCTGATTGGCTGGAGAAGGCTTCCCGGCTAATCGGGAAGCCAGGCAGGGAGTCATTACATGCTTCCCGGCTAATCAGGAAGCCAAGTGGCAAGTCATTATAAGCCGCCCAGCTTCCTTAATGGGACTTCCGTTTTCAGTATTCGCTATCGGCGAGTGCCGGGAAAAAAATATCGGTAGTCGTACTCGATACCAAAAAAACAGTATCGGTGCATCCCTAATTAGAAGTATGTTCAATTAGAAGTATGTTCAATTCTTGGGAAACAGTGAAATACTAGCAGGCTGGTAACCCTAGCAGTGCCAAACACCTAATAAGAGCAGTAAATTATAAATATTGTCATTTAGCAAGGGCTCTGACTAGTAAGCTTGATACCACCAACTGTCCTGGTACTGTTCTGCAATTTTAACAAAATGTTGGGGTCCCACAGATTCAGGGTATATTTTGGAGTAAAGTGCTGGAATCAGCACCCGCCACCAGGTCTATGCAGGCACTGTAGGGCAGAGTAATCTCCTGTCTGACAGTATTTGCATAATTCCGGCAGTGACCCAGCAGGAGGTCAGTGTGATGCAGAGGTGAGTGACACAGACATTAAATGGAGGGATAGCTGTTTAGTATACAACTTGCCTATTAACAATGCAGATTTGACCAAGTTTTAGCTCTCTGACTATATGATAATTGCATAACAACACATATACTGGATTTTATTTACCATGCCAATATTCAGTGTAATGTAGACACATCATTTTTGTCATGTCATCTGGGCCAGCATGTCCCTCTTTCTCAAGTTCTAAAGTTGGGAGGCCTGAGCTTGTACCGCAATGTTCGTCTTTAACCATGGCTTAAGGTGGCCCAAGAGGCACAGATTGGTTGCTCAAACAGAGAAAGCTAATCAGTTCCTTTGACTCAGAACCCTATTAAGCCTTTTACAATCTTGATTTGGTTAAGGTCAGCCATATATATTAAAGGAGAACTATGGGGTCAGGGCTTTTCCCCATAGTTCTCCTTAGGGTAACGGGAGTACACAAACTAGCGTCCTCCCGTCACCCTAAGCTCAGTATGCCGCAAGCTACTGCTCGCGGTATACTGAGACGCCGCAGCCAGAGCGGATCGCGACATCGATGTTGAGATCCGCCCAGCTGCCTGAGTGACAGCTGGCTCTGCCTATCTAGAGTCAGAGCCAGCTGTACCCGCCCCCTCCCCATCCGTTCCGCCAGTTAGCGCTGGCGGATCGGAGCGGGGATGGGGGAATCCATCCTCTCCCCTGTCATGGCAGAGAGCCGTGACAGGATCGAGAAGTGAGCGAACACCGGCATGTGTTCGCTCACCTCCCGATCTACTGAGCCGACCTGTGACAGTCTCATTGTCACAGGTCGGCTAGAACTATGAGGTGAGTGAAAAGCACTCACCTCATAGTTCTCCTTTAAGTGTATCTATTATTACAAATTCAACATCACATCAATTGGTAGGGCACATGTCAGTATCAAGAAATATATGTAGATATATATTGTGACATAAGGGGAGGAGACGTCATTGAGGGGGGGTATGTTTCCCCTCGCTTTCTATCCTATGTGCAGGAATAGCGGAACCCTGACCAGGGTCTCGCTTTGACTTTGGGTCTGGATAGTCCAGCTCGGGCTCTGTGTCTGGCCTGGGACCCAGACAGCCTTCTGAGAGAGCTACACGTTGGATGTGTGTGAGTAAAAGGTTGCTAAAAAGTACGTTTGTTTTGCAAGGTGGCTGAGATAAGCTCACCACCTGGTAGAGAGGAATCTGCCTGTTTAGTCAGAGCCTGGATGGCAAGTATTTTATTTTAAAGGGCAACTCTGTGGCTTCAATACCAGTGGAACAAAAGGTGAAGCGTGCCAGCTATTACCTGCAAAAGATGACAGCTGCAGATGATGTGGAAGCCTACCTCACTACTTTTGAGAGGATTGCTGAACGAGAAGGTTGGCAGAGATGTGAGTGGGCGGGGCTGGTAGCACCTTTTTTGTCAGGGGAACCCCAAAAAGCCTACTACGACTTGGAACCTGAGGCTGCTCAGGATTATGATGTACTTAAGGCTGAAATCCTGGCAAGACTGGGTGTTACCATTGCGGTCCATGCCCAGCGGGTGTATCAGTGGACCTATAAGGCTGAAAAGCCCCCAAGGTCCCAAATGTTTGATCTGATACACCTTACCAGGAAGTGGCTCCAACCTGAGACATTGTCGCCGCCGGATATAGTGGAGCGTGTAGTGATGGACCGATATTTGCGTGCTCTTCCTGACACCCTAAGGAAATGGGTCAGCCATGGAGACCCCAAAACTGCTACCCAGCTAGTGGACATGGTAGAGCGATACACCACAGCGACAGACCTATTGAGTAACCCTGTGCTGGATCGTCCCGTTTCACCCAGGGGGGATACCTGCCCAGAGGACCTAGTAAGCCTGTTCCAGGGGTTAAGGGCACGGGAGAAAATTATAAGACATTTGCTGAACCTGGAGAGACTATAGGCCCTGGACTTGGAGACTGGCCTGGTAGGTCAGGAAGGACCATGAGGCCATATAAAGGACTGGTGCAGAACCCATACACTGCTTTCGTTGCCATGGGTTAGGACATATTGCTGCTATTTGTCCATTGACGGATGAGCCTATGCAATGTGATTATGCTATGTTGCGAAAACGCATGTCTTTCTTTGCACAAATGGTGCGTACTGCATCATGCCAGGAACGTATTGAGAGACAAATGTGTGTTATTTCAGTTGATGGAAAGCCAGTTACAGCTCTGCTAGATTCTGGTAGCATGGTAAATCTGGTCATAGCCGACTTTATCAGCCTCACCAGATACCACCCTAGCACTATTGGGGTTATTTGTATACATGGTGACACACATGATTACCAAACTGTTGTAGTGGACATTGTTACCCCATGGGGCTCTGTGACACATTCTGTGGGTGTAGTACCATCCCTGCTTCATGAAGCTATAGTGGGGAGGGATTTTCCACAGTTTTGGAGACTTTGGGGGAAAAAAAAGGTTCAGGGGGATCTTGCTCATGGTCATATAATGGGTGGACACCTGGGTATAGAAAAGCCAGAGATTCTTTTGGCCAGGTTTACACGCAGAGGTAAAGGCATATTGTGAGTCATGCCCAGAGTGTCAGTATTCGGCACCATCCCCCCATTTTCATAGTCTGCTGGTACCTTTGCCAATTATTGAGGTCCATTTTGAAAGAATTGGCATGGATCTGGTGGGTCCAGGGGATAAGTCGGCCCGAGGGCACCAGCATATACTAGTAATACTGGACTATGCTACACGGTATGCTGAAGCCATACCCTTGCGCAATACCACGGCTACAACTATTGCCAAGGAGCTTGTTCAGGTGTTTAGTGGCGTGGGTATTGCAAGGGAGATTTTAACGGATCAGGGCACGCCATTTATGTCTACAGTGACTAAGGAATTATGTAGGATGTTCAAAATCTCACACTTGCGCACGTCTGTCTTCCACCCCCAAACTGATGGACTGGTGGAGAGATTTAATAAGACGCTTAAGAGCATGTTAAAAAAGGTGGTGGACAAAGATGGGAAGAATTGGGATTTCTTATTGCCGTATCTCATGTTTGCTATCCAGGAGTTACCTCAGGCATCCACAGGATACTCCCCTTTTGAACTATTGTATGGCAGGCATCCCAGAGGCCTTCTAGATATTGCTAAGGAAATCTGGGAGGGTGAGACCACCCCTTATAGGAGTGTCATCGAGCATATCTCGATGATGCAGGACAGAATTGCAGGTGGCATGCCCCTGGTACGGGAACATATGGAGCAAGCCCAGGAAGCACAGAGAAGGGTTTATAATCGGGGCCCCAAAGTACGTAGCTTTAACCCCGGGGATAGAGTCCTAGTGCTAGTCCCAACAGTTGAGAGTAAATTCCTGGCAAAGTGGCAATGCCCCTATGAAGTAATTGAAAGAAGAGGCGAAGTAAACTATAAAGTTCAACCTCTTAAAGCCCTGGAGGGACAGAGAAGCCCTGGTGGCTATCCCAACCCCTCGAAAAGATACAGGCCCCTCCACACCTGCCGTCTCAATAGCTGAAACCTTATCGGTGGATCAACATAAGGAGGTAAAAGAGTTTCTGAGAAGAAATACAGATTATTTCTCTGAAATGCCTCGATTGACCACAGTCATACAGCATGACATAATTACTGAACCTGGTGTTTATGTAAATATAAAGCCGTATAGAATACCCGAAGCTAGACGAGAAGCGGTCTCGGAAGAAATAAAGAAAATGTTAGAATTGGGGGTGATTGAAGAGTCCCATAGTGATTGGTCAAGTCCAATCGTGCTGTTTCCAAAACCAAACGGAAGCATAAGGTTTTGCAATGATTTTAGAAAGTTAAATAATGTGTCCAAATTTGATGCTTACCCGATGAATACTGAGATCTCATCGACAGTATGCAGCGGCTTATTTGGACGATGTAGTAGTACACAGCCCGACTGGCAGTCTCATTTGGTAAGGGTGCAAGTGGTAGTCGACTCTCTAAGCAGGGCTGGACTCACAGCCAACCCAAAAAAGTGTGCCATGGAGTTGGAGGAGGCAAAATATTTGGGTTATATCATTGGTTGGTGTTTGGTTAAGCCTCAAATCAATAAGATTGAGGTGATTCAAAAGTGGCCCCAACCTATAAATAAAAAACAAGTGAGAGCATTTCTTGGGATCACGGGCTACTCTCGGCGCTTCATCCCCTATTTTGCCACCATTGCGGCTCCACTGACTGATTTGACGAAGGTTAGAAAGTCAGTTATGATTACGTGGAATTCTGAGGCGGATGAGGCATTTAAGAGGTTGAAGCAAGCTTTGTGTGCTCAACCGGTGCTTGTGACCCCAGATTTCACGAAGGAGTTTGTAGTACAGACGGATGCCTCAGATGTGGGTCTGGGCGCTGTACTGTCCCAAATCAGAGAGGGGGAGGAGCACCCTGTGGTCTATCTCAGCAGGAAGCTTAATAAACACGAGAGGAATTATGCCATTGTTGATAAAGAATGTTTGGCTATCAAATGGGCCCTGGATGCCCTCAAATATTACCTGTTGGGTAGGCAGTTCAAACTGATCACTGACCATAGCTCTCTCAAGTGGATGTGCGAAAGTAAAGAAAGGAACAGCCGAGTTACGCGGTGGTTCTTGGCTTTACAGGCTTTTAAGTTTACAGTGCAACACAGAGCGGGGAAGCTTCAGACCAATGCAGATGCCCTCTCACGGGTCCATTGCCTCTCCATGATAGTTGCTCAACCACAGTGGCTTGAGCAAAGGGGGGGGATATGTGACATAAGGAGAGGAGAAGTCATTGAGGGGAGGTAGGTTTCCCCTCGCTTTCTATCCTATGTGCAGTAATAGCGGAACCTTGACCAGGGTTTCGCTTTGACTTTGGGTCTGGATAGTCCAGCTCTGGCTTTGTGTCTCACCTGGATAGTTGATTGCTTGATGATTGCTTGTCCAGGTAAGATAAAAGGGGAAGGCTGAGACATGGTGTTGCTCTGGCCTGGGACCCAGACAGCCTTCTGAGAGAGCTACACGGTGGATGTGTGTGAGTTAAAGGTTGCTAAAAAGTACATTTGTTTTGCAAGGTGGCTGAGATAACCTCACCAACTGGTAGAGAGGAACCTGCTTGTTTAGTCAGAGCCTGGATGGCAAGGATTTTATTTTCTGGTTTATTCTTGTTTTATGGCAACCTTTTAAATAAAACTGACTGCTAGTCAGAAAGAAAAAGAACTTTGCACTGCACAGTACAGAAGTCAGTGGTGAAGGCAGAATACGGAGGTCAGCAGTGTGACGCGCAGTGCAGAGGTCAGCAATGTGACGCGCAGTCCAGAGGTCAGCAATGTGAAGCGCAGTGCAGAGGTCAGCAATGTGACGCAGTGGTCAGTACACAGTACAGAGGTCAGTGGTCAGTATGTAACGCAGTGCAGAGGTCACAAAAAGTACAGGGACTTACAGTTGCTTTGACCTCTTCTTCTCCTGGTGATTGGTGGGGGAGCAGCAAGGTTTCCTACACGTCCAGCTGGCTCTCTCTCCTGCGCAGCAGAAGCCGGCCAACTGCAGTTTGGCAGTCTTCCTCTCCCACCAATGGCAGCTGAGGTGGGCGGAGAAAACTGCTGTGGCCGCCGAGGAGCCCAATCGAAGAGAGCACAGACGATGGCAGTCAAGCTTCTTGTTCTCTTCTCCCCACCGCCGCAGTCTTAAAGTCAGATCAGTCTTAAAGAGGCCCCCCTCCCAGTCCACATCTTTCAGCCGTTATTAATCTGAGTTGCCCCACTCAGTATGCCTGTCGCTTGCGGTCATATTGAGTGGGGCACACAGATTAATAACGTGCTGGATTAGTCAAGCCTCTCGGATTCCTTTGCAAACGCCCCCCAACGCCGCCATAAGCTTTTAATCTCTCCCCTCTCGGTCGCTCTGCTGCTGCAGCGGCCAAGAGGGGAGATATTAAGTGCTTGCGGTGACGGGGGGCGTTTGAAAATGTATCAGAGAGGCCCGGGGGGCAATTACCACCCTGCCCCAGGCCTAGTCCACCCCTGGATCAGACTAATCAAGCACGTTATAAATATGAGTGCCCCGCACAATATGGCTGCAAGCGAGGGGCATACTGAGTGGGGCAACTCAGATTAATAACGTCCAAAAGATGTGGACTGGGAGGGGGGGCGATCCCTCTCTCTCCTCCCGACCGCTGCAGCTTCAGCTCCACGAAGCGGGCACTCAGAGGTGGCTCTGATCACATCTGTTAGCGTTCCCTCTCTCTGCTCCTGGCCGCTGCAGCTTCAGAGCTGAGGGAGCAATAACAGGTGTGATCAGAGCCGCCTCTCTGAGTGCCCGATTCGTGGAGCTGTAGCTGCAGCGGCCAGGAGGAGAGAGAGGGATCGCAGAGAGCTAGTGCCAGCTCTGGATGGGACACTACCGCCGCGACGATCGCTCGCTTCTGTTCTCTCTTCTCCTTCTCGGCTGCTCTGTAGCTGCAGCAGCCGAGAAAGAGAAGAGAGAACAGAAGCGAGCGATCGTCGCGGCGGTAGTGTCCCATCCCTGGTCCTGCCGGCGACGCACCCCATCGCTGACATTCCCTCCCCACCCGCAATTTTCACTCGCCAATTGCGAGGGGGCGAGTGGAAATTTTGAGGCCTGTATTATAGTATATACTGTATATATATGTAAAGGTACACTGTATTTGTATATATACCTTTCTCATGTCAAGTCCTGACAGTGCTTCAACTATTGGGATTGTCTCTAAATTATCATATTATGTAGAGCATATGTGGGCCACCACTGGGCATTTGCCCATGTTACAGCATTAGGTGCCTAAGTGGCTAATCAGCAGGCACTAGTACTGTCAAGTGGGACAAAGGGTAGTGAGTTGCATGTGTCCCAAACCCAGAGGTACTTGGTGCCCAGTGTTTGAACATGATGGCAGGGAAGCAAAAGGAAACAAAAGTATGCAAAGCTCTCTGGGCAAAGCAAAAGTTCACTTTTTTATGTGACTTCCGCATTCTTGTTCGCAAGAATTTATTGTATTAGATGTAGAGATTTGCAAGTTAGCCTAGAGGAAGGGTAGACTACAGCTAAGCTGCTTTGCATATGTTTAGTAATCTTTTAAAAAACTGCATATGCAGAATTTTAACCACTTGAAGACCAGAGTGTTAAACCTCCTTCCTGTCCAGGCCATTTTTCAGTTCCCTACGTTATGTTATGAAACATTTATTATTACCCAATTTTTTTGGGGTAAAATATAAATGACTGGGTCACGTTAGGTAAATAGACACCAACATGTCAAGCCTTAAAATTGCGTGTGCCCGCAAAATCGCAAAAAAATACTATACCCAAAATTGGCCATAGGGGACGCTTTAAAAGTATTCACTGCTTATCAGTTTAGTGTTAACAGTGATTGATGACCCTAGAATAATTGCTCACGCTCTGATGTTCATGGTGATATGTAACGTGTGTGACGCAATAGTTGTTTACGCACGTAAGTGCACCCGACGCATGTTTGAGTTTGCATATGTGTGTACATGGGGGGGCCGGGGACTTTACTTTTACTTTTTTGTGACAGTAATTTTTTTCCCCACTAGCTTTATTGTTATCACATAGGGGGATAAGAAGTCCCCTATGTGTTATATAATTTACAGTGACAGGTCCTCTTCATGGAGACATCAGGGGTGTTTTAGACCCCTAATATGTCACCTAGGGACCCCGAAAGAAGCTAATGAAGCAGAGATCTGCTTCACCAGCTTCTCTCCGGCTACAGAAGCCAGAGGAATGACAGCTGAATGTGGAAGTGATGCAATATACAGAGGGGCGGGAGATCGTGTGCCGGTCCTGAGCCCACGGGGACAACAGACCCCGGGAAAGGCAGCAGCGGGGGAGGGGGGGGAACACTGCATGCAGCAGCACAACATACAAGCGATTGGGCAGCTCTATAGCATCAATAACCCTCCTAGAAAGAAGATATTAATAAAAACTTGTGAAACATTAACTTATTTTTATTGAACATTTTTAAATGTCTTGTAATAAAAATTATTTAAAGTTTAAAAAATAAGTAATGTGGCACCATTAAAGTATAGCATGCTTTTTGGGTGAGTTTGAATATATATTCGGTTGTGGCAACCCACCAAAAAAACTCTCTAAAGTTCTGTAGACATTAATAAACAGGATGTTTTTTAACTGTTGTCTGGATTAATCCAAGTTCCAGGGGATAATTGCTCAAAATATAATGACAAACCAGAGATCACATAGCATAAAATGTTGATTAAAACAGATTAAAAACAAAAAGGTCCCATTCACTCGCATCTAGCATTCTTGAGACCCATTGAGTTGACAAATGCAGTGAACTTCCTCACACGATCTAAGCAAATTGATCTAAATTTTGAGTTTCTTCTCACATAGCATGTTCTGTCTGATGAGCTTCATCATCAATGACCTTTGTCAATAGTTGCAAGTCACACCCCATCTCCTGTAACGTAGTGGGCCTTCAGGCAAGATCCTGGGAAAGCTGAGGATCCCAAATTTGAATGTAAGGCCTTCTTTAAGAAGATGTTGTTAAACTACTTTAAGGAATTCCTATGTGGCTCTCTCTGTTATTATTGAATTTTCTTGGTCAAAAGTGAGCGTATCAGAGTGCATGGTGTGGTATGGCATAATACTATGAAGACCTGGAGGGTGAGAGGTCATGTTCTGGTTCTCTCCAGGGTAGTTGGCAGATTTGAGGGCGCTGTGTAATGGCCCATGGGAGTATTGTACCATTGGCTTTTGCTACACCTGTCATCAAGTGCCCCTCCAACGTGGATTTGAAAAAAGGAAGGAGAGTCACTGATCCTCCGTGTGGAGCAAGAGGCCTAAATGAAAGTAATCCTGTGAAAGCTGTAATCAAAATATGGGGCTGTTGTTGAACTTGGAAACATGTTCCGGTTTATTCTGAATCACATTTCAGGCAAAGAGTTTGAAAATTAAATGTAGTTGTGTAGAGATTGGTTGCTCCTTATGCACCAAAAAAGAACATCTGGTCTGGAGGTAATGTAAATATTTTAGTAGAATAAGAGGTTTACACTGGCTACAGAGAGGTCAAGAATGTGGAGATGGTTGGGACCACAGAGGGAGCAGCCAGGTTCAGGAGGCCCAAAAGAGAAAGTGTTGAATGGCAGGCTATGGAATAGGAAGAGTGCAAGACCTGCTTGGGTCCTGTTCCAGAGAAAAAGACCTAACACGCAGAGAGGGGCATGTAAAAATGTGGAGTTAAGTCCAAAAGTTTGTGACACCCATCTGAGGGAGCTGTGGTGAGAGGTGCTTGTGGAGAAACATCTGGAACTTTTTCCCACCCTGCTGTGGCTTTGTTTCCATCGAGATGGTTTTACCTCTGCTGTATGACCAACCCCCTGGGAAGCACAGACTAATTTCTATCAATATTTCAGCACCTTCGTCCTTTTTTGTCTAACCCTTTTTTGTTTTTACAATCCACAAGACCTTGCCACAGTCGCCAAACCCTTTTGAGGTGACACTGTTGACTCTGTTCAAAAAGAAAAACACCCACATGAGCACAGGCAAACTATAAAGGAATAAGTGAAATACTTACCTTTCCAGCGGGTGGTTAGTGGCATCTTCGCTCTCTTGAAGAGCTCTGGGTGTCACGGCTATATGACACTTCAAATTGGGTCGTATAGTGCCCTGGCAGGGTGTTGTGGTTCCACACCACTGACCCCTACATCACTACTGTGTCCTGCAGTGACATAGGGTTGGCAGGAGAAACCACAGCACCCTGTGGGGCACATGCTATCCGACACACCTGGAAGTAACAATCAGCAGTGGTGCTTGGAGCTCTTCAAAAGATCAAAGATTTAACAACCTTCTAGCCAGAAGGATATTTAATGTATTTTTCTACAGAGTGGCTGAGCTCATGTCAACAGTGTCACTTTAAAAGTAAATCCAAAGGTTTTGGAGATTGCGGCAAGATCCTACGACTGCCCTGAAGAAGAATGGGGAGGATTGTGTTATTTTCATTTGAGAAACCAGGCATTGGGGTGCATTTGTTGTAACAATTCATTCTACAATTGTGAATAATTAATGACCGAGTTAAAGGGGCACCTTTTTAGATAGACAAAAGTAACACTTTATTTTAATGCCCTACATGTGGTATTTAAATAATTCTGGCGTTCCTTTCCTGCGCAAATCACACCTTTTGCTGCAATGAAACAATAATTATACTTGTCCAGTAGAGGGCACTCTTAGCTTTCATGACCATTGCTCCTATTGATTCACAGGCAGCATCACTTCCATCTAGCTCTACTAATGTGAGCAATAGAATCTGATGTAACATCCATTCCGAGCTAACCATTTTCCATTTCACTATATCATGCTTCTGAAACAGATAACAGTAAATGCACTTAAGAGAACTAGTTACTTTCTTTGTGTCAGAGCTGCAACATCATGATATAAAATCATCCTTCCTTTTGTTCATTACCATTAAACACCAACAGGCGCAGCTCCCAGGCCTATACATTCATTTTGTGAGCAATGGCAGCAACGTTTTTGACATATGAAATTTTTACACAAATAATTGCTACTTGTGTAAGATTTCAATGCTATTATATTTTTAGTAGAGACCCCTATAACATGCATGATGACCAGAAACAAAATACAGAGCCCTGGGCCTGAGCAGCCAATTACAAGGCCCAGCACTGTCACAAGGGAATAGAGGATATAAATGTACAGACGTGCATACAGCGGCGGGGTCAGTCTGCCTGTCATTGATTTGTACAGGCTACTTGCCCATGTGACTCCTGGGCACAAATTTCACGTTTTTTTGTACTCTGTGCAGCCATGTGAATGAGGCTTAAATGTTACTAAACTACCCTGCCAGATAGAGCTCTGGTGCGGCAGATCTGTGTAAATCTCAGAACTGGATGGACAGAAATACAATTCCTTTGGTAAGTAAAACAGTTCAGCTTTAGTTCAGGTTTAAAGGATATGTACACTTTAAAATAAATTCCAGTAAAACATCCCCTCTCACTGTTGTCAGTCACACCATATACAGCATACACATACAGATGCGGATGTATGCAGATCTTTGTGTCATGGATGTGTTTCATTTCTGCTGTAGAGGGTGAGGTACCAGCCATATTTTATAATGAGCCAAGTTGGGCGAATTTATAAGTATCCATATTTCATTTGCTTGCATTTACAGTTATTTGTGGTCCTCCAGGATGGTATGATGAATCTGACACACTGACCTAAAAATTACACTATATGGGTGGGCACTCCTCCAAATTATTGAGTTTAGGTGTATCCAGGGAAGGGTATTGTGAATACAAATACATTTTAGACTAGGGATGCACCGATATATCGGCCGCCGAAACAAATCGGCCGAAAATTGCCTTTTTGGCATAATGCCGAAAGTGCAATTTTCCTGCAAATACATCGCCGCATCCCTGCTTTCTTTCCGCCCCCCCCCCCCCTCGCTGGGCGCTGCTCTGTGTCCCAGCGGGGAGGAGAGAAAGTGTGACAGCCTGCCGAGCGCTGCGGGAGGAGAGCGCTCTGAGCGGCCGGCGTCTCTCCTCCCACACCGTTCAACCTTCCTATCACAGTCCGGCAGAGAGTGTGTGGGCGGAGACAGCCCGCACTGTCACAGGAGCGAGTACAAACACTCAGCTATCATGTCATAATTGAGGATATGGTATGTTAACTATATCCTCAATTATGAATGAATGGGAAGTGATCTACATCACCTCCTGTTCATTCATAGTTGTAGTTATAGTAAACATACAATGTTCTCAAGTTATCAATGAACAGGAACACTCATAGAGGATTCCTGTTCATTGATAACAGGGGACACAGAAAAAGAGGTAGAGGACTTTGTGTCCTAAATCTCTTTTTCTATTTTAAAAGGGAAATATCAGGGGTCTGTTTAGACTCCCAATATTTCCCTGAAGCCCCTAAAAGTAATGTAAAAAATACAAATATTTAATTATTATTATTATTATACAGGATTTATATAGCGCCAACAGTTTGCGCAGCGCTTTACAATATAGGGCAGACATTACAATCACAATACAATTCAAGACAAGATGGTAAGGAGGGCCCTGCCCCTGAGGGCTTACAATCTAAAAGGGAGGGGGAAGTGATACATGAGGAGGGGAGATTTTAATAAAAAATAAATAAAAATAAAATTTCGGCATCGGTTTCGGCCTGACAATTTTTTTTATTTCGGTTTCGTTTTGGTTTTAAAATTTCCATGCAATACCTTGCAATAGCAGTTTCGGGAAGGGCCTCTTCTGTTCCAGCATGATTGTGACCCTGGACACAAAGTCAGCTCCATAGAGACATAGTTTGATGAGTATGTAGGAACTTGAGTGACCTCCAGAGTTCCAATCTCAACCCTACTGAACACTTTTGGGATGAATTAGAACACAAACTGCAAGCCAGGTCTTGAAGTATACTTTAGGCTCCGTACACACATTAGCGGCTGTTCGCGCGTATTCTTACATGCAGAAACGCACTAAACACAGCACAGGATACATTCCAATGTATCCTGTTCACACTTGCGCTACGTCCGCGCAGTACGACAACGCTCGTTGCGCAACTAAGTCCAAGTGCGATATTTTGCCCTTAGTTAACATGGCCACTGTCAGAAGACTGGGGAAGAAAAGAGAAATAAGGTATACAAAGAATACAAAACCTGCAATTATTATCTGTTTTTAGATTGTCATTACTATAGATTTCTAAAGGTATGTTTGTTGTTATTCTAAAGATATGGGTAAAGATCCGCTTTAAGTAATAAAAGAAAATTAAAACAATTTGTTTATTAGAATAAATAAAAACAACCCAAAAATATGTATACATACACACACATACCAACGCATTAGGTGTGTCTGCCTATGTGAACAGCAATTGGGCCACGCGTATTAGGTATGGCCATGCATGCTGGAATGAGAGCAAATATTCTAGGGCCATCATTCTCTGCAAACTCTAAACTGATGAGCTGTTGGTTTTAAGTAAAATTCAGATCTAAAATTAGCATTGTGATATGTGCAAAAAAAAATGGCTCTGGCAATAACAGGGTAAATTTGTGCTTTGTCCATACAAGATAAAGCATCATGGAATTGCAGCCCCACCTGCAGCAATACTCACCTTTCTTTTGCAGGTACTTCCAGAAATGGGGAGTATGTAATTCACTCCCCTTCCTATCATGTGTCAGTGCTGGTGTTTGAGGATTGGCTGACTTACACAGGGCTAACTCTTTGTGGTCCCGGTGGCTGAAGGTCTTCCAGAGCTTTTCACATCAGTTTCCTTTTAAATCTGGCGCTCGCAAGACATTATAAGCCTCATGCAGTTGAGTACTAAGGGGGTTGCTGTACTGTCTCTGGTAAACACCTATTTTTGTGCATGGGTTTCTTTTCAAGGACCTTCTCTATGACAAAACAATTAATCAATGGACAACATGCTTCTGAATGCACCACACTACTCTCTAGCCATCACATTTAGTTGTACGCCTGGCTGCCCACAAAATAGAATGGAATCAAGCCGCCTTCCTAACAGAGGTAAGTTGACATTATTATACCTACTTTACTCCATTGGAATTTACAGTGCTCTTTTTTAACAATGCCCAAGTTACACTGAAATTCTGTATTAAACACTGTGAGATCCGTGTTTTATGTTGAACGGCCTCCCCTGGGCTTTTTACTACATAGCATTCTGCATAAATAAACACACCTGCATTTATCTTCATGACACCTATCAGAGCGCACCAATTTTAAATTCACTGCAACTTTAAATACCCGCTCCCTTTTACGATATGCCCTGTCAGTTTAATTAATTGGATGCTCTATTTTGCAGCTTGTCAGGTTTATTTAAAGGCTGCCTCGCGCTATAAATTTACACTTTTGCATCTGATTACATTATTTTTAGCCGAAATTGCACTTTGTCGGTGCGTTCAAGGTCTGGTACTCATTGTTTATGTTGTCTAGGCCGCTTTTATCGTACCGGGCTCCTATTGTGGAATAAGGATTTGTGCCAATATTAGTAACCATCCTCTAATTTAGGTAAGGGATTCAGAGTACAGAGACATTGGAAAAGTTATTATTCACCCTTGCAGTGGGGGTACCCCCACTGCAAGGATTAAGTGCTTGTTTTGGTCTAGAGAGGAAAATAACAAAAATATATTCTCTCCATCCCCTCAGCTGGCCAGCTGTGACAGCAGACAGTGCTATCCTCTTACACTGCACTGGAATGTTCCGCAGCGTCCTCACGTCCTATACACTGTGTATAGAACGCAATGATTTATGGGACCTTAGACCGCTGCATCAGACCAGCTCTGATGATTAACATAGTAGGTGAAGTTGAATAAGGACAATGGTCCATCCAGTTCAACCAATGTATGTGTGTCTGTATGTATATATATATATATATATATATGGCTCTAACACTTCCCATATCCTTGTATATGAAGATTGGGTGACTATATCTTTGCTATTTTCCTCCCCAGACCAAAATGGGCACATAACCCTTGCAGTGCAGGGGTAGCCCCACTGCATGGGTTAATAATCATTTTCCCTGGAGTTCTTCTTTAACTTAAAGGTAGATTACAATGAGTCCATTTTATTTGATATAAAAAACGTATTTTTAAGCCAATGTTGCATGCCAGTTTTTGTATGAGTGTGTGTTTTGCAAATAAACATGTAATTTAATGGATTTAAGAAACAAAAAAGGTTTCATTTCCAAGGCATTAGGGGTATTAGGGGGTTAAAGTATTTGTCAATCGAAAACTTTTTTCATAGTTATGGATAGAGTGTGAAAGAGTTTCAATGCTTGATATGTTTTTACTGCTATCTAAGGCTCTGTTATAGAAATTCACCGTCACTTTCTGTCCCACTGGCAACATTTTAGTAGAAAGGAAATGAGAGGAACTCTCCCAACAGCAACACAGACCAACACCAAAATGCTTTCCTTTAGTAAAGTAGGGGAAGGCTAGAGCCCTGGACAGATTATATATCAGGGATGCATCAATACCATTTTTTCCAGACCGATGCTTTTCTTCAAGTACTCACTGTTACATGACACTAAAAAAAGCATTGGTAATTGGTAACAGTTTTTCAAAAACAAAACAGACTAATGATTTTAAGACAGTGGTGGAGCGCCAGGGCTCGGTCGCAGCTGCAAACACTGCTCCTCTGATAGTTCTGCACAATTACTCCAAGTTATAGAGGGCGTAAAAATCATAGCAATACATTGTACATCAATGCAGAATAATATGAAGCTAGATACTCTTTACAGCAAGTCCAGTTGTCTTGACTTATTTTTTACAGCTATACCATGACCTGGATGAATGAGAACCTTCACAGACATATTGCGACACATTTTGGGGAGAAAAGCCTTAAACTTGTACAAGAATATGAAAAGACAGCAAGAAAATTGGCACACTATAGAAACCACCTATGCTTTAACCTCAGATGCCGACAACAGGGATTGGTAACTTGCAGCATACGTTTGGACTCCACAGTAAATGGTCACAAAGCCAAGCTGATACTACATAAGGCCCAGATACAATTGCAATGCTAAATAAACGTGTACGGCAGACCTATTTCACAGTTGATGCCTTAAAACATACTATCAATCAACTAAAAGAGAGCCTGATTTTTCAGCTACCTGCTGATATTTGGGGACAATAACAGACTTCACGGTACATGCACTGCTAGCTCAGCACACTAAGGGCAAGGAGAGGCAACAGAAGAAGTTCTCCATTTTGTTATCCCGAACTCGAAACAGTCATACTAGGGAGGAAATAACTTGGAGGCAGAAGGAGGAAAGGAGGACATTGCAGAACAAAGAAATGGGTGAAGAACCTTTCATACAAGGTTCTCACCCAGCCTGAGATGGATGTCCTTGCTAAAGGGTTGAATTTCGCAATCACACCAAGAACCATCCATGTAGTGGACATTATCTCAGCCACTGAGGTCTTGATCCACAGTAACAAAGTGCCACAGGGTGAGGCTGAACAACTTTGCCTAAAAGTGTCTGCAGCCCTGGCCAGTGCCAAACCACCTCTGTCAAACCTGACTACACAAGAAAGGAGGGCGGTCACATCCCTGAAGAAAGACAAGAGTATCACCATCCTGCCTGCTGATAAAGGAAGATGCACAGTTGTACTTAATACATCTGACTACAATGATAAGGGGACTGCACTTCTGAGTGATTACAACACATATGAAGCCCTAAGAAGGGACCCAACCAGTGGCTACAAGAAGAAAGCTATAGATCTACTTTAACAGCTGGAAAAGGACAAATCCATTGAACGGGCTATGTATCATCGCCTCTACCCTGGTGAATCCCCTCCGTGTATATATGGACTTCCGAGTATACATAAGGATGGGACCCCTCTCAGGCCAATTGTCAGCAGCATAAACTCTGTGACTTACAACGTGGCAAAATACTTAACCAGAGTCCTTGCCCCTTTGGTTGGAAATACACGACACCACATACAGAACTCTCAGGATTTCACAAACAAAATCAAGAACTTAATATTGGGCAGAGAAGAAACAATGGTATCCTATGATGTCACATTCCTCTTCACCTGCATACCCACCACAGAGGCAATTGGAACAGTGAGAAAATGGTTGCTACTAGACAACAGCCTAGGCAGCATCTCACCAGGGTTGTGTGGCATCTCACAGGGCTGTGTGATCTAACCAGGGCTGTGAGGTCTAACCAGGGTAGCGCGGTCTCACCATGGCTGTGTGGGTCTCACCAGAGTTCTACTTTAGCATGCATTAAGTTAAAGTATACAAGCACCCAAAAACAAAAATGTAATTTCTGTAACTGCGTAAAAAATGGTAGATGGAGTTAGGCTCCATTCACACAAGAGCGATTGTCTGCACGTATTTAGCTGTATGTACATAAAAAACAATGCATTTTAATGTGTATTGTTCTGACTATTGCGGGGACCACGTCTTAGAAACCGTGCGTCCTGCAAAATAGTCGAAGCGCAATTTCAGGGGCGGATTCCGCATGTTCATGGCTATAGAAATAGCTGTAAATGAGCGGAATCTGTGCAGTTGAAAAGATTTTAGCATTTTCATGCCGTGCAGTCTTCAGCACGGAAAACCGTGCAGGTATAGCAAACGCTATATGTGAATGGAGGCTTAGGCTTTAATTTTTTAGTCACTTCTGTAAAGTCCATCTAAATGTACAAGTCCATCTACCTTGACAATGCTGCTGCCCAACGGGGAATATATTGCTGATCCAAAGATGGAATGGAGGGGTGAGTGTAGCCACCCTAAAGCTAGGTTCACACCAAATGCAGTGCGTTCCGGCCCGATTCTGGCCAAAACGCACTGCATCACATTGCGGCCGGCTCACTTTTATATGGAGCAGGAGGGGGCATGGCGGGCCATTGAAGTTAATGGCACCGTAGCCACGCCCTCCGGCCGAAATGCGTTCGGCCGCACGGGATTGCAAGGCACATTGTGCCTGCGGTCTGGTCCAGTGCGGTGAGATCAAAATAGTGCTTGCGGACCGGACCGCAGGCATAGAGGTATTTTGTATATACAGTATGTGCACATTCTTGGGCTTTACTAATATTTATCTGGAGATATCCTTTCACATACAGCATCCTTTTAGCATTACAAATATCAACCTCTTTTTCAAAACTTATCTACTCAAACATCTTTTTTTCAGTGAGAATGGAGGCAATAAACTAGTGGCTATCACATGAGATCTTACTATAGATTAGAGATTTCATCACTGGATAATAAAAATATCAGTCAATTTTATCTAGTTCTCATGATGAAATCATCCAGTCTTATCTTGTCCCCACGTACCATTTAATCTTGCAGGTTACTAGCAAGATAAAAATCTTATCAAGGAATCTAAAAGCTGGTTGGGAGGGCAACCTTTGTTTCACCTCCATCCTTTCTCATGTAAAAGTCTCTGATCATTTTCCATATAATCAGCTTGTCTTGAATTGCTTAAAGATCAAGATAAGTTCTGATGAGGAACCTCAAGGACACCAGAAAATATATCTGCACTCTATTATTTGAATGGGCATGCAAGAGAAACATCAATGACATTTTATTTATAGATATGGTTTAAGCATGGGTGGTGGGGCCACTAGACCACAAAAACAGGAGAAGCTCTGTGACCCCCCCTATAAAGCACTGTCTCTCCCACTAAAGAAAACTAAGAACACTAGTAGGAAAGGTATAATGGCAGAAACTACTAAGTCTCTTGCTCCAGGCATTGATTGTAGCATTGCAAAACAATTCCAACCAGTGCCATGTGCTTGAAAGGCTTTTTTCTGAATGTAAGGCCAGTTTGCCCATGGGGTCAATGCTGGCAGTCACACTCCCAGAGACTTCAGTGCACCTCAAAATTACAAGTGGTCAGAGACCTTAAACTTGCAACTCACGCACAGTCACTGGAGGGGAACTCCTTCCCCATGACAAGCCTCCACAGTCCGTAGACTTCACCCAAGTAACTTGACATAGTGACTCTAGGTCTCAAGTCAACTGGGCAGAGCCCATGGGTGTGAAATTAAATGCCCACTTTACCTTGGACACAGGGCGAACACCGGGCACACCGCTCCTTGCTGCACAGACAGAGCCCAACTCAGTGCGAAACACATTCCTCTCTTCATTTCCTCAGCTTATAACAAATGAAAGTCCAGTTGGGTTCACTTGAAGACATGAAAACGTTACTCCAGAAGAAGAATAAACATAACTGTCTTTCCAGTATCAAATGGAAACCTTTTCAGCACAGTGGCACAGCACTGATCTATCCATCATGGAAACATATTTCCACCTTTAAGGGTAACTGTGGTGCTCAGTTATTACCAAAGAAATACAAATATGTAGCCTGCCTCTCCAAAAGTAACTTTCTCCCATATGGAGGAGATCTCCTCCCAAGAGGGTACTCCCAGAGCATTGTACAGTCCCAAATACTAGCCCATTTTCAAGTGAAACCATTCTTCCCTCACTCTGCATGCCAAAATCTCCAATGAGGCTCCACCTACCTGCCTTTTTACTACTCTCAGGGGCTTAGGCTGGGTTCACACCTAGGCATATCGAATATGCGCGTTTGTCGCGCATTTTGTGTCGCGCGTTTTTACAGTTTCCGAGGGCTACCTGGCTGTATGCCAATGGATACGCGCGGCAAAAACGCCCCAAAGAAGCTCCTGTACTTCTTTGGGCATAGGGCTTTTTGTAGCGTGTTCATACGGCCTGTAATACGCCCAGGTGTGAACCATACCCATAGGAAATAATTGGATTTTCGGTGTTTGAGCGTTTTGCAGAGCGTAGGAACGTGCTACAAAACGCCCAGGTGTGAACCAAGCCTTAGAGTGACAAATCTGTTAAATGGCAACCAAAAATGTGGTTCCTCCCCTAAAATTGCTCCAGATGCTGGCAAGTCATTCAGTTGCATTCAGGACTCTTGTCCATATTATTGTTTTAATTCGGGCTTATCACACCTTTTGTACCGTACATCCCTCCCACTTGTTTACCATATTGGGCAATCACATGTTTACTGTATCAGCCTATCGCTTATTTACTGTAGCTGTCCACCTACCCTTCCACCAATTGTTCACAATACTTGCCTGCCACTTGTTTACCATACCTGCCTACAAATTGTTTAGCGTACCTGCTTACCATTTGTATACTGTAACTTCCCACCACTTGTTTTCCATGCCTGCCTATCGGTCGTTTGCCATACCTTCTCACCATTTGTTTATTATACCTGCCTATCATGCATTTAACATACCTGCCCACTACCTGTACACCAATTGTATGCTGTACCTGCCTACCACTTGTAATTGGGGTGCATCACTAAAGGGATCACCCAAATTACACCAATGATTCCCTTCAACTTCCAATTATTGGTTCATGAGGCTGAGTGTCCATTTCCGAGCATAATAGTAACAGAAAAAAAGGTGTTCAAGGACTTTTCCAAGCAGAAAATAATATTTGCATGTTTAAGTGCTCTGCGTTTTAGGACATCCAAAATGTTCCCATTGTGGCCATGGAGATATTTAAAGGTACATGTAGGCACCTCTGGCTGCCCACTGTGTAGTCCTGCTATCTGTGCAGAAGGCATGGTTGAGAAAAAATGTGTATGTGAGTGAAGTGGGTCTGTGATTTCTCAAAAATTCCCTAAGCAATAGAGACTCTGCAGAGCCCAACATTATTCCTTCCTTTTTGCCTAGGTGTTTTGTGGACCAGGATGATACCTTTCAGAGGGGCACCTACTTTTCACCATCTGATTGTATAGCCAGGAATCTTAATTCTGCAACGTTTAAATACCCATTGATTAAATGAGACTGCTGCCAACAGAGTGTGTGGTGCTTGGCTGAAAATTTCTGCAATGACAAGCCAAGATCTCAGAAGTATTGTGTCAATACACATGATGCTGAATACTAGAGAGTATTACCCCCATTCTTTCCCAAGTCAGCCTCTGCCAATGTGAATGTGAAACTGAGGTAGGACTCTGGTGTCACAGCAAAGTCAGTGAAGTTTATGATAATGGAACATATCTAATGTGAACAGATTGACTCCCTTTTGCAAGATTGAGCCACTGCCTGGCCCTGATTGGTTGAGAGTTGCCAACCCGAGCAAGAGAAACTGCCAGTATAATATCAGTCAAGTGTGATAGGTCCCATCATTTCAGTAACCAAAAAATCATGAAGATATTTAGATTTCATTACAAAAGGTGTTTGTGCAGCATTATGACTGTGCACTATAGGAAGCTAAAGTGCTGCTCAAAAACACCAAACTGCAAAGTTGCTTACTATTTTGATGTTATATTAAAGAGGATCTGAACTGTGCAAACTGTGCCCAAAACAACAAACTGAGGACAAAGGATTAGTACCCAGTATTACCTGTAGGCTCCCTGCAGAAAATATTTTTCCCATTACTGACATACATGTCTTATTACACATGGAGGGGCATTTATCAAAACTGGAGCAGACCAAATCTGGAGCAGCTGTGCATGCCAACCAATCACCTTCTCTCTTTCATTTTCTTAAAAAATCTTAACTGAAAAAACTGAAGAGAGAAGCTGATTGGTTGCCATGGGCAACTGCTCCAGATTTTGTCTACTCCAGTTTTGATAAATTCCCCCCATTGTGTCTCTGTGTAGATGTGGGCATCTTAGTAGAGAAGCAGGGCCTTGCTTCCTTAGAGCTGCCTCCCTGATGACTGGTGATCTAATGACTGGTGGAGGGAAAATCCAAGAAGCAATAGGAGGGGAGTGGAGGAAGCACAGATCCACAAATTAAGAAAGCAGAAGCAGGGGGATCTTGCACTGCAGGTCCTCAGGAGCAAGGAGAACAAATGAAAGAGAGAAGGTGATTGGTTGGCATGCACAGCTGCTCCAATTTTTGTCTGCTCCAGTTTTGATAAATGCCCCTCCATGTGTAATAAGACATGTACAGGAGTGATATTGCTCACATCTCCCACGACTAGCAGTCAGAGGCAGCAGTACCTCAGATGATCTCACACTGCAGGTTTACAGCTATGAGGGACAAGGCACAAGAGTGACTAGGCACAGGAAATAAACTGCTGTATTTCAGGAGGAATTCAAGACGAAAAATACTTTTTTCAAGGTACTGCTTAGGCACAGTTAACATTTTTAGGTGTTCCCAAAATATTGCAAATCTAATTTTTTTTAAATCCGTGGCTGATTTACACCACACAGTGATCATTATTATGTGCAAAACGCATGTGCGCTGGTGCATTGCTTATTTGCAAAGGATTTTCCCCAAGAGGCACCAACACAATGCCCTTGCGTTGAGCCTGCATTAATTAGTGCACTAGGTAGGAACAAGCGCACTAGGAACAAGTCCTAAAGTTAAAATCAATATTCTAAAGCAGGGGTGCCCATTAGGTAGATCATGATCTACCAGTAGCTCTCAAAGCTGATGCTGGTAGATCACGAAGGGTGTGAATGGCGGCCCCTTTATTCCATTTTGGTATATTTATTTAGCTGTGCACACATGATTACCTATTAGGCTGAGCCAAGATCTATGACACCTTTCTGGGGGTTGAAGTGCTATGTATTACATCAAAGAATATTAGTTTACACAGCCTGTTGCAAAATACAGCAAGGTGAGCCAGGAGAGAGCGGGAAGAGACAGACAGGAGAGAGAGGAAAGACAGCCAGGGGAGAGAGCGCGAGGAGAGACAGCCAGGGGAGAGAGCAAGGAGAGACAGCCAGGAAAGAGAGAGAGGAAAGACAGCCAGGGGAAAGAACAAGGAGAGACAGCCAAGAGAGCGCAGAGAGACAACCAGGAGAGAAAATGAGGAATGACAGCTAAGAGAGAGAGGAGAGACAGCCAGGAGAATGAGCAAGGAGAGACAGCCAGGAGAGAGAGCAAGGAGAGACAGCCAGGGGAGAGAGCAAGGAAAGACAGCCAGGAGAGAGAGCAAGGAGAGACAGCCAGGAGAAAGAGGAGAGACAGCCAGGAGAGCGAGGAGAGACAGCCAGGAGAAAGAGGAGAGACAGCCAGGAGAGAGAGAGCGAGGGAGGTTTTTTTTCGTTGGTAGATCTCATGTAGCACGTCATTTGTAAAGTAGATCTTAACACTAAAAATTGTGGGCACCCCTGTTCTAAAGCTTTGGTTGACTCCATATTATTCAAACATCACCCACTTAACTCCCAATTTATTCAGCAAAGTGAATTTTAGGTGCAGCAACTGTTCCGAATGTTAACAGTTTTAAGGCATGACCCTTTGGATTGTTTGTCACTTGTCTCTGAAGAGATTCAGAAATTCTTCAGTGTCATTAAATGGTAAACATCACAGCAAGTGCAATCAAGAGAAGACCACCTGCAAGAAACACAGCTTTGAGTTTAATTATAGTGTTTAAGTCTACAAATAGAGCCATCAGAAATGGATTTCATCTTCCCATCTGTTGTACAGAAATTGCATCTCATTCACCACCGTTTTTCTTTTTGATTGATTGATTACAGATTCAGGCAAATTTACAATGTTTCTAGCTGCTTGTGATGAATGCATGCATGAAATGTTGGGGATTTAGAAAACATTACTATAAACACTGATTTACAACGCAGGCAAGATTTACATAAACATTTCTGCCAGTGTAAAAACAGAACAAAACCAGGACACTGTTTTGCCTTGTTCTTGTTTAAGGTCAACAGATATGGTCAGTATGTCTTTCTTTCTTTCTTTCTTTCTTTCTTTCTTTCTTTCTTTCTTTCTTTCTTTCTTTCTCTCTTTCTCTTTCTTTCTTTCTTTCTTTCTTTTCTTTCTTTCTTTCTTTCTTTCTTTCTTTCTTTCTTTCTTTCTTTCTTTCTTTCTTTCTTTCTTTCTTTCTTTCTTTCTTTCTTCCTTCCTTCCTTCCTTCCTTCCTTCCTTCCTTCCTTCCTTCCTTCCTTCCTTCCTTCCCACCTTCACTTTTAACACTCATAGATCCAATCTTTTACCTTCTGGTTCTTAAAGGAAAACTATGGGGTCAGTTCTTTTCCCCATAGTTCTCCTAAGGGTAACGTGAGGACACAAACTAGCGTCCTCCCGTGAGCCAAAGAGCTCAGTATACCGCGAGCTACAGCTCGCGGTATACTGAGACCGCCGCAGCCGGGACGGACCCCGACATTACTGTTGAGATCCGCCCAGCTTCGTGATTGACAGCTGGCTCTGCCTACCTGGAGGCAGAGCCAGCTGTACCTGCCCCTCCCCCGCCCGTTCCACCAGTCAGCGCAGGGGAGAATCCCTGCAGGGAGCCGTGAGTGACAGTCTCTGCAGGGACAGGATCGAGAAGTGAGCGAGCGTTGGTATGTGTTCGCTCACTTCCCGATCTATTGAGCCAACGTGTGACAGTTTAATTGTCACACATCGGCTCAAACTATGAGGATGAGTGATTTTCACTCACCTCATAGTTCTCCTTTAAGTTATTTTATGTTAATAGGGTAGCAGTTGATTCATACATAGATCCTGGTATCTTGCAAATTAAAATGCAAATGGAAAGTCTGCTTCCCTGTCACCCTCCCAATAATAATAACTTGTAAATAAAACTTTTACAATGATTTTTCTGAAATAGCATAAAAAAACGACTTACCTTGATCATAGCTTTCTGGAGGTACAGGTGATGTCACCGCCCTTCACTGCTCTCCTTGGATTTTGAGTGCCCAGCTTTCCCAGGAGGAAGCCGTAGGGCATGGTGATGTCACCAGTACCTCTTGGAAACTGAGACCAAAGTATTTTTTTATATTTTTTTAATACAATCTTTATTTTTAAAGCTTTTGTTACTGCTAATTTTGTTTGGGTGGCAGGGAGCATGGACCTTCCATTTTTCATGGAAGATCGGATCTAAGTAGTTTTAAGCAACAGCTCTGCGACACAATTTCTTCCTAGTAATGGACTGAAGGACATATAAACAAATCAGATGACATTGGCACTTACAAAGACAACAGGTAGCTTAACTCCTTAGTGACACAGCTTCAGAAATGTAACCATGATTTCCATCTTCCTCATTCATTGCACCTACACATATTACATACTGTTTTTTAAAGGACAACATGGGCTTTAATTTGATGTCACATGCATATATAAATTCTAATTTTTTTATAGAAAAAATTTTAAAAATGCAAAAAAACACAAATTTTTCTCAGTTTTGGCAATAATAATAATAATGTGTACATAATTAGTGTAGCTAACAGAAAGTAACTTACAATAAATTATTTTATTTGTACTGATTTATAGGGTATATCATATGTCTAGGATTTCAGTTTAGTTTGGGAGTTATAGGTCACAAAATAGAAGGAGTGAAATACAATTTTAGTGTGGAACAATTCTAGAATGTGGTGATTGTCTCTTATTTTTAATAGCCTCCTCGGCACTATATGTATTTTTAATTATTTTATTACATTTATTTTTTTAAACGTTTTTGACTTTTTTTAACTTTTCCTTTTTTTAAATTGTTTACATTTTAAAAAAAAACTGTAAAATAACATTAAAAAAAACTGGGGGCACTAAAGTTAAACATTTTTATTTACAGGGGCTTTGGATACTAATTATTCTAAATAGATACTGTAAAATAGAAAAAATAGGTAAATGGGGCTTTTAAGGCACCAGGTGACAGATCCAAGAGATTACAACATGCTTAATAGCAAAAAATCTTTATTATGTACAAAAGTTTTAAATACCATAAAATTATGTATGCATGCTAACATCATCCTAGTAACAGAAATACCTCCAATGAAACCACTCCAACCTATAATGATTGAGGCATATTGATCATATAAGACATGATTGGACAATTCATAAGTATATATATAATTCATATAAAAAAGAAAAAAGAACCCCCCCTTCAGAAAATGGTAATGGAGTAGTCACGTATTGTCAGTACCACTGACAACTACTTCAATATAACATGATACAGGCACAATGAATCACAGATTACATGATAAATATAATCACGGGAGTAAACACAGATTAAAGACCATTGGCCTTTGGGATACCTCCGCTATAGGAGCTACCAGCAGTATCCAACAGGGATATCCTTTTTTTTGCTGTACAAGGACTTCTATCCTGTTACCACTCCTACCATCTTGGGGTTTCGTGCTTATTTGATATTCCTGGTGCTCTTGGTCTCATCTGGGTTGATCAAGTTAGATACACACAAGCTACTTTGCCGTTCGATTTCCTCCATCTGAAAAAGCGCTGTGAGCGTGAAACGCGTTGAGAGTGCCAACTGCTCTATTATCATCAGCAGAGGCTCTTTTTGACATATATGACATATACTTATCAAGGGATATGGCACCAACTACTCAGAACTCATTCACGATAATTTGTTTTAATAAATAGATACTGTATTCTTCTCAGACATACTTAGTATTACTTTTGTAATACACCAAACTGGCTTGCAGCTCAATAACACAGTGAGCTGCAAGCCGGCTCAGTGGCTGTAACAGTACTGTGATCACTGTGATTACCTTTCTCATTGATCACAGTGCTCGGACCCCTAATTGCTTGTTGAGGGTCTGCCTTGGACACGAGGGACACAGCAACCGCATGACCCCCATTTTACCGCATAACGGGATTATTCCATCACCGATCTTTAATGAACTGAAAGATCGTGACGGTAAGCCATCGGTTGGGAAGGGGTTGATTAAGTTACACAATTTGACTTTGTACACCTAGAGTGAAAGAGTTTATTTGGAAAATGTTTGACCTCGATATGTCACTAGTAGGGTCTCTAGATAACAGTGTCATCATGAGAGATGGATACTTCATCACCAATACCAACCACCATCAGCATCCTAAATTAGAATGCACATTTCTGTGGGGAGCTAAATCTCGCCAGCTGTACTAGATATATGCGATTCATTTTGTTACGAATCGAAATTCGTACGAATTTTCCTGAAATTTGTAAATTCGGAAGCATCCGAAATCCGAATTGCAGTTTCCGAATTATATCCGAAATACGAAATTCCGTTAACGAATTTTGGATCCAAATTTCTTTGAAACAAGAACTAATATTACCCCTGTAAATAAGGTTGAACAACATGACAAGATTTTTTTTTTCATCCGAAATACGGATCCGCTGCTGCTGAGGGTTGCATTACAATACACAGGCAGGAAATACGAAATTCCGTTGACGGAATTTCTTTCCGTTACGAACATTCGTTATATATTGAAGTTAAAAAGCAAAGTACATTTGTTAATATACTGGAGTTAACTTGATGGTAGTTTTTTTTTTTTTTAATACGAAATTCGGATCCAGAAACAACTACCACATCGACTCCAATATTAACAAAGGTATTTTTGCTTTTTAACTTCATCATAACAAATGTTTGTACAGTTACGAAAATGTGCCGAAACTAACGAAAATTCATATTTCGTACGAATCCGAATTGAGTTTCGTACACGAATTACGAAATACGAAATAACGGATATTCCGAAACGGAACAAATTTTTTGACGGCGCACAAGTCTAAGCTGTACACCATATATATATGTAGATATAGATATATATATAACGTAGACAGAAAGATACTGTAGATAGATAATAGAATAGAGAAAGAAAGAAAGAAAGAAAGAAAGAAAGAAAGAAAGAAAGAAAGAAAGAATGAAAGAAAGAGAAAGAATAGAGAGAAAGATGGTTGGTCTATATATTTATCTTACAGAAAGGAAACTGTCTGTCTGCAAAAAAAGTTTATGGCACATATTAGAACTTCCTGTGGACTATTTGTTGATGAAATATGTGTGTACATTTTAATTATTATGTTCAATATACAGTAGATACCAATTTGGATTTAGTATCCCAATTTTTTTGTCATCTGTAAATCACACTCTTTCACTTCTGCGCATTTCAGGGGTGATTACATTTCACACTTGCCAGTGTGATGTTTTAGTGTGACAGGTGCGATACCGTTTTCCTGACACCATCCATGTATGCCATTTCATGCTACTACGATCAGCTAGTTGTCGTTGTCACAACTTGTTAGTCAGTGGCGGTGAATCCAGCTCAGGGGCTCTGATAAAACTATTTCAGATGTCACTAAAGCTTAAAATAAACAAAGAATATATTGAAGATCCTGTCAGGAAAGGAGCAGGCACAAGGTTAACAAAGACAGAGGCTGATATACTAAAGGATTTGGGAATGGTCACAAAATAAATTGTATGCATATTTACCTCAATTACCCAATCATGTGCAGAGAAAATGCATAAACTGGGAGTCTTTGTTTACCTGTTCGGGTAATTAAAGTGAATCTTCTCACAAATTATTTTTAAAACATTCTCTAATTCTTTAGTAAATCAGCCTATGAAACTCTACTACAGATTGCAGCTTCTTGTGGGTTTTAGGCAGCAGTGACTTTCACTGGCTGTAACAACTGCACTACATGAAAAGATGCCATTCACATGGGGACGTGCTGCGTTCTAGGTTACCTGTGCCAAGAACTTATGGATTCTTGCCACAGGAATGCCCGGTGTCCCAGTTCAGATGTCGCTGCTGTCCCCATTGAAGTTAATGACAGGGTGACAGTGGCCGCATCTGCAGAGGCAGTCCGCATGTAATCGTACATGGACAAGGATACCTGGCATTCCTTCTGCACGAATCCATAGGTTCCTGCTACAAGAATGCCAGAATTCCCCATGTGAAAGCAGACTTAGACATACCGTGTTTCCCCGAAAATAAGACAGTGTCTGATATTTTTTTTTCTTATTTTACTAGGTCTTATTTTCGGGGGATGTCTTACTCGTACCTGGCTGCAGCTGTCCGCTCTCCGATCCCCGCTCGTGCGTGCGGGTGGCCGTGCGGGAGGGAGCTGCGGCCGCTCTCTGCTCCAATGCCGTCCATGGAGCCAGAAAGGTGGGCATGCTGGCGGGCGGGGGGAGGGAGCTGCGGCCGTGACATGTAAAAAGTAATTATACGGTGCAGCTACCCCGGAAGTAAGATCTAGCGCTATCAGGGATTTCTGTAATATAAGACCTACCACCGAACTAGGTCTTATTTTCGGGGTAGGTCTTATATTACAGAAATCCCTGAAGATAGCGCTAGGTCTTACTTTCGGGGTAGGTCTTACTTTCGGGGAAACACGGTACTTCTATAGTTGTGAAATAGTCTGAGTTTTCTGAGCTATATCTTAAGCGACATAATCAATTATTTTCAGCAAAGCACATACATTTAGCCACTTGAAAAGCGGGGTGTTAACCCACTTCCTGCTTCCAGTATTCATTGCTGATGTACTTTAAAAGAGAACTATGGGGGAAGTGTTTTTCATATGCAAACCTCCTCCCGTGACCCAAAGCTCAGTATATAGCGCGCTATTGTCCACCATATACTGAGAGCACCGCAGCCGGGACGGATCCCAACAATACGGTCTGGATCCACCCAGCTGTGTGAGTGACAGCTGGCTCTGCCTATCTAGAGGCAGAGCCAGCTGTGCCCACCCCCTCACCCTTCCATTCCTCCACTCAGCGCTGGAGGATTGGAGAGGGAAGGGGGGAGTCCCTGCGGGGAGTGGTAACTGTCAGTCACCGCTCTCTGCAGGGAGATGATCAGAAAGTGAGCGAGTGACGGTATATGTTCGCTCTTTTCCTGATCTTTAGAGCCGCCATGTGACAACTTCTTTGTCACAGGGAGGACAACTATGAGGATGTCAGTCATGCAACGCCGTACCAAAATTAATTTTATATCATTTTTTGGGGATAGATAGTGCTTTCCTTTGGTGGTATTTACTCACCACTGGAGTTTTTAATTTTTTTACTATATAAAGAAAATGTACCAAAACTTTTGGGGAAAAAAACCCTGTTTTATATGCTGTTGTTTTATACACCTAACTTTATTGCTATCACATAGGGAGCTAAGAAGCTCCCTACGTGATAGCACAGATACAGTGACAGATCCTCTTTAGGCCCCGTTCACATATAGCGAATTGTCGCGCGATTTCCGCCGTGATATCGCGCATTTTTGCCGCGCGATATCGCGAGAAGTCGCCGGCCAATGTTATTCAATGGAGCTGTCTTAACTCCATGTCGCGCGTCGCTCGTCGCTCGTCGCGGTCGCAAGTTGCTTCTACCGGACCCTTTTTTCTGCGGATTTTGCGCGATTTTGCTTTTTTTCTATGGAGCCCGACGGGGAAGGTCGCGTTACCGTCGCTGGAACGTCGCCCCGAAAGTCGCGCTATCCCGGCCGTGCGGATCCGCTGCAAAAGGTATGTCGCTAGGTGTGAATGGGGTCTTATGGAGACATCAGCTGTCACAGATTGTGCTCCACCAGCTTCTTCTCTGCCTATAGCAGCCTCAGAAATGACAGACTGAAACCAAAAGTTATGCAATATGCAACACTTCCGGGTTCAGTGATTAGTGGGGAGATCAGTCACTGGAAGTGTGCTGGTCTCCCTCTGATCAAGGTACAGAGAGTCGTTGTGGCGGTCCCAGGGCCACCCGGGGTAAAGTGGAGCCCAGGATGCAACGTACGTTAAACATAAAGTTAGGCTTGTAGCAAGAAACTAAACAACATAGATGCGGGGCCTACACAACTGGGTTTAAAAAGGGTTGGAATATGGAGGGGCTAAAACCGGTGTAAAGGAAATAAGGAGAAGGCACTTGCCTATTGGAGGAGGCAGAGAAGAACGGTAGGGAAAATTCCTGATTCCTCCTTCCTGTGGAGCAGGAACCAGGAATCTTCAGTTGGAGATAGCTGCCACTGGGCAAAATTCCTATTCCACCTCCCTTTTATAACCTGATTGGTTGATTTGTTTTTCTTGGCATAAGAACATTACAGTTGCAGGGATGTCGTGGCAGCTTGTGGGGTTACAAGGTTCTTGATGGTGGTTATTGTGGTCAAATGTAAACTAGGTAGGGACTAGAGATGTGGCTGGGCTTGGTGCAACCCCAGTTTGCCTGAGTTTTCCCAAAGCCTGCTCAAAACTCTGACTGCCACCCCCTCCTCCTGAGCCAATCAGTTGTGGGGAGGTGCATTCCCCACCCTGCAGCTATATGTCACAACAGGGCAAGGAGTGCCCCTGTTGCAATTGGCGTCACAAATTGGGTCGGGAGGAGGAGTTGGCGGAAAAGGTTTTGAGAGGGCTTGGGCGAACTTAGACGAACTCGGTTTGCACCAAGTCCAGCCTCATTTCTAGTTGAGACCTGTCTTAGGTATGGTGCCCCTTTTTATGTATGGTTGAGTATCAGTGAACTAATGGTTTCTCACAGTTGTATCTGCGGTTAATGGTGCAATTGTTTCTAAATTGTTGTTGTGTGGCCTGAGGCCTGACTTCCAGGTTATGCAGATACTAAGTTTACGTAGAGTGGTTTAAAAAGACCTTGGGCTCCCTTCATGTAATGTTAGTTTATGTTATTTATGTACCTGTTAATAAAAGGCCGCAATGGCACTTAAACTCCAATATGTGTTTATTGACGTGAACCAAAAGGGGTAGAGGAATGGTCAGGCAGCCCGATAGAAGAAGAGCCATCATTAATACCATAGTAATATGCATCAACACACGCGTGTTAGCATACCACAATAGTGTGAATAGGTCCTAACAGATTCATTCTGTATAAATCTCAGTTTTAGTATTGGAACTTTTACCAATTGCATTAATATCATTTACATAAAGTAACTAGACTTTTCTATGCCAAGAATACATCCTTGAGTTGAAGGAACATTTTACAAAAACTAAGATCATTTATAGTATAATTACAATATTTATGGCAGTATTATAAACTTTTTAGCAGTTCACCCTTCAAGAAGATGGCATAGAGCTGGAATACTTTACAACTGTTCCTGGCTTGTGTAAAGGGTCATTCACTTTGTTTTATGAGTTCATGAACTACGATAAATAACACAGGTCACACTGAAATTCAGGATGAGATTGTACAGCAATAAAAGCATCATGGGAATTTTAGTGTTTTACCAATTTGGAACAATCACACACTAATCCCCTGACAAACTTTGCCATGCTTTAGGTGTAATATTTGTTACATAGTAATCTGTTTTGTTCTTTAGATGTAATAAAATGGAATATTTAGCCTTATATATATATGTTTTCTTTTCTTATTTATGTCCAAGACTAATACATATTTTTCAAGTTAGTCTCTTTTTGCTTAATTTTTTAGATGTTTTTATTCAGATTGGGGGAAGAAGAACATCCGATTATGTACAGCATTGTTTATGTGTATGTGCTTATTACTAGATACAACTGCTGGTTATTACTGGTGTTTACTAGAGATGAGCCTGGGCTTGGTGTGAACTCAGTTTGCCCACTTAAAACAGTGACCGTCACCCCTGCCTCCATTACCTGTTCTGCAGCAATACGTCACAAAGGAGCGGGAAACGCCCCAGCCGCAACTCTCTACACTGATTGGGTCAGGAGGAGAGATTATGGTTACTGTTTTGAGCAGGCTTGGTCGAACTAAGGTGAACTGGGTTTACACCAAGCCCAGCACCATCTCATGTGGTTACTAGCTTTTTCCAAAAAAAGGTTAGCACCTCCATCAATCTGCATACCTCTCACATTTTTATGGGTTGCTACTGGGTTTGCAAAGGCCTTTGGTGCACATGAAGTGATTTTATATATTTTGTGGCTATTGAGAAATTGAGAAATATATTTAAATGAACGTTGTTGTGCCTTTTGCTTTAATTGGTAAATTCTTCTATAGGGCAGACTAAAAAGAGGGACTCAAGAGGGAAGAGGGACAGAGAGATTAGGTTCCAAATGGGGGGCACGTGGGAGCTATGTGTCAGGTGGGTATTGTTTCTGTATCCCTATCCAAAGATTTTCCTTTAGGGCTGGTGCACACCAACTCTAGTATGTATTCCTAATTCAATGCTGATGTTATAACAGGATATATGCTGGGACTTTACAACTCCTTTAAACACAAAATAGCTGTAGAAAACACCCTGCTTGGTTGTAATATCAATTTAATTTGAACTCCGTGACCTCCTTTGCACTCCATTGGTGGTCCTCTATCTGCAGCCCGTGATTACACTGCTGGAAGGTCCAGTCGTTTACGTTATATCACCTGCTGAAATGGGCAGTGTGGCACGTAAGCAGTTAGCACCTCTTGCCTTGCAGCTCTGGTTCCTGGGATTGGATTCTGCCAAGGACACTATTTATATATAGGTTATATGTTCATCCTGTGTTTGTGAAGGTTCTCACTGAGTGTTTGCGTTTCCTCCCACAAGCCAAAGACATACTGCTAGGTTAATTGGCTTCCTCTCAGTATCAGTGTGTGCGTGGTAAGGATGTTAGAGCTCTTGTAGAGAACAGGGACAGATGTGGATGGATATATGTGCTCTGTAAAATTTTTATATAAATACTAGATATAAATTAAAGGTAGCCTGTTCTAAGAAAATTCATAGGCTGCCATTAATTACATTTTCTTTCCTTCAAAAATGCAGTCTGCCTGCTGGTTTATCTATGGGCTGCAGTAGGCAATACTTCAATAGTTACACATTATCAATCTCATTCAATAAAGAATGCTAATTCTTAAAGCAACTTGTCAAGAAACTTTAAAACCTAAAGAAAATTATCCTGCAATGGAAGAGGTATTATACTCACTAACTTTTTTACCTTCCTTAATTGTTTTATGCCTATGTCCCCCGCAGCATGGTGTGGTTCCATCCTCCAAACCCCTACACTACAGGAAAAAAGGAAATCCTTTAATAGGACACTTGTTTTGGTGACAACTGTTTACAAGAGGATTGCCTTTACTTTGGAGAGATTTCCTCTCACTTTATCTTGTGTCTAAAACAGGAAGTAAAGGGAAATCTCCCCTGTGGGACACAGACCATAAAAGGAGGAAGGAAGCTACCCCGTCCAGGAAAGTAAGCACCCAGAGGACCAGAGTATCCTAAAGAAGTGCCATACATTTAGGAAAGTCAGCCAACTGATCCGAATAAAACCAGGTATGAGTAAAGGCTTCAGTCTTATCTCACAAAGCAGCAGTAAGGCTTTCCATCTCTCTAATGTCAGATACCCTGGTTAACCAATGTGACCCTGTCGGGGGTGTAGATCGCTTCCACACACTGGGGATACAGGCTCATAGTTACATAGTTAGTCAGGTTGAAAAAAGACACATGTCCATCGAGTTCAACCTATAGAGGGCTCAGGCAGCACTCAATAAATGTCGTAACAGCATTTTCTTGTATCTCGTCCAAGACATTCAAGAGGACTGCCGAGGGACTATCCATCAATGAGAACCCAGTCAGCTGATGAACAATCCCTAAAAACCTGTTTCCAGAAGGGTGTGAGCTGAGGGCATTCCCAAAAAATATGTAATAAGGTACCTGTGTGTCCCTGGCACCGCCAACAGAGATCTGTCTGTTGTGGAAAAAGTTTTCCGTAAACAGAAGGCGTCCTATACCAACAGGTCATGACCTTATAAGTGGCCTCCTGTTATCTGTTGCAGATCGATGCCTTATAAGTAAAAAACAAAATTCTGTCAATTTGTGCGTCAGAAAAGGTAATCCCTAAGTCCCTTTCCCATTTACGGATGAAGGATAACTCTCAGGCCGACAGGGTACATGGTAGCACTTTATAAGCCAGAGAGTGCCATGGACCATACCCCGACCCCCACACAACTCTTCAAATGGAGAATAAGTCAGCTTGAGGCTTGTATGGATTGTAAGAAATTTGAAAATTGCAAATGCTGCCAAGGGTTCAGATTGGGAAGATGGAATTCACTGTAAAGGACAGAGATATCCTTCCAACGCCCGGAATGTAGAAACTGGTGGGCAACAGTCAAACCAGCCTCACTCCAACTATGAAACAAATCTGTCAGTGAATACAGGGACAAACCCCGGGTGACCCAATATGAGAGTCAATGAGGACGGAAAGTAAGAAAGGCCACACATGGTTTAATACTTGCGGACCATCAGTATAGTAGGACCAGCAAGAGGGTGTTGAAGTAAAGGTGTAAAAAAATGCAAATCCACTCAGGGAGCTCCCTTAAGTGGGAATGCCAAGCTTTCCTGTCCTATTTGTACCCAAAGCTTAAGTTCCTCGTGCTTGCACCAGTCTACTACCTGCGCCAGATGAGTGGCCATATAATATAGGTCCAGGTCTGGGAAACTAATGCCTCCCCGTGGCTTAGTACGTACTAAAAATGTGGGTAGACGTGAAGTTTGAAAGAGGTAAAGTAAGCAGGGCATTACGTTCCTCTTTAAAACATTACATCTTCCAAATCAGGAAAGTGCTAACGTCTTCTATTGCTGTAAGTCAGTACGTAGGGAACGTAGAAATGGAAGACAGTTCAGTTTACAAATTTGTGAAAGGTCCACCGGTATAAATGTATCTCAATAGCGTATGGCCTAGGTCACCCATCGATAGGAAAAATTAGGCTGAAGCATGCTAAAAAGCGAAGCAGGAAGAGAGATATTCAGTGCCTCCGATTTTTGGAGATTAACTTTAACGTTAGAAAGGGAGCCAAAGGTCTGTAATTCTGATATAAGGAATGGTAGGGATGTGTGAGGGTTAGTGACTCAAAAAAGAAGGTCATCAGCATGTGCTGCCAATTTGGGATATTTCCCTCCCAACTGAAGCCCCTTGATGTCAGAGTTCTTCCAAACATGACACAAGAATGGCTCAAGTGTGAGTACAAAGATCAAAGTTGATAGGGGTTTTAACCATCCCCTACTCTAGCCTATACTAAAAAAAAGTTTTGGCTTTAAGTGATCTAACACCTAGCATCCAGTCAGATAGATTCTGATTGGTTAATATAGGTTGTAGCACAGAATTTGCACCTAGAACCTAGAGGAAGAAATGTCCTTCCCCAAACTGTTGCTGCAAGGTGGGAAGGGCACAATTGTCTAAAATGTCTTTGTATGCTGTACCATTAACAGTACCCTTCTCTGAAAAAACAAGAACACAATCATTTTAAAAGGGCTGTATTCACATACTTTTGGCCAAATAGCCATATGGTGTATGTCACTTTGCTTCCATGGGCGAGCAGAGCACCAGTGGAGTGTAGGGCAGCTAAGGATATAAAACTGCAAGGAGTGGAATTAAAGTGAACCTACTACTTTAGCCTACATTGGTAGTTCATCTGCTGACATTAACCTTACAGTTAAGATCATTCAATTGATCCTTATCACTCTTTAGGTAGGCCAGCCTTGAGCATCACTGCAGTAAAAAGGAAATTTCCATCGTTCCTGAGTAGCCGGATTATACTTGGATTTCAGGGCAATAAACGCTGAGTTTATCTGCAGTTCAATAACACCAATACAGATGAGTCACCAGGTAGCACTCCCTGGAATTGGACAGACTGGACAATGAGGATTAGTAGAGTGCTGGCAGTAAGCATGAAGGTGGGAGGGGGTGAGGGGGTAAAAAAACATTTAAATAACCATAGCGGCTCAGTATAACATCTCATCCTTCTCACCACATTTTCTTCTCTCCTAAAGTCCTACTAGACTAGCAAGAGACACCATGAGTTTCACTGGAAAATATGAAGTGGAGAGCCAGGAGAACTATGAAGCCTTCATGCAGTTAATTGGTAAGAAAATTTATTATTGGACTCATTTAGTACCACTAGACATGGACATGAGATGGACATAATCTGGCTGTCCACTGGGCAGCTATGATATAATTCCTGCATATGCGTAAAGGAATTATATCATCCTGGGCAGCCAGCTCCATTCTTAACACCTTTAAGATACCAGTAATAAGTCAGGAATGTACACTGCATGCACAATAGACAGCAGGCAGTCTACTCAAAATAATACATTGCTAGGAATGAGATGAAGAGGTTTTTTGACAGAAGAGACTTTGCATGTATCTCTTGCTGAAAAACTTAGCAATTTATTTATTTCCCAGACTTTAGTTCCACTTTAAATGCCCCCCTCCCTTTTTTTTTACCTTCCCCATCACCCGTGTTTGTTAGCAGGAACAGGCCTAGTGTATGCTCCAGTTACAGATCGCTGAACTCTCTCCCCACCTAAAAGCTATGGCCCTGAGGCCTGGTAATTGATTCTTCATACACCTAGCACTGCATCATGGGAGAAAAGGAGATGACTCACAGGCTTTGCACTTCTTTTCCAGGAATTCCAGCAGAAACAATCAAGAAAGGAAAGGATTTCATATTCACCACGGAAGTAGTGCAGAACGGCAATGACTTCACCTGGTCCCAGATCTACCCAGGCCATACCATGACCAACAAGTTCACCATTGGGAAGGAATCTGAAATGGAGACCATGAGCGGCAAAAAGTTTAAAGTAAGTAGCACCTAGGATTGGTATTTACATGACAGTGTTCAATGATGGTGATTGGAAATGTCAGCATGAAAACTCCTCAATGAGCTGATGATTGCTACATTATTTCACTGTTGGCATCAATGATAAGCCAACTGCACACAACTGAGTTTTTAGGTTTTTATCTTCTGACATGAAATATATAAAGCCAGACATGCTCTTGTGTGACTCTTGTCTAAGTTTGCAGTATGATTACATCATTATCACTTCACATAATTGTACCTTCCTCAATGACCACAAATCTTTGTTGCTATGCAGCTCCTGTACACTAGGGGGTCATTTATAAACAATGTGCAGAGCCGTTAGCCCTGTGAACATCTGTGAATATTCATTCTGTGAGAATGGATGGCAAAAATGAAATATTTTTGTATAGGTAAAAGTATTTTTGAATGTCATCTTGCAATACTACATTATGGCCACTAGATGGTACTGAGGAGCAGAGGAAATAAGTATTTATTCCTTCTACTCCTCAGCTCCATCTAGTTGCCATGATGCTGTATTACAAGATGACATTCGAAATTACTATAAAGAAAACCAGAACTTTCACTTTGTTCATCCATTTGCACGGTATGAATATTCACAGAGATTTTCAGTGCCAATGGCTCTGTGAATTGTTTACAATTAGTCCCCCTAGTGTACAGTAACATAAATAATACAAATTTGTCTGTAAAGGTATTTCATGATCCAGGTTGGTCAAGGTAGAACTAGTAGTAGTTAACCACATTCATCTGGACTTGTCCTGTAATGTTGAGGACGTTTCTCAGGTGTAATCTAAACTTACAGAACAAGTCCAGATTAATATGACTAACTACTGCTAGGTATTCTACATATTATCAAATGTTTTTTCATATTTATAAGGCTGAAGGCTTATGTGAGAAGGAATTGTGGCCTATGTGACTGCCCGCAAATTGTTTTGCAAAAAACAACCATTAGACAACCAAAAGCCACTCTTGGCAAGTACGCCAGCAAGGATGAAACAGTCAATGTCTTAAACCTAAAGACATTACTGGGGGTGGCTTGAATCCTGTGTGCAAACAGATACTGTTGCCATGGTTGCATGAATGAGACATTGAAGTCTTTGTGCAGTTTTAGAAAAACAGGTTTGGCCGCAGATTAAAATTTTAACGTAATTTTGTAAGAAAAAATGTTTTTAGAAAAAGTACTTCTCTAATTATTGCATAAACTGTTTAACACTTAAATGAATTACAATCAGGGCCAGCCTTTAGGGTGTGCGGGCTGTGTAGTCACACAGGGCACCATGGTAACGGGCGGCAGGCGGTTGACACAGTTCGCTATGACACAAGTTGCAGGCAGGGCTGGATTCCCCACAAGGCCACCGAGGCCATGGCCTTGGAGCAGTAGGGAGTAGAGGGGCGGCACAGCCTGCAGCTTCTCCTCGGATCCTTGCTGCTCTTTCCCACCTGTATGAGCAGAGATAGCGGGAAAAAAAGTGGGCGGGGGAGGGGCGGAGGAGGGATCGCTGTCATCGGGATGGATGAGCAGGGAGAAGATTGCAGAGCCGCTGGCTGCCAAATCCCGGATGACCAAGAGGCTCTGTGCATGGCCGAGCAGCTCCTCTCACTGTCACTGTCCTGATCACACCAGTGTTTGTAAACAACTGGAGACACATAGGTGTCCCCAGTTATGAATGAACAGGAATTGCTTTACATCACTTCCTGTTCATTAATGAGTTTCTGAATGGGTAGAAGCAGCTCAAATATTTACTGTCTCCAGATTCTGAATGGGAAGCCTCTGAACTGAGTGCTTTCCATTCGTTTAGAACAGAGGCTACAGAAAAAGAGATTGACTCGGTGTCCTCAATTTCTTTTTCTGTTTCAAAAAGGGAAATGTCAGGACCTAATATATTACCAAAGCCCCCCAATAGTAAAAAGCCCCACGGGCACATATTATACACGTGCAACAGTGTGCACCATGCACTTTGTTTTAGTAAACAGTATGCACTATTTAACATGTAGTCTAGGTTTTGTGTTCTGTTTTTTGTTTTTACTTTTCTCGATGCACTCATATTGAAAAACGGCTCTGAATGACATTATGACATTTTATTTTTATAGGCCCACCATTGTTTTATTTAATAAGAATACTTATATTGTGCTTACAAGTTTAATACCTTTATAATACCTTTGAATAAAAGTGTTATTTTTATCATAGTTTTTAATCTGTTTCTTTGGGGCTTAACAAAATGGGAGACTTTAAATGGTGTGGTTATTGGAGAAATGGGTGGGGCCACTGAGGGGTGTGGTTTCTGAAGGCGTGAAGGGGTGTGGTCACTGAGGGGCACTGTACAGCTTTCTCGCACAGGGCACCTAAAGGCCGGCACTGATTACAATAAAACCAGCATTATACTTCCTAAGCATTTTTTACATTGAATTACATGTGTTTCGGTACAGGCAACAGTCCAAATGGAAGGCAGCAAAATTGTTGTCGACTTTGGAAAATACAAACACTCATCTGAGATCGTTGGAGGAAGACTGGTAGAGGTAAGCATCTATTTTATTGGATTTAACATGTTTAAAAAAAATAAATAAACACACCACCTACATTTTTTATGATACATCCAATAAGGCAAAGTACAGTAACCCATAGTAATCAACTGTCTTCTTAAATAATCTATCTATAGGTCACTACTTGCTGCATATTACTGCTTTTTGGCACCTACTGACAAAGGTGCTACTAGAGCCAATGCAACAACTATGGAATAGATGAGGTGGTATTTTGCACACCTCAAAAATAAAAAACCAGAAGAGGGCAGAAAAAAGAATGAGGGGTGCTGGAACTATAAATAAGGGAAACTCCTCTTTCGCTAATGACAATCCAAAATAAAAATTGAAAAAGCCAGCACACTCAAGCATTTTGCATAAATATATTTTATTATAGTATAAACAGGTTTACAGATATGGTAGATACAAAAATCAGTTGATACATACAAAGGCTTTCCAATAAAAAAAGCATACCAGAATAAGACAGCAAGTGGCTTAGTAAGACAGAAGACCAATAAAGGAATGAGGCCCTGAAGCCCAACGTTTTGGGGGTAATAAACCCCTTTCTCAGAGTGGACCACAAGTACAAGAAGGTCCACCTGGGGAAAGTGGTTAATTACTCTGAAATGTTGGGCTTCTGGTCCTCATTCCTTTATAGAGGGAGTTTGGTAGCCTGATGTGCAGGTCTGTACCAGGTCAGACAAGGTGGAGATTGGGGCTAATAAATGCACCAAATATTAGTATATTGGGCGCAGAAACTGCAACATTCCTGCAACAAATTGCAGTTTGTGATTTTCCAGGTTTTGTGCACATTTTGTAACTCATCTTTGATATAGGTGCACTATGCAGATGTTTTGTCAAAATGTTGGATGCTGAACAGAAAGCTCTGTTATATGGCAGGGCTGTGTAAAAGTCAAGACTTTGTAAAATGTCAGCTGTCCTTAGACTGCCAGCCCAGGTCAATATCTATATAAACTGGGTATTTAGCTGTTTTCAGGGAGTTTCGTTTTAATGGTTTTGCGTAACATAGCATTAGTACCCTGCCTATTAAATCTCCGGGCAAACAAAAAAGTACGCTTGCAGTGAGGCTACTCCCGCATTGCAAGGGTGTGCTTATTTTTGTCTAGGGGCTGGAATAAAGCACATCTTCTTACCTGATCCCCACTCCCGCTGACTCCCTCCAGGCTGTTGGACACCGGTCCCCGCAGCCTCTTCTTCCCTGGGCTGGCAATCTAAGGACAGCTGAAACCATCATATCTAATGCAGGTTCCATAGATCAGCATTAGACGTGAAATCGCCAAGGAACAGTCCACCCGCTAGAACAGAGGGGAGGGAGGTAAGTGCTGACCACCAGGGGATACCGCTATACTCCAATCCCCTGTATAAAAAAGAGCACTTAACCCTTGCTTTGTAGGGCTAGCTCCCTGCAAGGGTACTGCTTTATTTGCCCTCCTGTATGGGCTTTAAATAAGCCTTACAGTTTTATATAGTGTTCCCACAGTCAGCTTTTCCAAAACCTGAAGATAGAGAAGAGATGCATGTTTCTGAATGTTACTTGCTTACATAGAGTCCTGTAAGTCCTAAGCAGTCCCTAACCTCCATTGTACCTTAGATCTAATGCTGGATTTACCAACAAGTGTTCAGAAATTACTAGAAAGAAAAATGATGAAATTAAAGTAAACAACACTTGTAAGACGCTGACTCCTTTGCGCTAGACAGTGGCCAGTGACTGCAGCTGCTGCCAAAGTTGATAAGTGTTCAGGGGTTGTCAGGAATGCACAAAGTGTACAAAATCATTACATTTGATCCGTTTAATTCACCTTGTCTGTTTTCTTTTTATTTCAGACATCAGAAGCCGGTGGAGTTACTTTCAAGAGAATCAGCAAAAGGCTGTCATAAGAAAGATTGTCTTGGTTTAAAAAAAAAAAAAAATTAAATAAAGTTTCCATTAGAATTTGTATCCTGTTTTATTACTAATTGTCAATAAGAAAAATGCGTGATCATTAGCTTGCTGAAAGAAAAGATGTCATAACTCATAGCAGCTCATAAAATAATTGATGTTATTTTTTTTCATATCTGTCTGCTTTCCTCTAGAAACTTCCCACTCAATGTGCAGATCTGCGCCAGGTCAGACCAGGCGGGGATCTGGGGCTAATATCTGCATCTTCCCACTCAGGACTAATTGTCCTTACTTCTGGTGGATGCTTCAGATTTAAATTGCATGATTTTAAAGTGACAGGTGAAAGTCATTGGGACTGAGTATAAGTAAGAATCCCTTGTAGTTATTTCATCTGTGAATGTAGCTGGATTTCAGCTAGAAAAAAATATTAAACTCTCAAACTTTTTTTTACTATTGAATCTGGATCAGGTATTAGATATCGAGTATTTCTTTGCATTTTAGCCCATGCATTAAGTCATCATGTTTCCAAACAGCTCCAACTCTCTTATAGACTCTTCACAGACATCTCCAACTCTCTTAGCTCAGCTTCCCTGTAGTTCCTGTCCAGTACATATCACAAGGGACAGATTACTTTCCAGCAGCCATCCATCCACTACATTGGAGAAGGGAAGAGGGAGGAGCAGAGAGCACAGAGCAGGAGAAGTGTGTTGCCTTGCTGTGCCTGAGTGTTTGTGAAGACACACACAGAATACTAGCACAAACAAGGGTGTCTCCATAGGAGTCTGCAAGGGAAAGGAGACACCCTACAATAGGACATCATGGGCAGTGCTCAGGGGACCAGCTGATTCTGCAGGAAACTTAAACTTTTAAGCATCAAGGAGCAGCATCCATTGTAAGTGATTTAATGAACATTTGAAGTAGTTTAAAAACATGTTAACCTTAATATCACTTTAACTGTTTTAAAGTGTTGTTTAAGGTTTTCTATACATTTTTTTTTTATATAAATATTTTTTTAGACTCTGTTAGCCTTAACATGTATGTATATACATCATTTTTAAGAGTGGGAAAGTTTTGGAACCCCTTATATTGCTGTCCGTGTCCCCACTAGGTATATTCAACCATCTGTTTGTCCTTGTAACCATTGTCTCTGTGACAAAGAGTAATTGGAAATCCAACATTTTACAGTTGTCACCAGAACAGGACAGAAGAAGAATAAATCCTCCACTAGGGACAGCTGATAACTGTCGTAGAGGGGAATTTCACTCTCTATGTTGAGATTTCCTTTAACTTATTGTTGCGTCTCTGGGACAGGAAGTGAAGGAAAATATCCCCAACTGGGCAAAGACAGCAAAAAAAAGTTAAATGACAGCGGGTGTTAATCATCCCCTACTCTATTTGACATTATTATTAGTATTAGTTGGAGGCCAAGGAAAAAGACTGATATTGCAGCATGTCAAACGCCCAGATATTCTTTAAACAAAAATGGTGTGTATGTAGTGGAACGGTTCCTGGCATGCAGCAAGACAGCAAGGTTTATAAAATCATAATTCACTTCTTTATTTCAGAATATTACAATAAAAATTTTTTCTATATATCACAACAATAAAATCAGTTTCCAATGGTTCATGTAAGAATTATGTATTTCCCACTTACATAGCATGGTAACAGGTATGGTAACAGGCGATCAGAACTATTCCTAACTGTTCCCTGGCTTGGTAGGAAAGGTGGCACATAGAGGGTATAAAACCCTGGCCTTAACATATGATAGAGAAATGAAAAAGCAGATGCTACCTTCATGTTACTAAGTCAAAAACATTCAGTAGATCCAGAAATATTGGCAGTTGAAGATACTGAATATGTTAATACCCCTTACCTCTAAACACCAGACTTAGCTCCAAGTCTCCCTATTGGCCTTTTAGCATGATGGCAGCCCTTTATAGACTAGTAATGGATCTGTGGAGGTGGAAGGAGGGGAAGCCAAGGTGGACTTTTACAGGAAAAGTCAGCATTTCCATTTATCTCTCTATAGCTCTACTGTTTTGACATGCAGATCTCAATGAGGATAACCTCTGCCTATACTTTTTATCGTATGTCCAATTGGGTTTGCTAGTAAGTATACACAACTGTTCCGCAAACACTACCAAAATAGTACGAAAATAATGTAAACATTTTTTTTTAGCCCTAACCAGAATCAAGACAAGTACAGAATGTTACAGAATGTGAAATGACAAAAATTCCCTAATTTAAGCAGACCTCGAAATCATCCCCACCACCCGGGTCGAACAAGAGACATGATCCTGATGTAGAAATGGGGAGAATTCTGGATTTCTAAATGTCTGAGCTGTAATTGTTGAAAAGGACCGAAAAGTAGATGCAGCCCACATACTTCTGAAGGTCATTTAAAGAATAAAGTATTAACATTCAATATCAAACTGTATAAGCTTATTGTGATTTGTATCACATTTTGTTAACCACAAATGGAGTTCCCCTTTGATAATCAACTGTTTGGTCTAAATATAAAACAAAATGCTGTTTGAAATTCACGGAATTCTTGTATCTAAATATCCATAACATTGATAAGATTGTTGTTCATTTACAACCTCAATCAATGTGTCACTTTATATTGATTCATGTGTTGTGTCACTTATTTGATACCTATATTTAGTCCAAAGTCCTTAGGTGTTTTTTAGAGCTATTTTAAATTAAACTGTGTAGTTAATGACTATCACTATTGTTGGAAAAGAGACTTTCCTATCATACTGTGTCACAGAGACTGTCCTGCAGTCACTTTAGAATTTGTTGCTCCCAGCTGGCATGCATCGGAGTGTTACTGCCAATATAGCAGGGAGGCCACAACAGAAGAGAGTGCAAGCAAATAAAAGTTTCAGTCCACCAAAAACGTATATATTTCACTTTTTCGTAGATGCTGGAAAGGTTAACTACTTGGCAATTTCTTATACCTCTTTGGAAGTCTATTATGAGATCTCTGTGCTGTTCTCGGTTGGCACAACTGCTGTAGCCATTATGAGAGGCTCCCACTGGGCGTGTTTTTTATTTACCCTATATCATGAAGAATGAAACAGGAGGGGTTGGACTTGGAACACACCAAGATGGATGGGATCACACAGAACTCCCAAATGCAAACATACAGAGATGGGCATTACAGCAGGAATATCTTGCAAGTATCCAAGAGAAGCTTAGCTACCAGGCTCCACTTATGTTAAAATAGAAATTTTGGGGTCAACTGATCATATAAGCATCTGCACTCCCACCTGGGGCTTTTGGTTCCTGATAGTGTGTATTTTTCAGTAAAGTCAGTATTACTGTCATCCCTGTGCATCCTTTGAGGATACTAGCTAAAATGGGACACTATTGCCTTGAGAGGGTTGGCATCGACTGAGAATGGTTCCATCTGCCTGTGCAGAGGCCTAATATAGGATTTCTGCTTGGCTGGTAAGAATGGAGCATTCTGATAATGTAATGAAAGCCAGTATTTCCCCCCGAAAATGGCCACAGGGAAGCAACTAGTGGGCCATGCATGATTAAATGCGGAGTGCTGCATACTGATGCATCCACTGTCACCCGGTCATTAACATCAATAGGTACAGTAGCTGCATCTGAATGGGGACACCTGGCATTCCTACATATAACAAAGAGGAAAATTATTATGTTCATGGAAAAATACAAAATCTTTTAAAGACAGACCCGGAGAGCCTGAGCGGAGGGGCTACATGACTAGGGGGAGGAATAGTCCCGGGAGAAAGAGTTAAAAAATAAAATGGGAACAGCTGCTCTTACCTGATTGGACGTGGGAGTCAGGTGTCCGGGAGGAGCCGCATGGGAAGGATCTGCAAGGGCTGAGGGACGTCCTCTTTCAGGAAAGCAATGAACGAAGCAGGTTGTCCCACCCTCCCACATTCATATGAACAGATCTAATATCGAAAAATCTGTAGGTTCCTGATGCAGGAATACAAGATTGCCCCCGTGTGAATGAGACCTTAAGTTCCTAAATCTTACAGAAGCTTCTTTTAAACTATCCTGGACCTCATTAGCTTCATTATTATTATTTTTTACTACCTTTAGGTATAAAACAATGTAGGTCTGCTGATTTTCACAAAAGTCAGCTCATCTCACCACTACCATTTAAAAGCCCATCTAGGCGTCAAAGTCAAGGTGTATCTTTCCAAATAAATTCTATGATCTTCAAGAATCTTTTATAGTATGTACTGCAAACGTAGCTTCTTTGGTAAATTAAATAAATGAAAACTGACATTAAAGTAAACCAGACATCAGTGTTAGACACAGCCTGTCTGATAACGCTACAACACAGGCCATTGCTCGATAGTAGGTCATAGACCTTGTAAAATGACAAGGAACTGAGACACAGACAAAAACTTTAAGCCTGAAGTTTTTCAACTTTAATGAGTTCATTCACTTTCTTGGCACAATCCCAGCTGAGACAGATAGACAAAAGGTTACTGGCAGCCCTGCCCATAGTCTTATCTGATTTTCAGCCAGTGAACTATCAGTCATGAAAAAAGTGCTTACTCTGCTTGGATTGTGCAAGCCCGTGTATTGTTTTATTCTATGTTTTAGCTAAAAGTTTCCAGTTATGACTTATCTTCATCAATCATAGCTATATAAAATAACATGACAGCAGATTGTAGCAGCTATAATATGCAGCAATTTACCTTTATGTTATTACTATATATTGTGGACAATTGAGTCTTCCTAACTGACGTGCAATGTTGCCTGATTGTGCTGTCGACAGCATATTGTGAGCTACATATGTTGGCAAACAGCCACAGAGTCTAGGACGGTAGTCACTGTCTGCTCAGGCTGGGGCAGTTTGTGTAGTAAATTGCTCCAGAGGACGTTTACCTTTGACAGAAGTCAGGATTCCTGTGGGGTCAGGGCTCTGGAGTCTGGGCAGGGAAAGAGTGGGTGGGTTCCCTGTCCACCAAACTGCAGTAGTCCACTCCAGGTGTCCTATCCTGGAAGAAGCCACAAATTAAAAGAAATGAGGTGGAAGGTGTGAGCTAAAAAGACTCTGCTTTAGTATGAGAGGTAACAGACTGTGGATTATGTGTATAGGTGGAGAGAGGTTGTCTGTGCAACTAACAGACAGATCCCAGATCTGGTGGGACATCTCTGTTATAACTGTGAGGTTGTGCTGGGCATACCCCCAGCAGAAACTTCCTGTATTCGGGGCTGGCCTTTGGGGTGTGCGAGCTGTGCGGCCACACAGGATGCCATTACAACAGTGGTGTCAGGCACCTGAAACAGCTCACTATGACACAAGCTGCAGACAGGGCCATAGTCCCCCACAAGGCCACCAAGGCCATGGCCTCGGGGTGGCAGGGAGTAGAGGGGCGCCACAACCTGCAGCTTCTCCTCGGATCCCCACTGCTCTTCCCTGCCTGTATGGTGCTGAAGCCGGTGGGGGCGAGGGGGGGGGCGCTGTCATCTGGATGGACGAGCAGGGAGAAGATTGCAGAGCCGCCAGCTGCCAAATCCAGGATGGTCGACCAGCTCTGTGTGTGGCTGAGTGGCTCCTGTCACTTTCAGGCCCCATTCACACTGAGCGATTCGCAAATCGCGCATTTGTCGCGCGATTTGCATTTTGCGCGATATCACGCGTTTGTCGCGCGATATCGCGCAAATGCTTGCATTGAGCAAGCTAGAATCGCGGCGAAATCCGCTCCAAAAAGGGTCCTGCTGTAGCGACGCACGACCCGCAACACACGACCCGCGACCCGCGACAGCGACGGACAGAGCCCCATTGCCATGCATTGGAGAGCGATATCGCTCGGTAAATAGCCACGATATCGCGGTAATTCCCGCGCGATAAATCGCTCAGTGTGAATGGGGCCTTAAGGTAGCAGAGTGGAGGATCGGTAAATATGTGTGATATTTACCGATCCCCTGTGTGCATCACAAACACTGGAGTAATCAGCGATGAACTGTTTGTAAACACCTCTGGGCACATAGTACTATGCTTCACATCGCTTCCTGTTCATTCATGAGTTTCTGAATGGGCAGAATCAGCTTAGTACAGAGGCTTCTATCCATTCATAACTGGTTGATAGTAAATATTTACTATCTCCAGTTTGTGAATGAATGAGAAGCCCCTCTACTGAGTGCTTTCCATTCATTCAGTGCTTAGGCTGCAAGAGAAGAGATTAAGGACTCTGTGTCCTCAATTCCTTTTTCTATTTCAAAAGGGAAATGTTAGGGTCTGCTTAGACCCCTGATATTTTACCAAAGCGCCCTCCCCACACACACACAGTAAAAAAATAAATCGAATAATAATAAAAAATATAAAATAATAATAACACACACACACACATATATACACATACACATATATACACGCATACACACACACACACACACACACACACACATACACTTTGTTTCAGTAATCAGTATGCACTATTTAACATGTAGTCTAGGTTTTGTGTTGTTTTTTTTTTTTTTACTTTTCTAGATGCACTTACCTGAAAAAAGGGTCTGGATGACATCCTGACACTTTATTTTTATAGACTCTATTTTAGTTTGACATATATTGTTTACCACTTGAATGCCTACTGTTGTTTTATTTGATAAGAATACTTATATTGTGCTTACAAGTTTAATACCTTTGAATAAAAGTTTTATTTTTATCATAGTTTAATCTGTTTCTTTGGGGCTTTACAAAATGGGAGTCTTTAAATGGTGCAGGTATTGGGAAAATGGATGGGGCCTCTGAGGGGTGTGGCTTACTGAGCGGTGTGGTCACTGAGGAGCACTGTAAACCTTTTTCGCACAGGGTGCCTGAGGGACCTAAGGCCGGCCCTGCATGTATTGACTTTGCTACGTTAATTAAAGTGGTCATGACTGCCCTGAAACTAAACTGCCCTGAAATATTTTGTGAGAGGACTGTCTTTTATTTATTCACTGTTTGAAGGTAATCCCATTATACATATATATACAATATATACGGACTTGTTGCTTTGTTGCTGTGCAACTCCTCCAGATCTTTGCTTGTGCACATCACACACAGTGCCATCGGTTTCAAACTTATCACGAATCCATGCAATTGTTAGTCGTGTAGGTGGTTCTGTTCCAAACTCACGTCGACATTGTCATTGAACTTCACACACATTTTAAAATTTACAATACCACTTCAAAATGGTCTTGTGTTGCTCAAAAGTCAAGCATTCCTCTGCCATTTTCTTTGACTCTCTCCTGACGGTCACATAATAATATCAACAAGGGTATACATAACTGTTGAAGTGTGTATCCATTTTTTGGGCCCCTCTGTATATATACATTGTATGTACAGGCAGGGGCGTAACTAGAAATCACAGGGCCCCACAGCAAAACTTTGTATGGGGCCCCGTGATTGCTAGTCATGCCACTTGCAGAGCCCAACATAGACTCTATATAGTGGGCTCAGCAAGGTCTCAGTTTGGCTGCATGCCTCTTATCTGTCAGTGTTGTCCACCTCCGTGGTCGCCGGGCCCCCGCCTTCTCTTCCGTCCCCGGGCTCTGCCTTCCTCTATCGACGGGCCCCGCCGCCTCTTACATCACTGGCCCCACCTGCTCCTAGATCGCTGGCCAGTGATGTGAGAGGAGGCGGGGTTGCTGTTAGGCGGGCCCTGCCTCCTTCTTTACTGCAAACGCCGGTGTAACCGGCCTATTCTGCCGCATCTGCTGGCTGTCACTGAAACAGCTCCGCAGAGGCTGTGAGGGGGAACGTTCTCCCTCACAGCTGCTGCTGAGCTGTGTCAGTGACAGCCAGCACCCCGAGACGCCATAGCGACCCAGGCGGCCCACACGGCATCAGAGGGATGCCCTGGCCGGGCCCCCCTGTGCCCGGGTCCCATAGCAGCCGCCTGTGTACAGGATATGTCAAAAGGTATTGTAGGCACTCAGTGGTCTTCCAAAAGAGTATATAAGGTCAAAAAGTTTTGACACTGAGTACCAGGCAGCAATTTGACTATACTTTGTAGCAGAGAAACACCAACAGGGCTATTTACTGAAGGGTGAAGAGTTTGGAGAAGGCAGGAAAGGTGAACAATCTAGAAAGTGAACTGGAAAGTGAGCTGAATTGGAGAATTTTTCCAAATCATCTAAGTATTATCCACTTCCACTTTAAGAATTAGAACTTTCTAATGTATCCTGTGGCTTAAAAGTGCCAGGATTTAAAGTGGTAGCACAGGAAGTGCAATGGGAGGAATTTATCAAGACTGGAGCAGACCAAATCTGGAGCAGCTGTGCATGGCAACCAATCAGCTTCTCAGTTTGTTCAGTTAAGATTTGAAAATGAAAAAGAGAAGCTGATTGGTTGCCATGCACAGCTGCTCCAGATTCTGTCTGCTCCTATCCCCCCAAATGTCTTTTGTAAAGGTTTGTTAGAAATTGCCTATCTATATTTTTACACGGAGATAAGAAGAACAGTGAAACACAATCACCATGCTACTATGTAAGGAGTATAGTAGAAATCTGTACTGGGTAGATAGGGTTGCTCCATTTGAATATCTAATGAGAAACTATGCACATAAATAGGGCTTTAAAACATTGAAGCATGGGTGAAAGATTAGGTATATTCAGATGATTATTTTTATATAGTAAAAAATGCATTAAAAAGAACTTCAGAGCACCTGTTAAGAAAATACGTTGCATAAAACTTAGATCCACAAACAATAGAGATCATTGTTAAGCATCCTTTTAAATCAACTGTTTATGATAAATCTTATGATACCTCTCATCAATGACATTCAGACCATCATTGATAGTATCATAATCATCAGCAAATATTGTGAATGGGAAATGAAACCCCAATTGACTATCCACACCTGAATGGGTTGCTTTACAATTGTTTGAACCTGGTGTTTCCCCACAGGTCAGTAACACCAATTTATCAGTGATTTATCAGATATAGATTACACAATCATGAGATCTTAGATGATAATTTGGATAGCAGGGTAGGTCTGGTCTCACTCCTCTGGACATATAAAGAGAAACCACCAACTTAACTGCACTCACTGCTCTCCTCAATTCAAGACTTAGTAGTCCATTTGTGTGGTAAAAGCAGCACCATGGCCTTCAGTGGAAGATATGAGACTGAATCTCAGGACAATTATGATGCCTTCATGAAGCATATTGGTGAGTATAATCTTAATGGACATTCAGAACACATTTCTATAGAAAATGAAATTTGTGATAAATAGGTTTTAAAGCAGTAAAGTCCAACATGGATAATTTGACAGAACTTAGAATTTGCTTCTAACTGTCCTCCACGTTCAACACGTCCTACATTGTGTTTTACAATGTGATGCAATTCTTATTTGTATTAAGTATTTAGATTACATTGTTCTAATATTCCAATTGTCAGCCATTGTTCTGCCATGCTAAGGGTCAATGAGCCTTTTGGAACTGAATTATTAAAAAGCTTTGGCCCCAATTGATCTGTCATCTCACAGTCATCAAAGTCTAGCCATTGCCAGTTTTTCCCCATTTTGGATAAAGTAGGGAAGAGTTCTAAATTTCTATCAGGTTTGTGATTGTGACCCAATTGGGGAGCTTTATCTTCACTTCCCCTCCTAATGACACCTATACCAGAAATGGAAGATGGCTTGTCATCGGGATGTGAAGGCATGGGCAGTATTAAAAATATTGTCAGCCGTTTCAATCTTTCCTCACTCTACTATAAATGTGTTTTTGCTTTTTATCCACGTCTTAGAGAGATTTTCCATCATTTTCATCATTTCCTGATTTCCTGTCCTGACAGGACGATTGGAAAACTTCCCCAACAGAGACACAGGTGGCAATAAAAACCTGACTTGACTCTAGCCCTACCTTGCTCTATCCAAGGCTAAAACAAATGTGGTTGGAGTGGGGCTTTAATGCTCATATAGTCACCTGAAGCAATAGATGTAAAGTAGATTCAGGTATACACACATAAAGATAATCAAGAATTAATAATTAATAGCCCTTTCCAGCAAGCAATTTTTAAAATAAACTTTGAAGTTTTGATTTCAACCAATACTATGCTATGGTCACATGGCCACCAATATCTGGATCAGGTTCTTTCTCTCCAGGTAGTGGGCTGGGTCTTTTGAGGAGGTGAGATGATGATAGTGCTAAAATAGCAGAGGCCTGGTCCATGGCTGTCAATGCTTCTGGTGTGCTGGATGCAGGCACAATGCCTTCATCCACCCAGGAATGTGGAGACATGATTGGATCCACACAACTTTTACCCAAGAATTACACATTTCTTAATTGAAATAGATTGATAAAAATGTATGAAACCTGGGTAAAGCTTGTGTGAATCGTGTGAAAACAATTATAAATAGACTTCTTAATGTCATCTTTTCTGGATCAGGAATCTCCAGTCATATTTCTTTGGTTCAGAAGGCTGCTAATTAAAGACCTTACTAAAATATTGTGAAATAGGCTATGATTTCCAATGAGAGATGAAGACAGGCAGTCCAATTTCCACACACCCTCATGGGCTCCCTTATACCACTGGCAGTGCCATCACTGTATCTCTCCTTATGGCCCAAGTACCAGTGAGGCATTGTTTGGGATTTTAACACAAGTGGTTAAATAGAACTGTTCCATATAGATGACTAGCAGTTTCAGGCCATAGATAAGCAGCTCCACCAGAACAGTGATGACGGATGAGATGGTTTTCTTCGAACTTTTCCTTTTTAATAAGAAATACTAGCTTGAAAATCTGTCACTCAATTCCCAAGTTTACATAAACAAATTGTGTCCTGAAGATGCTCAAATGAATTACAGAGGGACAAATCTAAGTCACAGTACCCTGAAGCAAAAATTAAAATAAACCTGTATGGAGAGAAGTACAAAGAAATGTGTGGGCTGCCACTGCTGCCCTCCCTCTAAACATATTAGTTGTCTGGCTGTTTCTGACGAACAAATACATTGAGACACTGACCTGGAACCATGGGCCTGGAAGTACAGGTATATATATTGGCAAAACGTTTTTGTTAGTTTTGACTAGGAAATGGTTAAAACCTCTGTTTTTTCTGGTGTCTGTGCTCCATTAGAATGATTTTCATGATTTCCAGGATTTCGCATTGCTTTCCTGTGCTGGTGACTATGGTCACCATGTCAAAAAGGATGAATCTTTTCATTGGGGATACTCTCTGAATTAGATGAAATTACCCACAATGCTTCTGGGAGTTAAAAATGAAGTCATCTTTGCCTAGGATTTATGTCACAAGGGGGAGCGCTAGTAAAATAATAATTTGATTTAGTATTGCTGGCATGTAATGGATTTGTGTCAAATGTGAGTTTTAATAATGGGTTCCTTTGTAAAGAGCAGTCTCCAACGTGCATTCCTAACCATCTGAATCTCAACTCTTGAATCGTTACCTCTCAGGGATAGTTATTTTTGTTTTATTTACTTGTATTCTCTTCCTGTCACAGACGGATTGTGGGACTCTAAGGCTGTCCTATCACCTGCACAGTGCTGATAACAGAAACAAAACAAATTCTCATTTAAAACCCAGTTGAACTTTTAATAATGCAGTCAGGCTGCTTATACAGTACAAAATGTGCCTCTTTTTCTGCTATTGGTTTATCAGCTAGTGCTACAGGAAGGGTTAAAAAAGACACCGTACTTAAACAGTTTCTGTGTTGCTGCTGATTCCAGACTTAAGATGAACCACTAAACATTAAAATTTTGCTAAGCTGATAATACATTTCTTTATCTTTGTAATTCACTAACCAGGTTGTATTGATTACCACCCACACTGTATGTTGCAAAACTGTTCCTGCTCCCCTTATCCCCTGTTTTCTTATGTCTAGTCTTGCAATTAACACGTATATAGAAAATCTAAAGACTAATAAAATGATTGAATTGAAAAAGCACTGGAAAACTCAGACAGCAGCTCTCACACACAAGTATTGGCCCAGTGTTCCTGCTGTCTGACATGCCCCCTGCACATTTCTCTAATCAAAATAGCTCTCTCTCCCCCAGCAGGGCTGTTGATTAGAGCAGTGTTCAGGGGGATGTCAGCAAGCTAGGCTGCTGCTTGTGTGTGAGAGCAACAGTCTTATTCTCTTCCAGCACAGAATTTTTTTTACCGTGCACCAGATAAAGTAAATAAAACAAGAGGCATATTAATGAATGTATATGCAGCCTGCCTGCATTAAGGCAATACATTAAGAAGGTTCACTTGGGCTTTAACAGTAACAGAGCCAATGCTATCAATCCAGAAAGCAGTGGGCAGGATCACTTCGCCAGGAGATGACTGACAAGCCGAAGGCTGATAGCCTCACCCCCCTACAACATTTTCTTATCCCACTGTAGTGCAAGCCGGCACAGCTTACATGAGAGTGGCAACTCTGCTCTGAATTCAGGAGCAGTGCAGCATTGTTGCCACATCATTACAGCAAGCTTCATTAGGTGGACTTCACGGGTAGGAGGACTAAGAGAAGTCTGTAAATGAAGATGTAAATGTAGCTGCAGATATTTAAGTGCTATTGCACATATTTTTGAAATGGGAGGTCACAGTTCTACTTTAAAGGGTCAGTTCACGCAAAAGTTATATATAATTATAGCTAAAGTCTAGTCGACAGAGTCATGTGTTGGCTTCCTTTATCTCTTTGGGACTCCAGGAGTGTGATCTTTATGTTTTAGTTTCTGGTCACTGTTAAATATTCACACCCACCTTCAACTGATTTTAAACCTAAACTAGACTTTCATTACACAGTGCACAGGGAGCTTGCTGACTGGTGGAAAGAGCACCAGGTTGATACTATGAGTATGTTGCTACCCCTTCACTATCCAGTGACAGGCTGGGGCGGTCCTTTACCAAGCTGTATTGCTTTACCTGTTGTACCAAAAAGCTAAACCAGATCCTGCCTATGCTGTCTGACAAAAACTCCAACTCCAACTTTTTTTGCAGGCAAGGCAGTTCAGAGGTTTAACTGTTGGCTTTCACTTTAAGTTTAGAGATCTCACTACCAGAAAATATCATAGATATAAGAAACTCTTGAATGGTTTAACACTCCTGCCCCTACAAAACACTTATTATCTATATATAAACAACTTGCAGAACCACTGGCCCTGTGAATGCTGGGGGATATTCATTTACTGTGAATGTTCTTGTACATTTTCTTTATAAGTTATGTTTTTTTTCACATGTCATCCTGTAATATGCATTATGGCCACTAGATGATGCTGATGAGCATAGAAAATACATACGTATTTCCTCTGCTCCTCTGCTCCATCTAGTGGCCATAATGCAATATTACAAGATGACATGTGAAAAAACATTTAACTTATAAAGAAAGTATATCGAAAGTGTTAAGAAAATATATTGAAAGTGTTAAGAAAATATATCGAAAGTGTTAGTTTTGTGCATCTATTTGCACAGAACTAACATTCACAGACATAACACAAGGCCAATGGCTCTGCAAATTGTTTATAAATAGATGTTATAAATAGTACCATTCTCCTTTTTAACCCCTATACGTACATTCTTTTTTTCATATCACAGGTATCCCTGATGAGCAAATTGCCAAGGGGAAGGAATTCAAATACACCTGCGAAGTAGTCCAGAAAGGCAATGAGTTTACCTGGTCCCAGATCTACCCCGGACATACAACAACCAACAAGTTTGTCGCTGGCCAAGAGTCTGATATAGAAACAATGAGTGGAAAGAAGTTTAAGGTACTTATGTGGTTATCTAAGCATGTATACACCTAACTGACCTTCATATCAAAGCTGGGCAGGGCGGTGATAAGTAATCCTGATCATGTGAAGAGCCAAGTTTCGAAGGCAGTAATATTTATAGATTGGTATCACGGTCAGCATAGTATTGTTATGAGGCTCAAGTGCACAATGTGAAGGTGCAGTAAACTACGTCTAAAGGAATCCTATTGTAAGACAAAAACGGCTCTGTCAATGTCCCTCTGAAAATGTTAATTGTCTGGCTGTTATGTTAACCCTTTGGCTATCATACTCTCTGAGGGACCATCAAGCAGCATGTAGAACATTACCGATACAGTACACTGCTCTGGGTGTATTTATGTATCCAACACAGTGTGAACAGAGCCAAAGAAACTCAGACTAGCTCATAAATTGTCTTACAAAAAACAACTCTTCTTGTTAAGACTAAAATTAAATATAAAAATATTTCCTTTTTTTAGGTAGATAGAAAAAAGCATATTATTTCATAAGGCAGTGGCCTACCTGGCCAGTAGTTGGAGCCTGAGTCTCCATTTTACATATTCAGCTACTTCAGACAGAAGCCCACTTGTTCACGGAAATGCATTCATTAGAGCAGTAACTCCTCCCTTATCACTTCTCAGTAAGAGGTTTCAATTAAACAAACAGAGCTGCAAAGCAAGCTTCTGCAGTGTTGTCCCTGTAGCTAAACCATAGTGTCTTGGGAATCTATTGACTCAAAACCATTATGGCTTCCCTTAAACAGAACTGCCAGATTATCAGCCCGTGTTTGCTAGGTCTATTAAAACCAGAAAGTGTCTGGGTTAGTCACAAGAGCCAATAATATTCAAGTTGTAATTATTCTAGTACAGGTTAGAACAGAACTGGGCAACACAAACATTACTCCATTCTGCTTTCATACATAGGAGCTGAGTTCCTAAATATCTTTCTAGTTTATGATTGACATCAGCTGTGAACTGATCTTTGAAAACAATATGTATCCAGAAGTGTGTAATGTTAGTTTTTCTTTTCTTGCAGACCACAGTCAGTTTGGAAGGAGGAAAACTTGTCGTGAAATTTCCCAATTATGAGCATACTTCAGAGATTGTTGGTGGAAAACTAGTGGAGGTGAGATTGGCATTAATATCGTCTATTTTTAAGTCCACAACTCCCTGTGTCATGAGAATGATAAGAGTTGCACCAGAGAACTAGCAATGGGCACGCATGTTCACTACAAGTCCTCAGATCTTGCTGTCAAACTGACAAATGAGCTACAGAGTTAAATTTAAGTTAAATAACATATACTGTAGATGCTAAATGTGACCTGCCCATCCAGTCTTCATTGACCTCTTTTTTAACCTCCCTGGCGGTATTCCCGAGTCTGGCTCGGGGTTAATTTTCTGTACCATAAGCGGTAACCCCGAGCAAGACTCGGGAATATAGCGTCGCATCTCTTACCTTGTCCGCGATCCCCGCTGTGTCCCCCGGCCGATGCCGGCATCCGTCTCCCGGGTTCCGTCCCTTGCGAGCGTCCGCGTCGCAGGGGGGTTGAATCGGTTGGAAGTTTAAAAGTTTAAAAAAAAAAAACGAAAAGCAGATAGACCAAAAAAGGAAAAAAAAAAAAAAAAATAATCATACCACCAGGGAGGTTAATAAACTAGCTTTAAAAGGACCTGTCATGAAACTAAATGTATGTCTCAGGAAGCCAAACTGTACTACTTCTAGTAGTGGTTGTATTCACATTCAGAACAATGATGCAACTTGTAGGGACAAATATTTTACCTCCCATTAAAAAGGGCACACAATCTAAGCCATTTTTACTTAGCTAAGTCAGCTACTGTCATGTAACCCTCTGGGGATCCTCTTTCTAAGTGGGGACCGGTGATCCACTGCTGCAGTCTGGTCCCACTACTATGTCGTCTTGTTGCTGTGCCCGATTGTGACACCATATGCTGCTGTCTGCTGCAGCCTCATAGGACCCCGACACTGGACAGCCAATGGGAAGTGTCCATGGCTCCCCCAGACAGAGGTGTTGGTACTCACAAATTACCCCTTTTGCTCTGAATTCAGAAAGAGAGAAGACTTGCACCTGAGCATGGATTTAGGGGTTCAGTTGGGGCATTGAATTGTTTTTGAATTACTGCAGCAATTATCTAAGGGGAGGTTGGGGTATTGTTTGGGGGTTCCAGACCACAGTTGATCTTTATACCCTTAAAAATACTGGTTTAGTCTTATTTGATAAGGCAATCATAAGGGCAATGATGGTGTGTTTATTGTTGTAAAACCCCTCAAAATGGCAGCTGCTCAATTATGTCACAATCAGCAAAGGAAAGGTGCAAAAGCATATAATACTAGAAATCCCGATGACTCAGTTCTTCTGGTCAGCAGAGAACCTAACTATAAAAAAGTCCCATTGTTAAAGAGTAAAATCAATGACATTATCACATACTGTATATACAGGAATAAGCTGGTCACGAGGATTGAACGGGAAAAAACATTTGATTCCCTCATTCATGCTAAACAGCTTGGTTGAAGGAACCTTCCCTGCCAGCCATTGAATGCAGATGCTAATGGGACCTGTAGCTGCTGTATATCTGAACAGTTATATTCGCAGACCATTTTCCACTCAACTCCTTTGACAAAAGTTGATTGAAAAACTTGTTAAGGCGAGTGGTGCCGACAGCACCACGCACAGCTTGATTTTCGGCTGATTCATCAGTAATTGGCCAAAATTTGAGCAGTGTATGGCCAGCTATTGACAAAAGTAAGCCATAACCCCTAGCAACCAAGTCAGATAGCCGACATGTATATTTCTAAAGAGGTCACTGCACTGTGCATCCCTACCCAGTGTGCACATGGCTCTTTGCCTGGATGATATACCTTGATTATCTATAGTGTGTTCTCATGAGGTCAGCACTAATATGCTTTTTCTTTTGTTTTTTTTCAGACCTCAGTGAGCGGTGGCATCACCTTTAAGAGAATAAGCAAGAAGGTGGCATAAGATCTCTGCGCACTTACTTTGTCACTTCTACCTAATAAACAATTGTTTGCTGATTGAATTTTTTTCCACCTTGTTCTTCTTTTACTGAAATGTACTCATACGAGGTAGAGTGGCGGTGACTCTGCCACTTAAATCAGAACTCTGGGCACAATTTTTTTATTAACCCTTGCAGTTGGGCTACCACTGCACTGCAAGGGTTAACTGCTCCTTTATTTCTAGGTTCAAAAGAAAGTTATACTCACCCGATCCTCGAAGCTGACTGGCTCTTAGATTGGTCTCTTCCGCCTCGCTCACCCTCTGCTGCAGCAGTTTAAGGTTCCTGAGTCGTCACGTTCTATACACAGTGTACAGGATGTGAGGACTACGAGGGACATATACCTTCGCTGCAACGTAGAAGGAGAGAGACAGGAGGGAGCGCTGTGACAGCTGGTTGGCTCGGAGGATCAGTATAACAATTTTTCTTTAACCTAGACGAAATTGAGCAGTTACCCTTGAAGTGCAGCAATAGCCCCTCTGTAAGGGTTAAGAAATGTGTGCCCGGACTTTTGCTCTAATCAAGGATCATAAAAGGGTAAGGCTTTATTCACATTATTGTGTGAACTGGCGTTTCTCTGCATCACATCAATCAATGTCAGTCACCTCAAAGGCACCTAGAAAACAATTGTTTTAGCGTGTAGGCAATGTGAAGGGCCCTAATGTATATAATTACCTCTACTGCTGCTGAGGGACACTTCACTACCAATGAAGTGTCTTCTGAAACCAACACTTCTAGGAGTGTCAATCTGCTGTGTCCCCCACAGTGCTCAGTGGTTTTTCCAACCGACCCCCATGTCACTACAGGTCACAGTAGACGAGGAGGTCGGAGGGAGGAACCACTGAGCGCTGCGGGGAGAATGGGCATGGCACACGTTTGCTTTAAGCTTATGACAAATGCAAGTTATCTTTATGTAGAAAGGATACCGATACTTTACAATTCATTGCATAACTGTGTCTACAGCGTGGCTGACCTTTATTTCGACTAAAGGCCTTGACATCATGTACATGGTCTTATGGGTGCCCTGTGTGATATCATTGCACATATTTGGACTTTTATGACATCCCCTATCTGGGCAATAGTGTAATTTCAAATGCAGAAAGTTAATGCCGTAGATTTACTTAATGCAAATCTCTGTCAGGTTGTTATTGCCGCCTGTGAAATTATTGGGGGACTCACTTTCTGCCCCTGTGTCTCCCCAGTAGAGATACAGGTAGCAACAAAAACCTGACAGAAGCTCTAATCCTTCCCCGCTATATCCAAAACTAAATAAAACATTATGGCTGAGTTGAACTTTAAAGTAGTTTAAAGCCAAACGGTTTTAGGTTTGAATAGACCCCTGTCTGATGTTCATTTCTCTCGATTCCCCCTATTAGGGAGATTCACCCTCTATATCTGTATCTGTCCTGATGACCGTTGTCACTGACATTGAAAGTAAAAGAAGAAAAAAAAAAGATTTTGAGGTGTCACCAGAACAAAAAGAGAGAGAAATGCTCCAATGGGGACACTAGTTCTGGTGACAACAGGGTATTCCCTCACCTCCTGTTGTGGCTATGGGACAGTACGTTAAAAGAGAACTATGGGGTAAGTGTTTTTCCCAATAGTTCTCTATAGGGTCACGGGAGGGCATATGCTATCCTCCTCCCGTGACCCAAAGCTCAGCATATCACGAGCTACAGCTCCCTATATACTGAGAGCGCTGCAGCCGGGATGGATTCCAACAATACTGTTGAGATCCACCCAGCTGCATGAGTGACAGCGGGCTCTGCCTATATAGAGGCAGAGCCAGCTGTGCCCGCCGCTCCCCCATTCCTTCCTCCACTGGAGAGGGAAGGGGGGAATCCCTGAGGGGAGCGGTGACTGACAGTCACTGCTCACTGCAGGGAGACGATCAGGAAGTGAGCGGATCGGCTGCATGTTTCTGCTCGCTTCCCGATCAATAGAGCCGACCTGTGACAGCTTCTTTGTCACAGGTCGGCTCTAACTATGAGGCTGAGTGGAAATAATTCACCTCATAGATGGAAATCTCCCCAATGGGACTCAATGGAAAAATAAATGTTCTTACTTTGACACAGCACACTCCTAAAACTGTACAATGTACCATCTTTTACAATACTCAGAGGAGAATTTATCAAAACTGGAGCAGACAGAACCTGAAGCAGTTGTGCACGGCAACCAATCAGCTTCTCTCTTCAGTTTGTTCAGTTAATATTTGAAAATGTAAGAGAGAAGTTGATTGGTTGCCGTGCACATCTGCTCCAGATTTTGTCTGCTCCAGTTTTGATAAATTCCCCTCTCAGTGTGACATTTACTGCAAAGGGGTCTTCAAGACTTACAGCAGTCAATGCAATGATTTGTAAAATTCCACCTCCGGTGAACCCTCCTGATACAATGTGAATCCCAGTTCAGGTGGATTACATCAAATATTCCTAAACATGACTCTGCAGGGGCTCAGGGCCAATCACACCATATGCAGTGCGGTTCGAGCCTGGAATGCCATTGACATGGATGGCCCCGATGCCTACTACCGCCCCAGAATGCAGCCGGGCTTGATCTATGCAATCCAGTGCGTCCTGGGCTCGAATCGTACTGGAACGCACTGGATATTGCGTGACGGCCCACAGAAGCATGCTTGTATCCTCTCTCCTGATTGGCTCAGTGTTGATAAGTCCCTCTTCTTCATGTGACTCAACTGAAACCCTAAAGGGGTTATTTGAAGTCGAAGAAATTCATAGAGAAACAAAATTTCATAACCATAAACAGTGTTACCTTTGTACAGTCAGCAGGGCGTTGGCATCATTGAGCCCAGCATTTACTCTGAACTGCTGCAGCTTATTAACTTCTGCTGGAATAAAAGACCCGGACCGCACATTTCTTTAAAGGCTTCATGTCCACCTTTGTGGACGCTGAAGAGGTAAAGTGCAACTGAAGCCAAAACACGTTTTTTCAGTTTTGGATAGAGTGGAGAGGGATTAGAAACTCAGTCAGGTGTTTATTCTTGTCTGTTAGGAAAAAAATAACCTCCCCTGGTGACCATTTTCACTGATAGTAAAATAAATTGTCACCAGAACAGGACTAGATGGGAAATCCTCCAATGGGGACACTAGTTTTGGTGGCCCTGCTGACCACCAGGGATTTATCTCTCTTTGGAGGGATTTCCTCTCGCTTCCTGTTGTGGCTATCGAAAAGGAAGTAAAAAAACATTCTCCCCAATGGGACAGAGATGGCAATAAAAGATCATAAGGTTTATAACACTCTTTTACCCTTTACAAAGGAAGTTTTGGCTTCAGTTCTACTTTAAACCACTTGGCAGTGTTTTGTTATGCTTGGGGACTCTATTGGCGAGATCTCTGCGATGCAATACCAGGTCTGCACAACAGCTATGGACATTATAAGGGGTTCACAATCTCTCTGCTGGATTTTTTGCTTATTTACAGAGTTATTCAAAAAAGGGTTTGGAGAGGGCAGGAGAAGTGAACAATCTAGGACAACATAGCTGAACTGGAAAGTGAGCTGAATTGGAGAATTTTTCCAAATCCGCTATGTTGTCCTAGATTATTCACTTCTCCTGCCTTCTCCAAACTCTTCACCCTTTTGGGAATAACCCTGTTTATGTTATGTTATGGAGAACAGGAGATGCTGGAACACCCAAAGGTGGCTGGGATTAGAGACAGGAATTATGGCAGGGAGAACTTGTTGTTGGGAGTATCCATATATTATTATTATCAATAATTATTAGCATTATGTTGTCTACTACACAAGTAACATATAGTATTATGAAAATGTAAGTACACTACATGGAAATTGTTGACTTTTTCAACATATTTGAACAGACAAACAGATTAGATTTATATAGAATCTTTAAGTTGCCACCAAGTTCAAAACTTCCACATCAGCGCCACTGGACCTGGTTCATAGCCCAAAAAGAAGGCAGCCCCATTGCAGTCAGGGAGACTGAATGGTGCCTTCTGAATGGAAGCTGAATAGAAGCCAGAAGTGAGTACAATTGATGGTGGATTTATGTTCTTTAATAAAGGTTTTACACTAGGGAAGGCGCCCTGTCTGGCTTCTGTTTTTCTATAGAATCTTTAAGTCCTTGGTTCTCAACTGGTAGGTCATGACCCAAAAGTGGGTTGCGACCCTGTGCTCAGTGGGTCACCGCTTTTCTAGGTGAGAGGCTCCTCAGTCTTCCCCTAGCGCAGCACTCTCAGTTCTCGCACTAAGCAGCCATTCAAAATATGCTGCCCAGAGCCGGGTGTCGGCTTGAGGTGGGGTGGGCTGGGGTTATGGCCGCGAGGGAGCTCTATCCATACGTGCATTGCTTACAGCTCCCTCCCGTGACCGGAGTGACATCACATTCTGGCTCCCGGCACCTCTACAGCTGCGCATGAAAGCTGTACAAGCAATGCACATATGGATGGAGTTCCATCACCGAACAACATGCCCACACTGGAGCCCGGGTTGAGGATCCACTCCAGTTCTCGTAAGGTAGGAGGAGGCGGATCTTAAAAAAAAGAAGAAAAAATTTTTTTTGGGGAGTGTGTGAGAATGTCTGTGAGTGTGTTAGATTGTGTCTGTGGTTGTCTCTCAGTGGTTTTGAGGGCCCGTTCAAACTAGTAAAGTGCGTTAATCGCACAGTTCCATGGGATTGACACATTGTAACATGCAATCACACCTACGGTGCGTTCCATTGTGGGAGGTGCCCTGCATTGCCATTCATTTGAATGGCACCCCAAATGCACCTCCCACCCACAGTTTGATCGCCTGCACTGGAACTCGCGGTACCGAAATGCTGTGCGTTCCATTGCAGTGCGACTTAATGACCGAGGACAAATGTGGGTCCTGAGGTTAAACAGGTTGAGAATCACTGCTTTGAGTTATATATTGTATTCAGTGATATTATCTTTTATCTGTAGGCACTATTTGAATCAAGATCTAATATTTGTCCTGTTCAAATATGTTGAAAAAGTCAACAACTTCAATTGGATTGTGCTTAGTTTTTCATATGACTGTAACTATGGCAGTCTCTCCGACATGGCAATGTGCCGCTAACATGGCAATGTACAGTACATATTCACTGTTATGAAGGTCATCTGTACTACAGGCCTTATACTGTAGATCTAAATTTACCATATTACACTATATTATATATATATAAAATCACGGTAGCTTCTGCACTAGATGCTATACTGCATAACAAATGTGTGTAATATATATATATTTACTGTATGTGGGCCCTTTCGAATCCTGCATCTGGTAATCCTGGAAACCCAATACATAAAATCTCATATAAGCTTTAACATATTTCTGTAATTTCAAAAGTAATTTTCAATATTTTTACATTTGCGGCTTTCATAAAAATAATCCTACCATGAAAGTCCTTGTTCAGATACTTAATGTAAGAAGAAAGAAAGAAAGAATAGATACATAGATAGATAGATAGATAGATAGATAGATAGATAGATAGATAGATAGATACTTTTGGCCTCTCCTCCTCTTTGATTCGTCCTTTCTTCATTCTCCTTAAAGGAGAACTATGGGGTTAAGGCTTTTCCCCGTAGTTCTCCTTGGGTTAACGGGAGGACACAAACTAGCGTCCTCCTGTCACCCTAGGCTCAGTATACCGCGCGCTGTAGCTCGCGGTATGCTGAGACTCCGCAGCTGAAGCAGATCCCGACAATTGTGCCGGGATCCGCCCAGCTGCGTGACTGACAGCTGGCTCTAGAGGCAGAGCCAGCTGTACCCGCCCCCTCCCCTGTCCGTTCCGCCAGTCAGCGCTGGCGGATCGGAGGGGGGAATCCAGCCCCTCCCCTGTCACGGCAGAGAGCCGTGACAGGATCGAGAGGTGAGCGAACACCGGCATGTGTTCGCTCCCTTCCCGATCTACTGAGCCGACCTGTGACAGTCTCATTGTCACAGGTCGGCTAGAACTATGAGCTGAGTGGAAAGCACTCACCTTATAGTTCTCCTTTAAGTCTGAAATTTATTACAGGTAGTAAAAGATCAGACGTTCAGGGTTATAGCCTGTCTTCCGCTTCACGTGATAAGATTTAAAGGTTAATGAGAACTCAGAGCCAGCTATGAGTTAAGTATGCTCATATGATGTTTAATGTCCAACCTGTACCGGTGGGAATTCAATAAAGGGTTTGCGCTACTTTTCTGGAGGTATGGACCTATAAAACGTCCGCAGTAAATTCAAAAAAGCCCTATTGCCATTTTTGGTAGCATTACTGACACTCACAACAGATTCAGGTAGTTCATAATAGCGTCACTTTAGGAACTTGTCATTATGACTGTGACAGATTCAAATAAAATCACCACCAGTTACAGATTAGAAAACTGGCAGTAATTGAGATTAAATTGAGACCAGCGTCCTTGCAACCAATGACGCATTCACGAACCCGATTCATCCGCCAGCCAGGAGATTCTCCAACTGGCAGCTGAATGAAAACAGAGAGGTCAGGGATGCTGGCTGACATCATTACTTATGGCCTTAGCCATATTTAGGTAATGGTGTCTGACAGCACCCTTGGCCCCTTTATTTACATTTAGTTGTCAGCCAGGGAATCGCACAGCCGGCAGCTGAATGGGGCCAGAAATTAGACATTGGTTGCTAGGAGGCAAACTGCTGCACAGTCAACAGCCACCTAGCAACCAATGATGCTGACAGTGGGCAGAGCCTGATGGTGACAGTAGGGTGTCTACTGGCTGTGAAATTGGCCCACTGCTTGCTGTCAATCACCAGCGGAGCAGACCTGATGGGGAACTAATCCCTCAGCTTCCATATCAGGCTCCACCTACCCACCAGTAAAACTCCTTAACCACTTTATTGTTGTGTGACAGGTGCAGCAGCTATGGAAGGTGGTGGGCTGCACTCAAGCAGAGTGTGTAGTATGGACACTCCAGCCTTAGTGCCCCTCGGCACAGCAATTGGCATTGCTTGTGTCAAATTCATGTACCACTTTCTAACAGGTACATAAATCTGGGGCAAGCACTGGCATTTGTTGTTCGGATGCATGACGGAATTCTAAAGCGTGTTGTAGACACTCTTTATGAATGCCAGGAATTGTGTCTGCACACTAGAACCAAGGAGACCCTGGCTTCACCAACTTTATTTTAGCTCACTCAGAAACCAGTGATACTGGTGCTTGCAGAATAAGCCCCCACCCACATATATGTGATGTGGGAACATGTGCATCACACAAGATCACGTGAGACAATGTTGGTGCGCTGCAATGCCATTATTTCTTAATGGCACCCGAATGCACCTAGCAATCGCATGTATGTTGCATCCCACCACATACATGGTAACATATAACCATGCTCTGTGGTTTGATACAATTTAAAAAGAAGGTCATGCACATTGTTGGTGCAATTTGGATGCAGTAGGCAGCTGATTGCTTTACCGCAATGAGGTAAAAATGCAATGCAAACCACGTGCAATGTCATATCGCATGTTGGTGTGAGTCTTGCAGACGAGATGAGAAGAAGAGATGAAGACACCATGATGATAATGATTTGACTGGTGCAATGAGAAGGAATGAAATACGGTAAGCCTTCCAGAGTCAGAATCAGAGTTGGACTCTTCATATCTATATGCCTGCTAAACAATTCTACCCCTACTACACCCTTTTATGTAACACTGATAAGTATAAGCATAGACTGTAATGATGAGAAGAAAAAAAATCCTTTATTTTATTGCTTTATCACTAGCTCAACTTGGTTTTACCTGCAGGTCAAAAACATCAGCGTATCAGTAGATGCTGGAGATATAAGCAGATCATTCTGAGATAACCGCAGGGAGGTGTCACAAAGTCTAGGGTATAAAACTGGAAGCCAGCAGCCTATCTTTACTACCTGCTGAAGCAATTTCTAGGCTGTCCGCTCCCTCTGTATAGCAGCAACATTACCATGGCTTTCTCTGGAAAATATGAGGTGGAATCCCAGCAGAACTATGACGCCTTCATGAAAGTTATTGGTGCGTATTACAATTTTCTGATATTTGCTATGTCATTAAGGCTAAAATCTCACTGCTTCTACTTAAAGGGACTCTGTCACAAAAAATACAAATATACTATAAGTTCCCTGTGAAAGATGATTAGTAATACCTATCGGTCCAGTGGGTGGTGACCCCTATCTTCACCCTCTTGCATAGCTATGAAGGTCTTCAGCATCTGGCTCACTTCAGAGAGTGTTGGGTTCCTTTGTCCTCTGTTCTTTTTGTTGTGCACTGTGATTCCACCCATTGGCTGCTTTATCATTAGTGAGTCCTATAGGACATAGCAGCAAATGTGTAGAACAATGAGCAGCAGAGGATGTGACATCCAACATGCCCTAAAGTGTCAGATACCACTAGTGGCTGTAGCTTTGCAATAGAGCAAAGATTGGAGTCAGTGCTTGACTGATGAGTATTGCTCATCTTCCCTTACAGGGTGATTTTTGTAAATGTTTTTGTCTGGGTTGCTTTAGGAATGATCTAAATGTGTGCAGAAAGAGTGTTGTGCTTTCCTGAGATCTAAGGACCTGCCATTGGGCTCATGTATAGCTTGCCATATACTGGTCAAATTGCAAACAAGCTAACCAGTGTATGGCCCAGTTGGCACCTCTTTATTGGAGAAAAGTTTATTGTTTTGTGTCAAAGGAGTGGGTCAGAAAATTATCATTCGAAGAGTGACTATAGCCAATCAGCTGCAGGCGTTTTTTGGGTATTCTGACAGTGGTACATCTGCCACTGTCATAATACAATAGCTGGGGAAGGGGGGGGGGGGGGCTTAACCAAGAAATAATGTACACAAAACTGCACATGTCTCTGTGCCAAAATGAATGAACTCTCTTGCCCATTTGTGGGCATTATGTCATTTCCCTGCCAACCAATCAAGCTGGGCAAAGACCTGGCACCTAGAAGAAGTCAGAGGATGCGAGGGAGTGAGGGGAGGTGAGTATTAAAGGCTTTAAGAATTAAAGGCTCCCTGCATTAAGTTAAAAAATGCCCTGTACCTTTCTGACTCCTCCCACACTTACCTGCCACCGCCACCGGTCCCTGCAGTGATCCTCCGTCCTGAACTTCCTGGTTGTGGGAAAGGAGATTGAGGGCAGAGGAGCCAAAGGCTCCTTCTGCCATCAATCAACCTGTGGGGCAGAGAGGAGGGGCGTGACCTGCTGCAGGGCTGTGTGTGTCTATGGACGCTCACAGCTACCGCGGGCACTGCTGTGAACGAGCATGCACGGGTGCCTCCACAGCAGCCGTTTAGTTCCTGGCATGTGCAGGGGGCGGGGGAGAAAGGCCTCCCAGTGAAAAAAAAAAAAAAAGCTTTAACATCACTTTAAGTTCTGCTTTACGCCTGAAGCTCGAAAGTTGCTGCTTGTTAACTGTCGGACCTTTCCCAGCTCCTGAGAGTACATAACCATATCCAAAAACCATAATCCACTACTGGAGCACAACCTGTGAGGTCTGGGTGTTGACTGAGCAGCATCTGTCAGATTCACCATAAGCCTGGCCAATTATAACAGTTTGACTAAACATTAAATTCTTATATAAGCCCAGCAGTGACTGGCACGCTTTGGAAAGCATATGGCTGGATCAAAAAATTAAATGTAGTTGCCCACCCCCCAATATACACAAAATATAATTCTTATTTAGTTTAGGGGAGCTCTAATAGAGATGAGTACGTACCTTATTTCAGGGTTCTGGTAGTGACAACCAGTCCCCTGAAGCCACTCCTATTCGTCGGTAATGTTGCCTTCACTCTTGCCAACATCATCACATACAATGCAATGCTGCTGGTGGTCCTACATTGTAAGTGTTGATGTTACAGCGATATTAAAGTCAAACAGGGTTATTCACTAAAGGGTGAAGGGTTTGGAGAAGGCAGGAGAAGTGAACAATCTAGGACAACATAGCTGAACTGGAAAAATTCTCCAATTCAGCTCACTTTCCAGTTCAGATATGTTGTCCTAGATTGTTCACTTCTCCTGCCTTCTCCAAAACCTTGCAATGCTGCATGGGATTTGTAGTTCGACAACAGCTGGAGGCTAGAGTTTGCCTACCCCTGGTCTAAAGAGAAGCATAAACAGCCTTTTTACTTACCTTACCCTTCACTCCCTGACAGCCACTGCTCTCTTTTTTTCTCTGACGCTCTTGGTTGTGGGTGTGCACTCAGCATCCCTTCAGTGTAGGATTGCTGGTCCTACATTGTATATGAAGATGTCACAGAGCCTGCGACCAACAGAGTGTCGAAGAGAATTGGAGAATTGGTCGCGACCAGCTGGAATGCAGCCTGCGGGAGCGCGGAATAAGTTAATAAAGATTGTTCTTTATGTTCCCCTTAGACAAAGACAGGGGGGCCCCACTGCATATGTATTCCAATTGCTGAAATAGTGCACAGCATAGCAAACCTTTGCTTTAACCAAGAGTTCAGCTTTCATAAATATATACTCTAAATTTTAGCTCTGAACATTCCGGAAAAATTCTTATTAGCCGGATAAAAAAAAAAAGCCTATTGCATATTGAAATTTGCTAATCATCACAGTAGCCACATACGATGGGGACAATCATATGCTGAATTATCAGCATTCATAGAAGCATTAGCAGCTGCTTAAGACCTCATTAATACTTTGTCATTTTTTTATGCATTCATTCCAGTGGCTTTAATGATTGCCTGGAACAATGTAATAAAACATTCACTTTTTTTTGTCTAGGCATCCCTGATGAAAAAATCGAGAAAGGAAGAGACTTCAAGTACTCCGCGGAGGTAGTCCAGAATGGTAATGACTTCACCTGGTCACAGATCTATCCAGGATTCACCCTGACCAACAAGTTCACCTTGGGCCAAGAATCTGAAATGGAGAGCATGGGTGGCAAGAAGTTTAAGGTGCAGAATGTCATTACTCTTCAGTATGCTGATTATTGTTTGAACGCACAAATTGTGTAACAGATGAACCTAAAGCTGAACTCTGGGCACAAAAACTTTAATTAAAATATATTCCCTCATATTCCCTCATGGATTTATATCCTGCAAAGGATATAAATCCACGTTGTGTGCTTCAATTGTTTTTTCAAACCCAGTAGAAGTCACATCCTCACTGTGCAGAGAGCAGAACTGTGGGAGGGGTCCAGCAGGCTCCACCCACTACAGGCTGCCTGCAGAAAACTACAGGAGGGGGCGGAAACAAGACCAGTCACCCTGCACAAGGCGAGATACTAGCAGTGACTGGTCTTTATTACAGGAAACTACTGTAATAAAGACACAAAGGCCAAGTTTCAAACTTGATTACTTCACAGATCCGGCAGAAATAATCAAACCAAAACAACATTTGAATTGACAATACATGTGTCTCTTGCATTTAGACAATATTAACTTATCTCAGAGTTTAGCTTTAAAGTTTATGTATTCCCAAACAATGCGCTCTTATTTGATCCCTTTTAATCTTTTATTTACCATTGAAAGTGTTTTCCTTCATCTGTTTAACAAATGGATAAAATACCTGTACATTCTGCCAGAAATCTAGTGCTGTTCTGTGTCCTGTGCATTCTGTGTTATCTCAAGCAGTGTTATCAGCCCTGCTTAGTTCACCTTTGTGAACTATGGAACACCTCCCCCTGTTGGAGATTGGAGATAATTAGAGGTAGTTGTCTTCTGTAGTCCTAACATAGCTCCTGTCCTAGGGTGACTACCTCCTTAGAAATAGTACAGTAAGTGAGTGTGGTCATCCAAGGACAGAAAGTGTGTAACTGGTAGGGATATATAAATTTACATAAGAAAATGAATGCAGCCAACAGATCTAAGGACAGGCAAACTGCAAAATTTCACTTTTGTTCTGTAGTTTAGATACACTTTAACCATAGGGTTCCATTGCAGGCAACTGTCCGACTGGAGGGTGGAAAACTGGTTGTGGATTTCCCTAAATACCATCACACTTCAGAGATTGTTGGAGGGAAATTGGTGGAGGTAAGACAAGACATTAATTAATGTGTTTATTTTATTTATTTATTTTAATTATGTGAAGTTTAAAGAACAAGTCTGGGTAAAAATGTTTTATTAACCGATACAGTGGAGCTAACCCCGCACTGCAAAAGTTAAGTGCTCGTTTTTGTCTAGGTTTTGTCTAACACATAACAGAGGTAACACATATTTTACCATAAATTGGAATTATTTTGTGTTTTTTCAATAAAATTTAGTGTATTTTTTTAACTAAAAGTTGAAAAAATGGTTGTGCAAATATCACTTGACAGGCTCTCTGCTTTCAGAAAACCCTTAGAGGGGAATTTATCAAAACTGGAGCAAAGAAAATTGGAGCAGTTGCCCATGGCAACCAATCAGCTTCTATCTTTCATTTTCAAAACCTAACTGAACAAACTAAAGAGAGACTCTGATTGGTTGCCCTGGGCAACTGCTCCAGATTCTGTCTGATCCAGTTTTCATAAATTCCCCCCAAAATGTTTTGGAGGGTTTTAAGCCATTTTCAGGCCTGAACACATCAAACATCAGCCGTGCTCTAATGATATGCTATGTTCTGGTTCTGTATTGGTAAGGGTTATGAGAGATTTACTTACAAATATTTTAAATGTATTGTTGTTAAAATGGGTTTACAATTAGAATTTTAATATGTTACTTTGAATCTTTGTACATGTACAGTATGTGCTGCACCTTTAACATGAAATACTTCAAAATACAGTCAAATTTCCCATTGAGTCTAAACAAAATTGATTTGTTTGTGTTCAGAGTCATCCCTTTAGTAAATCAACCCCATAAGTAAGCAAATAAATAAGCACTTATATACTTATGATTCCTGCCTCACGTTTTCTTCTTTTATCTTGCAGACCTCAGTAGCTGGTGGAGTTACACTTGTGCGAACCAGCAAGAAGGTGGCATAAAGCACAAAGTCTGGGATGGTTGTCAAGGCAGTTCTTCAGAAACAAATAAACTACATTTCCTTATTATTGACTTGTGTTTTTTTTTTTTTAAAGGAATAATCAATAAAAGCTCCTTCATACATCTCTGTTTGTCCATGACCTGAATCTAATGTGGAAAATAGAAAAAAAAGGAGTGGGTTGTTGGCTCATTAAAGCAGTAGTTCTTCTGGGCCAGGACATAACCACTATAAAGGGAATGATTGCCCTCAGGCAATGGTAGCCAAAGGTCAGCTCAGTGCTGGAGTAGGGACCGGGTGAAGAAGTAAAGCACCAATGAAAAAAGGTATAAAGTTCAGATTTATTTTAGTCTCCCTTTGAGTCCCCCTTCATCAGGCCTTAGTACATTTGAACGAAGTGTGTACTGGACTGTTTAACTTGCATTTGGAGCGATCATACTATGGTAATTGCCTCCCAGGATCCCTCCACTTCAATTACTCCAGTGTACACTTAACAAAGCCCTGATGATGAGGCACTGCTTGAAGCCACACAACTTTTTATAATAAAAGAATATGAATAACATACAATCTGGACTTTATACGTTCTGCTTTTGGTGCTTTCCTCCTTACATAAATCTAACGTGAGCAGTCATAAGTTGGTCAATTTTTTTCTCTTTAATGTTGGATGAATTGGTGAAAGGTTAGAACTTTTGTCAGTCTTTTCTTGTTTTCTTTGCCTTCACTGCAAAGATTTCTCTTCACATTCTGTTCCAGGGAAACAAGAAGAAGTAACAAATATCTCCCCAGTGGTCAACACGAAAAATGGCCCCATTGGAAAGAATCCCCTCTTCCTGTTTTGGTGACAATTGTAAAATTATGAATTCCCCCTCCCATTCTCGTAATGGTCAGCAGGGCAGAAGGTGATGGGTAACCTCCCCAACCACGACACAACAATATAACCTGAAAGAGGCTTCCTCACTCTATCCAAAACTGGGAAAAAAAGTTTTAGTTGAAGTTATACTTCAATGAAAGATTTTTTTGCGTGTTGCCAAACAGGTCTTCTTTAAGAGCATGGAAAAATAGGAAATAGTTTGCCTGAGTCTGAAAAAAAAAAAAGAATATTCTGCACTAGAGATACTTTGCAGCTATCAGCATAATGTATATATATATCTATACAGTATATATATATA
>NW_017306282.1:606628-615675 GCF_000935625.1 Nanorana parkeri
TATTTCCAAATGTCATAATAACACTCTGGTAAAAAGAACTCATTTCTGTATTACAAATACAAAGTGATGAGAGATGTGATCCTCTGGCACCTCCTCAATTGGCCTTTACTGGAAACAGTGTCTTCTGTTCCCAAATTTGCACATTACCATCTGCCCACAGCTTGATGAACGGCGCTGAGCTGCCCTTGGAGCGACTGTCCCTCTGCGGCAGGACACAGTAGTATTGATGACCCTATAATATAGTCATTAACATGCCATCCTGTTGGCAAAGGCAGTTACAGCAGCTGAGAGATGGCTGTCCACTGATATATTTGAGATATATATATCATTGCACTTGTTCTATCTTGAGAGAGAGAGAGAGAGAGAGATCTCTCTCAAGATAAAACAAGTGCAATGATACCCCCACGGGTTGTAAAGTCACCAAGGTTCCCCAAACAACCTTTATTAAAATGGGCCTCAGTAATAACAAGATGTGACACAGAGTGACACAGAGACTGATCACACTAGAGACATAGAGACTGATCACACTAGTGACATAGAGACTGATCACACTAGTGACATAGAGACTAATGACACAAGTGACATAGAGACTGATCACACTAGTGACATAGAGACTGATCACACTAGTGACATAGAGATTAATCACACTAGTGGCATGGAGACTGATCACACTAGTGGCATGGAGACTGATCACACTAGTGGCATGGAGACTGATCACACTAGTGGCATGGAGACTGATCACACTAGTGGCATGGAGACTGATCACACTAGTGGCATGGAGACTGATCACACTAGTGGCATGGAGACTGATCACACTAGTGGCATGGAGACTGATCACACTAGTGGCATGGAGACTGATCACACTAGTGGCATGGAGACTGATCACACTAGTGGCATGGAGACTGATCACACTAGTGGCATGGAGACTGATCACACTAGTGGCATGGAGACTGATCACACTAGTGGCATGGAGACTGATCACACTAGTGGCATGGAGACTGATCACACTAGTGGCATGGAGACTGATCACACTAGTGACATGGAGACTGATCACACTAGTGGCATGGAGACTGATCACACTAGTGACATAGAGACTGATCACACTAGTGACATAGAGACTGATCACACTAGTGACACAGAGGCGGATCACACTAGTGACATAGAGAATGATCACACTAGTGACATAGAGACTGATCACACCAGTGACATAGAGACGGATCACACTAGTGACACAGAGACGGATCACACTAGTGACATAGAGACTGATCACACTAGTGACATAGAGGCTGATCACACTAGTGACATAGAGACTGATCACACTAGTGACATAGAGACTGATCACACTAGTGGTATGGAGATTAATCACACTAGTGGCATGGAGACTGATCACACTAGTGGCATGGAGACTGATCACACTAGTGGCATGGAGACTGATGACACTAGTGGCATGGAGACTGATGACACTAGTGACATAGAGACTGATGACACTAGTGACATAGAGATGGATCACACTAGTGACATAGAGATGGATCACACTAGTGACATAGAGATGGATCACACTAGTGACATAGAGATGGATCACACTAGTGACATAGAGATGGATCACACTAGTGACATAGAGATGGATCACACTAGTGACATAGAGATGGATCACACTAGTGACATAGAGATGGATCACACTAGTGACATAGAGATGGATCACACTAGTGACATAGAGATGGATCACACTAGTGACATAGAGATGGATCACACTAGTGACATAGAGATGGATCACACTAGTGACATAGAGATGGATCACACTAGTGACATAGAGATGGATCACACTAGTGACATAGAGATGGATCACACTAGTGACATAGAGATGGATCACACTAGTGACATAGAGATGGATCACACTAGTGACATAGAGATGGATCACACTAGTGACATAGAGATGGATCACACTAGTGACATAGAGATGGATCACACTAGTGACATAGAGATGGATCACACTAGTGACATAGAGATGGATCACACTAGTGACATAGAGATGGATCACACTAGTGACATAGAGATGGATCACACTAGTGACATAGAGATGGATCACACTAGTGACATAGAGATGGATCACACTAGTGACATAGAGATGGATCACACTAGTGACATAGAGATGGATCACACTAGTGACATAGAGATGGATCACACTAGTGACATAGAGATGGATCACACTAGTGACATAGAGATGGATCACACTAGTGACATAGAGATGGATCACACTAGTGACATAGAGATGGATCACACTAGTGACATAGAGATGGATCACACTAGTGACATAGAGATGGATCACACTAGTGACATAGAGATGGATCACACTAGTGACATAGAGATGGATCACACTAGTGACATAGAGATGGATCACACTAGTGACATAGAGATGGATCACACTAGTGACATAGAGATGGATCACACTAGTGACATAGAGATGGATCACACTAGTGACATAGAGATGGATCACACTAGTGACATAGAGATGGATCACACTAGTGACATAGAGATGGATCACACTAGTGACATAGAGATGGATCACACTAGTGACATAGAGATGGATCACACTAGTGACATAGAGATGGATCACACTAGTGACATAGAGATGGATCACACTAGTGACATAGAGATGGATCACACTAGTGACATAGAGATGGATCACACTAGTGACATAGAGATGGATCACACTAGTGACATAGAGATGGATCACACTAGTGACATAGAGATGGATCACACTAGTGACATAGAGATGGATCACACTAGTGACATAGAGATGGATCACACTAGTGACATAGAGATGGATCACACTAGTGACATAGAGATGGATCACACTAGTGACATAGAGATGGATCACACTAGTGACATAGAGATGGATCACACTAGTGACATAGAGATGGATCACACTAGTGACATAGAGATGGATCACACTAGTGACATAGAGATGGATCACACTAGTGACATAGAGATGGATCACACTAGTGACATAGAGATGGATCACACTAGTGACATAGAGATGGATCACACTAGTGACATAGAGATGGATCACACTAGTGACATAGAGATGGATCACACTAGTGACATAGAGATGGATCACACTAGTGACATAGAGATGGATCACACTAGTGACATAGAGATGGATCACACTAGTGACATAGAGATGGATCACACTAGTGACATAGAGATGGATCACACTAGTGACATAGAGATGGATCACACTAGTGACATAGAGACTGATCACACTAGTGACATGGAGATGGATCACACTAGTGACATAGAGACTGATCACACTAGTGACATAGAGACTGATCACACTAGTGGCATGGAAACTGACCACACTAGTGACATAGAGACGGATCACACTAGTGACATAGAGACTGATCACACTAGTGACATAGAGACTGATCACACTAGTGAAATCACTAGCAACAGATAAGCTTTTATAGCACAACAGTATAATTTTTGTTTTTAGTTTTAATAAATGTGCAAAGATTAGAGCCCCTATTAAGTTTTTATTGCTGCCTGTGTGCCCATGAGAGAGATTTCCCCTTACTTCCTGTGTGGTCACTAAGACAGAAAGCAAGGGGAAGTCTCCACAATGTTAGCTGGCTGATATTTGCAACCTCATTCTGTCCAGAACTAAAGATACATTCTTGGCTGGATATGAGCTTTAATTACAATGGAGTTCTTTCATTTTTTTTTTTAGTTTGTTAATTTGAATATAAACTCCTATCTGCTATATATGTATATATTCCACCTGTGTCCCACTAAGGAGATTTCCTTACGCTTCCTATCCAGGAGATACAAAAGGAACTGTCCCTAAAAGGAATGTCTGTATTAAAGAGTTGTCAAAGGGTGAAGGGGTCCCCATTGGAGGATATTTCACATCTCTTGCTCTGATGACAGCTTTAATATTTTGGATTACCCCTAACATTCAATGACAATGACCCCCAGGACAAACGGAGGGTTAAATTATCAGCTATAAAATTTTGAAAGAAGAAATAACTATTCCGGGTTCTATCCAGATCTATGAAAATTCCTTGAATACACTTTAAATATGTGCAATAACATTAAAAAATCATGTGAAATCCAATATCGTTTTGCGTCATTTTACTGACAGTATCTTATTCTTTATGGATACAGTAATATATTTTTTTTTTTTACAATTTAGTAACAAGGCTTCAACTGCAATAGCCTATAAAATATTATACAAAGAACTCTTTACATTGTTGCAAACCCAGTTCCTTTTTCAAAATGCTGAGTACTATTTCTGTAATTAAATCACATACAATAGTTAGATAGAAAGATGCACTTGTGCATAAAAATGAATCTATTTCTTGGCAGGTTCAAAGTTCCAGAATATTATTACTTTTTTTTTTCTTTTTTTCCAACTTTTTTTGTAATACTTAATTACAAGGCTGAGTCCAAATACTGCTTCAGGATGCTGTAGAATATCACTGCCATGAACCAACTGCAAAATGAAATTGTTATAACAAAATGTACATGAAGAATTAATTTTTCTCCAGTAAATCCGGAGGTTAAACAAATAAAAAAAGAAACACTGTGATCGAAATTACAAGAGAAAAAAAAAATCATCAAAAAAATATAAGATTCCTTTTCTTGGCAGTATTTTGAGTTTTGTTAGTAGTTGGTAGAATAATGCTGTTCTTCTATGCCGTACAGTCCGCGTCAAAGGCTCGTTATTCTGTGCTTGAGAGCAGGCTGCCGTTTGCACGTTTTTAACATGGGCAAGTGTACGAAGGCACACCGAGGAGAGGGGGGCCAGCTGATATTAGAAGATGGTGGTCTCGTACTTGGTGCTGATCCCCCGTTTCGTTTCCTGTCCAGGTTCAACAATCCAAGGCATATTAGAAAGAGTCTTTTGATCTGGTTGATCTATCTGCTGGAAGGAATGGTCATAAAATGTATCATCACATCATAAGGCTCATGTACACACCTGCTCACATTTAATACAGAATTCTTGGAACGAATATGGCTCTACTCCTGGATCCGATAAACCCATTGGAGTGTGGGAAAGTTATGGCATCTCACACTTTGACTGGTTAGGGTAATTTGCAATGCTTTTCTCACTATTACCTTTATGCCCACAACTTGTAGATTATTCTCAAGCACAGTTTAATTTTAGAGCTAGGACTGCACACCTGGGCATACTTCTGGTTTCTGAAACCTCACTGTCACTGACAGCCGATGGTCTACAATAACAATTAAGAACCAACCAGTATGGTTTTCTATCATGTGATCATCATAACAGCCAATTATGATGTCCACACGAGGTTTATTTGAAAGATTACGCATTCAATGTGTCTCACTCAGAAATGGTACAGTGACAGCTACAGCCAAAGGCTGCAGCTGTCACTGTGGATTGCAGTGTGTAAAAAAATTAATAAAAGTATTTAAAAAAATTAAAAATGTTATGTGTAAAAAAAACAATAATATAATGTACAGTATATGTTAAAAATGTTTGTCTATTTGCCAGCTTGATAACAAAAACAATAACACAATCAAAGCCTTCTATGCACTTAAAACATTATTTAGGTTGGCAAATTAGTCTTAGAGATCTTGTTAAGCTAACCAAAGCATACAGACACTGCAAAACTTGGTCTGGGAATCTGGCTTTAATTACCTCTGGTGGACAGAAAGAGCATTAAGAATGATGGCAGGGACTGTTGGAAGTATCCAAGACATATACAGTGCATTCAGAAAGTAATCAGACCCCCTTTACTTCTTTCATTTTTGTTATGTTGCAGCCTGATACTACAGTTGTTTAAATTCTTTTTTCCCCTCAATAATCTACACTCAGTACCCCAAAATGACACAGTGAAAACAGAATTTAGGAAATGTCTGTGAATTTATTAAAAAGAAAAAACTGAAATATCATATTGGCAAAAGTATTCAGACCCTTTGCAACAACACTTGAAATTTAGCTCAGGTGCCTCCCATTTTTCTTGATCGTTGCTGAGAGGTTTCTACACATTGATTGGAGTCCACCGGTGGTAAATGAAATTGATTGGACATGATTTGGAAAGGCACACACCTCTCTAAGGAAGGCCTCACAGCTGACAATGCATACTGTATCAGAGCAAAAGCTATGAGGTCAAAGGAACTGCTTGCAGAGCTCAGAGACAGATGACCAAGAACCTGATGGTCAATCTGACTGAGCTCCAGAGATCCTGTGTGGAGATGGGACAAAGTTCCAGAAGGACAACATTCACTGTAGCCTTCCACCGATCTGGCCTTTATGGCAGAGTGGCTAGACGGAAGCCTCTCTGGTCTAATGAAACCAAGATTGAACTGTTTGGCCTCAATTGTAAACATTATGTCTGGAGGAAACCAGGCACCGCTCATCACCTGCCCAATACCATCCCAACAGTGAAGCATGGTGGTGGCAGCATCATGCTGTGGGGTTGTTTTTCAGCAGCAGGGACTGGGAGACGGGTTGAGGGAAAGTAGAATGGAACAAAGTTCAGAGATATCCTCAATGAAAACCTGCTCCACAGTGCTCAGGACCTCACCTTCCAACATGACAACGATCCTAAGCACACAGCCAAGACAGCGCAGGAGTGGCTTAGGGACAACTCTGTGAATGTCTTAGAGTGGCCCAGCCAGAGCCCTGACTTAAACCCTATTGAACACCTCTGGAGAGCCCTAAAAATGGCTGTCCACCGATGGTCCCAATCCAACCTGACTGAGCTTGAGAGGATTTGCAAAAGAGAATAGCAGAAAATCCCCCAATCCAGAGTGCAGAGCATGCCGCGTCATACCCAAAAAGATGCGAGGCTGTAATTGCTGCCAAAGATGCTTCAACAAAGTACTGAGTAAAGGGTCTGAATACTTAAGTACATGTAATATCTCAGTAGTTTTTTTATTTTTAATAAATTTGCAGAAATTTCTAAAATTCTGTTTTCACTTTGTCATTATGGGGTACTGAGTGAAGATTAATGAGAAAAAAAAAGAATTTTGAACAACTGTAGCATCAGGCTGCAGCATAACAAAATTGAAAAAAGTGAAGGGGGTCTGAATACTTTCTGAATGCACTGTAGAAAACCAGGGGTGGGCTTAGGTTACCACAGAATCATGCAGACATCCCACCACACACCTGGCTGATGTACCCCTTATTTAGCAGGTGCTTAAGTAACTTTGCGGATGTTGCCACATCAAGCCAAGAGGTAAATATGTCACCAGCACACCAAGGATCTTCACCCAATAACACCTTTATTGATGTTCATTCATAGTGTCACACAAAGCAATGTTTTGTGACCGCACTGGTTCCCTTCATCAGGCATAATGTGACAAACACATTATTGATCACATCGTGCCTGATGAAGGGATCCTGTGCGGTCACAAAACATTGCTTTGTGTGACACTATGAATGAACATCAATAAAGGTGTTATTGGGTGAAGATCCTTGGTGTGCTGGTGACACATTTTCCTCTTGGCTTAGCTTACCAGGTTCAACCAATGACTAAAACATCACATTTAGGTGGGCTGATCTTCCTTACCGTTGCCTTTCGGATACTGACTCGAGGTTTTGGGATAGGTTTGGTAGGTTTGCTGTCAAAGCTCTCTGGAAGTGTTGAGGAATGTCCACCTTTCCTGGCCTGCAGTGCGAGCTGATAGGCAACTTCAAATGCTTGTCCTAATGTCAAGATGATCTCATAGGCTAAATTCTGCAGTTAAAGGAACAAAATAATAATTGTCCACATTGTTCCAACATGTTATCTTAGGACACACACATGCTTATGTCTCAGTATAGTTACTACTACTGCAGCTGCATTATCTGGACTGTGACCACACTGCCACCACATAAAATAAGAAAAGAAGTCTTCTCTTAAGCATTTTACCCAATAGGTCTCAAAGTTAGACTGTTACGAGGAAAGTATGAGGGCTGCCATCGCTGGCCTTCTGAAGGAAAGACTAGTTGAATGGATGTGTCTGACTTAAAAAGTATCTAAACCCCAAAACAGAAATGTAATATATTGCAGTTTTTTAGGCTTTTTCCCCCCATTATTATCACCTACGGATCCTGCCAGTAACACACTTCCTGTCCTACGGCGACAACACTCACTCACTGTACTGTATCTATAGTGTGTGAGGTCTACAGAACACATCCCCCTCTCCATATATCCATAACATGGTGGAGGGGTATTCTGTAGTTCACAAGAGAACCAGGAAAGTTGATAATTGAGATTTCAGTTCAGTGCTGCTCAGGCTTTCTGGGTGGATCAACCAGTGTATTTCTCTACTTGCAGAAAAATACATTCTCAAACTCATTTCACTTGAACTCACCACATCAAAAGCTGTGAACACGTGACAATAATGGAGATTAGATTTCAAGTCTTTTGTGATGTATGCAAAGGTAGAGAGGTCTTCTGGATCCTGTGCAGCACATGATATATTGCGGATTTCATGTTCAGCGATAATTGCCTGTAAAGAGAAGAATGTGAAGGATAAATCAAATTTAATTCAATGAAAATAATGATACGATATTGTGACCAAAATATTTCTATGTAAGGCATCTGTTATATTGCAGTTTACAAGTTTATATATTATATTTGCTATGTGTTGTGTTTAATCACCGTGCACACATTCTCTGCTTTTCCACCTTTTTTCTATCTCCTTGTCATCTCTTTGTCCTTTTTGTTTCTCTTTAACCTCCTACTGTCCACAGTCTGTAGATTACATTGCCATGCACAATACCAGGTACTGAGGATACACAAATCTACGTTATTCCTTTGACAGCTGCTAACTGACAATATGTTTGGCTGCAAGCTGTGAAAGTGAACCATAACCGTCGCTGAAAGCTCTGGTACCCAGTGTCAGGAACCAGTCAAGGTGGTTCTCAATTATGTGATCCATATGTCAGCTATGACATAGAGATTACATGCAGGCTGAAGGTTTAATGAGAATAAAACAGTTTCAGCTTGCAGAGGCCACTGCAGCCTGTAGATGGCAATGCGTCCCTATTTAATTCTGTAGTTGTCCGATACAATTATGGTATATATATA
>NW_017306282.1:615796-715387 GCF_000935625.1 Nanorana parkeri
ACATACAGTATATTAATATTTATTCTTTTGAGGCACTGGTTGGCAGGATTGTAGATGGTGTATATCTGTCACCTAGGTTTTTCACCTACACATGGTAGGGGCTTCAGGGTTTATGACTGATGTTGATAAAAAAGATTTGTTGTATTCTTAGAATTGTATTAAGTAATTATCTCGGTTCTGAAGCCAGGTGGCCTTCTAGAGCTTTGGGTGGGATACAGCCTGCACTCAGGGCCGGATTTGCTCTCTCTGCTGCCCAAAGCCAGGTTCCTCAATGCGCCCCCCTCCCCGCCAAACTCTCCCCCAATTGAGAATGGCAACCAGATGCTTGCCCGAGCAGGGCTAAATGTAGAAAACTACCCGCTCGACGGCTGTGCTGCTCCTCTGCTCCTGCCGCCCTGAGGCCAGGCCTCGGTGGCCTTGTCGGAAATGCGGCCCTGCCTGCACTCCAAGCCCACATCTTACCTGGAAGCCAGAGCTCGTGGTTTGTCTAAGCTGTGCACAACTCTTTATATATATGAGCTAAATGATGCTCTCTCTTGTGCTGTGAGAGCCTGCTGCTGTGTGAAACAGCTGACTGCTGACAGAACACTAAAAAGGTACAGGTGTTGCCTGTTTGTTTTAGGGAACCCACTTGAGGAAATTAAGGCTTTAGTTAGTGGCTTAGATGATCAGATGTTTTGTTTTATGCTATGGACTTGCTGTACAAAACCTTCCTGCATTGAAACTATACTTGTTCACAGCCTTGCTGAATAAACCTGCTTGGATTGCTGCTAGGCATTCCTCTCTTATTCATGGTTTAATGCTGCCGATACCAGTGGAGCCTGTCCTCCATACAACTTGGTGGAGGATGCGGGCAGCACCTTACAGTGATAGTCACCTAACATTGAACAGAAAAAAGGAGCTTGTTAAACAGTTCACATTGGCAAATGCTGACCAGCAAGAGGTGAACCGCCTAATCTCCCAGCAGATGTAAAATGTAAAGCTGAACTTCTGGCAGATAGAAAAAACACACAAAATAAGTCAGCTATGAATTTATTTGCATGTTCCCAATCACAAACTGTAGATGAATGTTCACAGTGCAGTGCCTTGTGCTGAGAGACTGTTAAGCTACCTTCCATTGTAGAACTAGGAGTGTGCAGTTGTGCGGGCTCTAACCATAAAGTGTAAGTCCACTTTCTCTCAAAATGTGAGAAAATTAACTTACCAACTCTGCCACGTCTCCCTGCCCCCGCTTTTCATACATGTACACTGCAAACGATAGATCATGCAATTCTCACAAGTTGATTGGTCACTGGTCAATGAACACAGCTTAATGTGTGTGTCTCCTCTTATATAAGTTTTTCCTTTTTGATATATTAAATATTCCATTGAAAGCACTATTTGATATCTGTTGGGTAAGTGCAAACAATACCTGTTCTTCTTGTAAGAAACTCTTCTCTTTTACTGTGTTATCCCAAGGAGTCTTATCAGCCCTTCCTGTTCTTTTTTGGACTACTAAATACTTCCCTCCTATGTTGTGGAGATGAGGAGCGAGGTGTTCTGTAGTTCAGTAAAAGACAGTTGGGCAGGGCCGACACCATTGCTTGTGATTTCAGTCCAGAAAAAGGTACATGCTATCAGTCCACAAGAGGAAATCAAGAGTTGAGTGCATTTATGGCAGATCAGGTGTGTTAAATATGCCATTGAAAGCATTGTGCTTTATCTGTTCCATAAGTGCAAAAAAAATAAAAAAATACCAGTTGATCTTGTAAGAAACTCAGAGCTGCCCTGTATCCTCTTCACTTTTCCCATGTTATTTCAAGAAGTCTTATCAGTCCTTTGTTCTATTGTGGACTACAAAATACTTCACTCTTATGTTGTGGAGGGAAGCATTTTGCAGTCCATAATAAAAACAGAAAAGAAACAAGGTGCTGTGTATTTCAGCAAAAGACAACGGGACAGGGCTGACACCATTTCTTGTCATTTCAGACCATAAAAGGTACATAATGTCAGCCCACAACAGGCACTCAGGAGCCGAGTTAATTTCTGGCAGCTCAAAAGGCTTTTTTTTGTACTTGCAGGGTCTTTAAAGGGATAAAATATGGTAAATGCTACAGTTAATAGTAATGTTCATGCATTGCAGGGGTTCACTGCAAATGCTTTTTTGTTTTAGATTTTGCCCAGAATTAGGCTTTTACCAGGCTGAGCCACTGCCCAAGAATAGGTATGTGTGTTCCTACTTTACACACTGCATGCTGGTTCTGGGTCAGTGACTAACTAAGCAGAGCAGTAAGAATCAAAATGACAGCCCTGGAGCCTGCACCTTCAAAAACAAGTTAGCAATATTTGTATCCTTGCAGATTCCTTTTGAAGCAAAGAAAACATGCAAGCATTGCCAACAGCAACCAATCAGGTTCTTTCTTTCTTCATCAGAAAAATTACAGCTGGAATCTGATGGCTGTAAGCAGTTTTCGTGCATGAGCGTCACTGGACTGAGGCGATGCATGTTTAACGGTAGTAACATTCCTATTGTCCTGATGCAACTTCCGTTATAACATTGATGAATGGCATTTGGAAGGCTGAATAATCTGGTGAATTGAAGCAGTGAATCTGTGTCTCTGGAGGCAGCAGGGCTCTGACTCACCCGCCTGCTTCCAGCATAAGGCAGGTTTCCTACTCTCTGTCGCACAAAAGGCATTTGTATTCCTCCTGTAATCGTCTCGCTGTGACGCTCCCTCACCTTGAGTGGTTTAGCGGAGCATTTACGCAATGACAAATTATTTCATATTCCCTCTATGCAACCGGCCCCACTGCAGTGTTTTGATGTTTAATGAAGCAAACTGGAGATTGGGGATGTTATGGTAATGCTTTTATCTCATTGTGAATGATAATACAGCAGTGCAAAACAGGGCCCTGCATTGTGCGCCATGTAACGCATTCAGAACCATTACTATGGTCTTTTAAAATGAAGAGGGAGCAGAAAAGTTTGATCATTTTAAACAGCTGGCTATAGCTGTTACATACAAGTGTTCGGGTGGCTATGGAGCTACCCGATCACTTGTATGGGTGCAAGGCAGTGCAGCTATCATGGGCTGCAATGTCTTCCGTCTGGGCCAGCTGCCGTAGCCGGTCACTGCTTCATAAGCTTCTTTAGGGGTCCTTAGGTGACATTTGGGGTCTCATAGATCCCTAATGTCTCCAGAAAGAGGACCTGTCACTGTATATGTGCTATCACCACACATCTTACATATCACTCCAAACGCTTCTTATTAAAATTGATGTAAATGTTGTTTAGATTTAGATTGTAAACCCTGAGCTGACAAGGATTGGTATTAATGATTACCCGTATTCTGTATAGACCTGCCCTATATACCAGCACTATATAAATACAGAAAATAGTATTTTCAGCTAATCGCCTGCAGAACACAAATCAGACTTCAGCTGTCCATACACCTATAGATTATCGTCAGATGTTCTATGGTCAGATGGAAAAATGGCAACAGATTCCTCAATCTACACTAAACTGTGTGGATGGAGGAATCTCCCACTGGGCCAAGCTTCAGTATCTTGCTAGGTCGCCCCCGCTGGCTCTTAAAACACCAGAACAATGTCTGCATCCAATCAGATTGTTCAGGTATTTTTGACAGCCAGCGGGGCCAACCAGCAAGATACTGAAGCTTGGCCCAGTGGGATATCCTCCATCCACACAGTTTAGTGTAGATGGAGGGATCTGTTGCACTTTTTGCATCTGACCATAGAAAGTCTGTAGATAATCTATAGGTGTATGGCCATCTTAAGAGTGGGAGGCTCTGTACCATCATGCTTTACTAATGTAAGGACCTTGCCTTAAGCTGGAGTGTCCTAATTCAACTTAGCGTGATTTATAGCTAGGCTGTAACCAGCCTGATCTATATTTATATTTTCTGGGCTCTGCATGTTCTTCTCAACTTAGTATGTTGATTGTTTCTGCCTGACTGTACAGGAGGTTACAATATTTGCAATCGCTTAGTTCCAAATATTTCTCTGGACCAACCAATTGCTGAGGTCTTTATTAATTTCTGTGGATTGGAGAGAGAAAATATGTTTGGAGCACCTTTCCAGAGGTTTCTTTCTTTCCCTCCTGGGCCTCTGTCTGGAGTAGGGTTACCACCTGTCCAGGATTCACCCGGACAGTCCGGGTTTTGAATGCAGTGTCTGGGTTTCACCGCTTGAAGCAAAGGTGGCAACCCTAGTCTGGAGAGGATTCACTATAGACTGTTCCCATCAATTTTGGCCTTGCCTCAGCTGAAGGATTGTGCTGGAGGCCTAGGACTTTAGCTGCCCTGCTGGAGGGTGTTTATACAGAGAGAGCTGGGCAAGAAAATGGCTGTCTGGAGGGAACATCTGCAGGGAATTTTCTTTGCTGAAGAACCTTGCAGAGGAGCTAGGTAGAATGTACTGCTGGACATTGCAAGAAGGATTTATTGCCCATGAACAAAAGGTACCTGTGACTGCAATCTGGTGACCTGAATTTGACATGTGCTCCAAGTGCACGTCAAATGCGGGAAAACAATGCTCTTCTACAGAACCAATGAGAGCATCATTTTCCCAGACAGTCAATGTTGTCCACAGCCATAGTGGACAAATTATGGCAGAATTCTAAAACCAGTCAAATTTAGTAGTCAGAGGCACTTTTTAGAAACTGAGGAACATGTGCATCCACTGACAACAAAAGAAAAGGTCCAAAAGTGTTTTATGACATGTATAATTTTTAGGTTATCTGGTCACGAGGTTTGGGGAATGCAGATGGGAGGTGATGGATCCAAAGATCAATGGTGTGTCAAAGGACACAGTAGTGACATTGTGACTCATAGGAGAAACCACAGCTCCCAACAGGGGACACGCTATCCTACACAGAATTGTTGCTTAGCTGTATTTTACTTGCTGCTCGCTGGGAAGTATTCATTATGCTTCTACGGTGGGTTGCCGGTTTCATTTTGTTGTCCCAGCAGCAGGGTTACTGTGTAATAGCAGGATACTAGATTCTTGAGGAATAGCAAAAAACAGAGACCTCACCTTATTTGCTGCATCCATAAATTTCACTCCTTTGTAAGAAACTGTTAGAATAATTGTGGGGACCTTCTTCATTTGCTCTGTTGACTTCTGGAAGATATAAATGACACAAATACACGTTTATGCCAAAGAAAGAAGACTGTATCAGCTGTGGTCAAATAATAATAGTCCACCAGGGGCCAGTCCACCTACAAATGTTTTCTAATTGTAGACTTGGCTTATAAGGTTTTTTGTTTTTTTAAATGTATTTAATGGGTATCTAAAGACACATTTTTTTCTAGTGTTGGATAGATTAGGTAAGGGTTATTATTATTATTATTATTATTATTATAATACAGGATTTATAAAGCGCCAACAGTTTGCGCAGCGCTTTACAATATAAGGAAGGCATTATAATTACAATACAATTCAAGGCAAGATGTTGCCAGGTTATTTTTATTTTTTTGACATCGCTGTACCATTGGTGAACTTTCCCTTCACTTCTTGTACCAGAGACACAACAGGAAGTTAATAGAAATCCCCAAAGGGAGGGTAATTCCCCTCTTAGAGAGTTATCCCAGAACAGGTGTCTGCATTGGGAAATCTCCCCTAACCTCTTGTTCTGGGGACAGCTCAAAAATGATGGACTTCCTCTCACTTTCTTTCTCAGTGACAATGGTACAAACAGAGGGATAAATCTCCCTGGCAGGGACATACTGTATAAAGCATTAAAAACTTCACAGAGGGTGATACCCTTCCCCACTCTATCCAAAATTTAAAAAAAGAAGGTTTTGCAGAAATACACCTTCAATTCCATGAATAGAATAAAACCTGTATATGAATATATATTACTTCTCTAATTATCTTTTTTTAAGAGAGCGGGGGTAAGAGGTGGGCGGGTGCTTTGGGATTTCGATGCAGTGCTAATCACCTCACATTACCATCTCACTCACATGCAGCTCTGCCGCTTATTGGCTGGTTCCCAGGTGTGGGGGGAGTGGAGAGCGGCTGCAGTGCTAATCAACTTAGTTTACCATAGAGGTGACCAGCGGACACACACGCAGTGCTGCTGCGTACTGGCTAGTTCCCAGGAGGGGAGGAGATGAGGACGGCTGCAGTGCCTGTGTCCCAGCCGGCAATTGTCTGTCTAATACTCTTCAAAGCCAGCTGAAAACTCCATGCACCAGCCAATGAAGCATCACACCTTTGACCCTCAAATGACCCCTCCATCTATACCCCTGCACACGGGGCTAAAAAGTGCTGAGAGATTGCAAGGAAGACTTGGGGATAAAGAAGACCTGGGACTTAACTAAATATGTCATTGGGATCATTTTCTGCCATAACCTACTCTATCCCCTCATGAAGTAAGCAAATGGTATCCTGTACGTGTACCGTAGTTAGCACTTAAATTCAAGCAATTTTATGATGTTTGGCAAAGATGTTTAAGTACAAAAGCACTGATCTCGATCACAAGAGGAGTATCAATGCTAACACATTTGGAGTACTCTCTGCCATAACCTGCCCTTTCTCCATCACCCCTTAAAAAATCCCTTTCACTGCTCTTTGCTGTGTCCCCATCTTCAAAATGATCTCTTCTCAGTCCCCATCACCCCGTTAAATATCCATTTTACTCCCCTGCGCTGTCCTTATCACTCAATTTTCTGTTCTTGCTTCAGGCACAAAAAGACACAAAAAGGAGCTAGCTACGGCTCTGCTTAAACCCATCTTAAATGCAAAAATGTTTTTCCTTGAGGGCATTGTACAACATGTCGCATTTACTTATTTACTTTGCTTCTGAGTCTTACACCCATGTACTGTAACCCAACATTTCCTGGGGCTCCAGTTGAAAAATCTCCCCACATAGCTTCCTAATTATTTTCCTAACCACATTATAGCCTTACTGCTCCTACTATAACAGCAGAGTTCTTTATCTATAAGTAAATTAAAAATACATATTATGTATTTTGAGATCTCCTTGCCATTTCCACGACAGCTGTGGAGATTTGGGAGCTCAGAGTGAATATTGCTATTTAAATTTTCGGCAAAGTAACAGGATCCCTTTGCTGAAGGAATTCAAGTCTGCTGTGCTTACCTCCCATAGGACTTTGTTTTGTTGTGCTGCCAGGCCGCAACACATTCTTGTGTAGGTTTCAGCTTTCTGAATAAGCCAAAATCTACAAAGGGCTATGGCATACCTCCCAACTTTCTGAGATGAGAAAGAGGAACACCTTCTAGCACAGTCTATTTGGACAATGGACACACCCCTTCCACCAGACTTTTTATCAGAAAAGTGATTGGTTAAACCCCATATATGTTTGTTTTTTTCACCATTACTTTTCCTTTATATTGGCTATATTGGTTAAACAGAACTTTTTCATAGATATCTGTACATCAGACCAAAAATGGGACAGCTAAGAAGGAAAGAAGGACAGAGGGATTTGAATTCAAATGAGGAACAGTTAGGAGGTATGGCTATGGACACTTGACTATGCTATGGCTCGTCGAATTACCTCTCAAACCCCAGGAGCTGCATTGTGTTGAGGTGGACCTAGGGAGTAGGCTTCATGGTGTGTTTGTGGGTTGGTGTCGGGGGTGGTAGGAACTTAAGCAAACATCCGCTGGAGTCCCCATAAATTAATTTAATTTTATGGGTGATTCAACATGGTTTATTCTTGGCATACGTATCAATAAGTAAAGTGTCAGTGAGTGCCGATACCTGAACCTTCCACAGAGCACATACCAACACAAGCAACACCAAGGAGTTTGTTCAACAAACTTTTGCTAATATTTAAGTGCAGTACCCTATAGCATCCAATCAGACTTAACAATGCTGAAGTCGCAAAGTACAAAATGGATTATAATTGACTGTTCTTGATTACTGTCCTTAAAGTGGGCTTTTCAGTAACATGTCTGCATGAATACATTTCTGGCATGTCACAAAAAACACCATTAGTCTATATTTTTTAAAAAGCTCTTATTATTAAAAGTAGTCCTTGAGGTCTAGTCTGGAGAATCTGCCTAGGCTAAAATTATGTAATCAGTCAGCTGCAGGCAGGAGAAAGTATTTCCTTTCCCTCAGTGATCAGACCGCAACATTGCAACTGTAAGGTAACAACTGCTTTTGTGCATGCGCATGGTCTCGTTTCCATGTGACTTGTGTGTTCAACAGGAAGTGCGTGTGAAAACGTGCTCACCTCGAGCGCACAGAAGTGATCCTTCTCCCTCTAATGGATTGGCCTATATAAACAAGCCTGCAACATCCTTAGTTGCTAGATGATCTTCAGCAAAATTCCTGTGTGCCAGCTACTCTGTTTAATTACCTGTTTCCTGTGCCTGACCCGGATTGTTCCTGACTACTCCTGATCGCTGCCTGTCTCCTGACCTCAGCCTGTTTACTAGACTTTGCCTCTGACTTCTGTTTTGTACTTCTTTGCCCAGCTGGTTTGGCTCCTTGGCTTCCCTTGACCACGCTCTGTCTTCTGCTCTGGTACCCTGCTGTACGCTCGGCTTGACCTTGGCTTAGTTTGACCCGATCCTGATTCTGGACTTCCATTCCAGCACAGTGTCTGCATCATCATTGGCACTCATGCTACTCGCGGTCACTCACCTTCTGACTCCATGTTCAGGGGTGAGGGACACGAGCCACAAAGGAAGCCTCCTTATCTACTGGTCTGCAACCAGGTACGTGATAGTATCATCCAGCCATGTCCAGAGACAGAGAGCAGTACTTCCATCTTGGATACTGTTTGCCAGCAAATAGCCTCTCTAACCCAGACTGTGAAACTTTTACAAGAAGGCTATTTCCAGCTTGAAGGTGTATGACAGCCATTGCTGCCTCATATTCTCCCGCTCCAGGCCCTCGGCAGCCAGAGTCTTCTGCTTTAATCCCTGCCTCAACCGTGCCTGTTCCAGAACCTTGTGTACCCACACAGGAGCGGTTTTCCGGAGACAAACATAAGTTCTGTGCGTTTAGAAACGCTTTTAGATTGTATATTTCTCTGCAGCCTCGCACGTTTGCTTCAGAATACACCAAAGTGGGATTCGTTGTTGCCCTACTCACAGGAGAACCCCAGTCCTGGGCCCACCACTTGCTGGAGCAAGAGAGTCCGGTCCTGAACACCCTCGTTTCCCTCTTCGAAGCCATGGCTCAACTCTATAATGAACCCCAACGATCTTCCACCGCAGAGTCTGTCCTTCACTCCCTCCAGCAGGGTCATCGCCCAGTTGAGGACTACGTGGCCGAATTCCATAAATGGGGAGCAGATATGTACTTGAATGACGCAGCCCTCCGTCACCAATTTCGTTTAGGCCTATCAGAAACTCTCAAGGATGAGCTCTCTCTAATGTAGGAAATCCCAATTTCCTTGAAGAGCTCATCCACCTAAACATCCAACTTGATAGGAGGATCCGAGAAAGACGGATGGAGAGAGCTGGTGCTATTCACCCCACCTGGGTGTTGCCTCGTGTTCCTGTTGCACCCTGTGCTCCTTCTCCAGAATCCTTGGCCGCATTTCCCACCTTAGAAAGTGAACCCATGCAAAGTTTGCCTTGTATGTTTCCCACTATCTCCTGAAGAATGCCAGCATCGCAGACATAAGAACCTCTGCCTATACTGTGGAGAACAAGGTCACGTCCTACGAGGTTGCCTGGTCCAACCCAATTGTTTACATCTCTCATCTTCGCTTCTAGTTGCTATAATTGTCACGGTCTGCGACCGGGGCACACAAAATGACAAAAAGTAACGTGCAAAAAATGGTGTCTGTGCGTTAACAGGGACGCACTAGAGGCGCAGGTTCTAAGAAGGGCCAGGTGTTCGACAGAGCCTCTAATGGTGAGGATGATTGGCTGCTGGACACCTTCCAGGTTGCGGCCCTCTAGCATGCCCACACAGACATAAAGATTAGTGGCAGCACCGAGGTGCTGGATGCATCAGCAGACAGGGTTGAAGCATATACACAGCCACACGAGTAGGCACAGGTGCAAGGACTCACTTGAAGAAGCTGATGATCAATCCAATGCAGGACGTACAGGATCTCGCTGTGAGGAAGAGGGAATCCAGACTCACAGGAGACAAGGTAGGTGGTGGGCAACCGCAGGGATTACAGAGCCAAGAAATAAACAGGAAGTCCGACTGGGTGAAAAGACACGTTGCTCGAACGGCACGGAACAAGTGAGCTGGACTTTTAATGGAGAGGTTCAGAGTGGATTGGCAGGAAGCCAAGCAGCTCAGACAGGAGGTAAAACCCGGCGCCGGATCCTCACACAGGGAAGTGTGACAGTAATAAAGAAAGACTTACACATGTCACTCTTCCACTTTCTCTGCAGATGTCGGGAAGAACTACCCAAGTGGTAGCAGCCATAATTGATTCTGGTGCATGTAATTGTTTCATGGAGAAGAACTTTGCTCTTAGTCATCAAATTCCTTTACAATCCAGAGTACAGCCCTTGGCCATCCAATTAGCGGACGGGTCTAATCCCAATTCTGGCCCCATCACCCAGGAAACCTGTCCTCTACTTACATTGCATCAGGAATACCTACGTTTTGATATTATTTCCTCTCCTCCTGTCATTTTGTGAATTCCATAGTTGTAGCCCCTAATAAATTGGGATATTGGGACTTTAACCTTCTCTTCTCCATACCGCCACCAGCATTGCATCCCAAAAGAGACTCTTTTAGGAGTGCAACAGGAACCAGCTGCTACACAATTTGTCCCATCTGAATACCATGAATTTATTAACGTTTTTGACAAGAGGAAAAAAGACTCACTACCATCACATCGCCCCTATAAATGCCCAATTTTTTTTAAAGGTTATGCTTATGACTGCCCAATTTAATTGTTGTCTGGCTGGGATATTCTTTGATGAAAAGAAAGATCACTCACTCCGCCCCTGCATCGATTAAGAGTTAAATAAAATTACAGTGAAGAATCGATATCTTTTGCCCATAGTACCAGAACTCTTCCAACGTTTTAGATCTGCTAGAATCTTCACTAAGTAAGATCTTAGCAGGGCCTTTTATAATTTTGCCCGCTCAAAGTTTTTTACTGCTGGAAGTCGCTTTAGTGTCCAGCTCAAACAGAGTTCTTCTAAAGAAGCTCTTCCATCAGGATTTAATATGCAAGAAAGAGAGTCACAAGCAAGTCACAAGGTGAGAGGTTGCACCAAGTGGATGACCTGTGTCAGACATTGGCAAACACAATCATTATCAGCATCAAACAATGTCTCATTAAACAAAGTAGATGCTGACCCTGAGTGATGCCTGAATAAAGACGGTACCATCCCTCTGTAGAGAAAAGTAGATGAAAACATTGTCAGGCAGAGTAGTGTGATCTCTATGAGAGGTAATTTTTATACTTACACATTACTTACCTTGCATGCATATGTCTGTTCTAGATGACACATACATTAGATCAGCGTGTCTCAACCTTTTTTTAGTCACGGCACCCTTTAAAAGTATGCAAAATCTTGAGGCACCCGAGTCTAAAATGTCATAGATTTTAAGGGCGCCCCCACACAAAAAAAAAAAGGGGTCTAACATCAGAGTTCTTTTTTTATATCAGGAGCCCCCTTCACATCAGTCTTCATTCCCACCATCATATGACAGTCCCACTACCACAAAATTGTGAGCTCCCCTGAGGTGGCCAGAAAACACACCAGGATGCCATGGTTGAGAAAGGCTGCATTAGATGACAGGTGCTCATAGTTCTGTAAGTTAATGAGATCCCCGTCCCCCAACCTTACTACAAAAAATGTATTGGTTACTGATATGATAACAAGCTTCTAAACTACAAAAAAAGGTATGAACATAGTTGTTCTGTTCATGGGGTCACCCCCATATGCTTTTCTATCATGGTACACTCACTACACAGACATTCACAGTATGGCGACTACCCTGAAAAGTTGTTAAAGTTTTTCTCAGCAAATCAAAACTTCTTCTGTTTAAACTATATTCAAGTTATCTGAATAATGTAGACTCTGAGCTGCTAAAAAAGTAAAAAGAAATATAAAAAAAAGCTTATAAAAAGAAAATTTAAATAAAGCAGATAAGCACTTAGCAGTGAACAAAGACAACGGCAGTTCTGAATGGAGCTACATCTTTAATGCACAAGGACTAATCAAGATCATTGTCAGAATTAATCTTTGAAAAGAAAAACAGAACCCTCCAGAGGTTTATATTATAGGATGAGATGTAGTCACCTGCAATACCCCCTGTTGGGCTGACAGCGAATCTTGTTCCTATTCAATCTCTGCCTTTAATAAACTCACCAGATGCTTTCCCTCAAAGGAGTGAAAAATGAAAGTTGAGTGTACAGTGCTATAATGAAAATCAATGAAGAGTCCTTTGAAAGAGGCAGGGAAGGAAAGGACCTGAGCTTCAACCCCGCTCGGGAATTGTCTTAAGGTTCATTGATTTTTTTTTCTTGATGCAGTGGATCATTGTCCCATATCTCAAAGTCATCGGAATGGTGTGCATTACCTACATTTCAATCTATCCATAAAGCTGTCAAAAGCTAGTGCACGCCATAAGGCACTCGGAGTTTGATTTATATCTCTTGCCCTCCTTGCCCAACGCTTTGTGCAACCCCCATTTGAATCCAGTCTATAGGCTAGCCTTACAAAACAGGATCAAATGTCATAGCCACACAAAGCGAGCTGAGGCTCAGGGTAGAGGGGCTGAAATAGACATTTTGCGCACTATGCTAACCAAAGTGACACCCTATTCTGCTAGCAGTCTGGGTGTGCAGACCCTGAGCAGGTATACTCTAGGTATATAGTACACTATTTCACTAACAAAAATGCACAAAGTGTAGAGTGACCAACAGTGTTGGTATACAGGGCCAGTGCAAGGAATTATGCCTACACAGGCGAAGGTGCATTTTTCCTCCCCTCCCTTCCTCAGGAAGCTGCCTATGGAGCCTTATGCTAGCGCCCACCCTGTCTGTATAGTTCCAAGGCTGACCTCACTTAGCAGATCCAGAGCTGGTAGCACAGGAGGACAAGGAGCCTATCCTCTCATGTAAGTAACTCCTGACAGCAGTGCATCCTATTGGGGCAATCCTATTCTGACAGACATCAATGTAAGGGTCCGTCTTCCTGAAACTGATCACGAATGTGACTGCCACTGACCTCCAATATAAGACCACTGCACTCAGTAAACTGAGCTGTACATTACACGCACCTTACCTCTGCATCATATTTGCTAAATTGTACGCTACATGATCCTGATCCCACCATATACACTATGTTGTATGTTACATACTCTTGACCACTGCACTCTGAAAATTGTGTGGAGGCAAGTGGAAATTCATCGTGTGGGTGGGGGGTGGGGGGGTAGTGCCGCCGGCAGGACCAGGGGGGTGAAACTACCGCCGCTTCTGCAGCTTTCATAGGCTGGGAGGAAGACACTGCAGCTGTTATTGTCTGGTTGGAAGTTTTTGCAACGCGGGACCTGAAGGGAGGCTTCAGCTCGGTACATGGAGGATACATCTCTGTACCCCCACCACCACCAGGAGAGGAAGAGGGCACCTAAATCAGATCAGCTATGTGCACTGTAAGCTCTTTCTGCCTTACACCACTGACCTCTGCACTGTGCGTTACATTACTGACCTCTATACTGTGCGTTATATTACTGACCTCTGAACTGTGCGTTACATTACTGACCTCTGCACTGTGCGTTACATTACTGACCTCTGCACTGTGCGTTACATTACTGACCTCTGCACTGTGTGTTACATTACTAACCTCTGTACTATGTGTTATATTATTGACCTCTGTACTGTGCGTTATATTACTGACTTCTGTACTGTGTGTTACATTACTGACCTCTATACTGTGCGTCACATTACTGACCACTGTACTGTGCAGTACATTACTGACATCTATACTGTGCGTTACATTACTGACCTCTGTACTGTGTGTTTACATTACTGACCCCTGCACTCTGTGTTACATTACTGACCTCTGAACTGCTGACCTCTGTACTGTGCGCTACATTACTGACCTTGGTACTGCTGACCTCTGTACTCTGTGTCACACCACTGACCTCTGCTCTCTGTGTTGTTACTGATCTCTGTACTTTGTGTTACACCGCTGACCTGGTGGAGTTAAGGCGGGGGCAGGGTAGGGATTAGGTGGGGCAACTGGTGGCGAGTAACTCTTAAGGCCTGGCTAGTAGCTCAGGACTTGTAAATGTGAACCCTGCACTATGTTATATAGTCCTAACTTCTGCACTGTTTAGGCTGTGCTGCACATTTCATACATTAGTCTAAAATGTTCATTGTCTCAACAGTTGCTAGTGGTTAAGCAGTCCCCAACTATTTTAATTGAGTTCTTCTTAAAGGTTTTCTCAGACAAAGTCTATATTATGTTTGCAGAAGAGCATATGTGATGCAAATGTTACTTTTTTTTTTTTTCTAATTATGCTTTGTCCTAAGGGCTATGTGCGTTTGTGAGACTTTCACTTGTGGCAAGGTAATAAGGGCATATTACAGCCAGGTAACATCTTGCACAGTTAAATAAAGACAGCATATCAACATTCCTGCATAAGCCCAAACATGACTGACTCTCTTTAAATCTAGTGGCTCTACTCCGCCTTCCCTCCCAAATGAAATTCTGCTTAAAATTATATTGTTTATTTTTTAATATATAACTTCTATCTGGCCTCCAGGGGTGCTGCATAGCCTAAAAGCATCTATGTTTTACATGTAGTTTAGTCCCTTTGAAGAAAGTGCTCAGTGCATAAGGTGCCTAAATAAATGGGCTTAGACTCCACTGGGAGATGAATGTTGTCCTGTCTTGGATTCTCCTCAAACGTTTCTTGCCAAAACATCCTGGCCTCCACTAAAATTGGCACTGGTGCATTGGTCACACTGACTCTGATAGTACCTTTTGGTAGTGGCCCAATTCATTCCCATGGTAGAGGTATAATAATAATAATAAGAAGAGGGCCCAGTGGGGACATTTTTAAAGGAAGGGCTGTGCCGCACCACGTAGCACCACACAGAGAAGATCACTGGAATGGGGAGAAAAGTAAATATTTAAAATTGCGGGCTGGCAGAAAGGTGGAGGATTCACTAAAAGACACTAAAAGACAACTTCCCCACTTTTTTTAATGCAACCTGATTTTTACTTGATTTCAGTGTTTTGCAGTCTTCTATACAATGTTGTGCTGTATGCAAATGTGTTTAGGGCTGCAACTAGCAATTATTTTCATAATCGATTAGTTGTCCGATTATTTTTTCAAATAATCGGATTAAAAAATTAAATAAATACCATCCTTAATTTAAAATAAAATTCCCAAATGCAGTGTTACAAACATGAAGCTGTGCAGTACCATGGATTCCAGTGCGTGCGATCACACTATGGCTGGGAAGTGCGTTTGGGGGGCCATTAAAATGAATGGCACTGTAACGCACCTCCCGCAGCAGAATTTGTCAGGCTGAAACCAAAAATTACTTTTTTCCCACCTTTTATATATTTTTTTAAATAATTCTATTGTAAGCACATGGCGCTTGAATAGCTTCAGCCAGGGAATGACAGCTGCCAGTGGCAAGATTCCGCAGATGGCAGCTGAATGTAAATACAGCAGGCAGTGGGCTGGTGCAATAGCCAGTCTGCTATTGCCCATATTAAATTGCAATAGCCAACAGCAGGCTGACTATTGCACCTGCCCACTGCTTGCTGTGCCCTCCTCCCAGAGTGGAGGAGAGAGCTAGGAGATCCAACCAACTAATCAATAATGAGAATAGTTGACAACTATTCTCATTATCGATTCATTGGTTGCATTGTGTTGACAAGTAAATTGCTGAGTAGGAGTGAGTAGGGGGCTGATCTCATCAGTATTCTGCTGCTCTTTCAATGTCCAGCCACGGGGGTGGAGAGAGGACACCACTGTATTCTTCTCTGTAAGTGGTTCATCCACCTGGCTGTGCTGTGTGTAAATCTTAGGACTAGACGGAGAGAGAAATAAAAATCTTTTGGCTAAAACCACTCCCTTATATGTATTAAATTTGTGTATTTAGCTGTTTTGCCTGGAATGCGGCTCTAAAGTTTCTTCTTGTCAGAGACTGTTGTGATCGATTTATATATTCTGTGCAGCAAAATATTGTCAACATTATATAAATGATTGAAAAATGTGACCAGCACTATAAATACTTGTGATTACTCACAATCCATGGCACACTGGTACACTTTCATGATTGGCATGTCTCACAGAATAAATGTTCTGTACTATGGCTGAAGTACAGGTCTGATATTGACATGTATCCATATTATTCAGTACACTAGGTTTAGGTTGATGAAAAATAGCATAGTTGTTCTCGTCAGGGGGTTTTACCATTTTTAGTACAGGTATTTTCCACATTAATAATTTATCATGTGTGATTTTTAGACTAAAGAAATCACTTATTGCACCTGAAAAAGTGATAGTTATCTATCCGTGAAAGTGAACCAATAAAGGGCAAAAAGGGCAAATTACTGGTTCACTTTAACTTCAACCTTACCCATAAATCTAATCCTTAAAGTGACATTAAACCCTCTGGGGTTTTTTTTTTTTTGCATGTATTTACTACTAGCAAGCAGTAGATATATGCAGAATCATTTTTTCTTAAAAAGGTTTTGCTTACCTGTTACTCCGCCACTTGCTCCCATCCAGAGATCTGAAAAATTCTCAAGCGACGGCGCAGGATTATGGGGTGGTCGCATGCGCAGCAAAGATCTTCGGCCGGGGGAAGAGGAGAGACACAGGGTAAGTCAATACAAGTAGCCCGGCAGCGTGCACGCACACAGACTCCGTGAGACACAGAAGACACAGCAATCAGTGCAGGATCAGAGACCAGCACTGGCGCTGGAAGGATTGCTGAAAACTGGAAAGAAGAAGATGATCGGATCAAGAGGCATCATTTAAGGTAAGTCCTTAAAGCAGCATGGGGGGAGGGGGGGGGGGATTTTATCCTTTAATGTCACTTTAACCTGATCCTTAATGTTAACCCGTAAAGCAAAAGCAGGTAGGTACAGTAAATGGGCAAGCAGTAACACAATTAATTCAATGGCATCCCAAAGAGTTAATCCAAGAGATGGAATTCTGAAGAAAAAAGCCAACAGAACAAGAGAGGTGGGGATGCAATCGCTGCCGTGATCCTTGCTGGTGCTTCATTAATTATGTATTCTGTTTAGGAAATAATTCATGTTCCTCGGAACTTTGCTGTGCTGGTGCTTTTCGAGAGCCTGTTTGAAGAGGCATATTAATATAGCAATAAGAGGATATGGTGTTATGTCTAAAATATGCAGAGAGTGTACGTGGGATGTAAACACGACCACACACAAAGCTTTCTGAGTGGTAAAGCCCATCTCCAGGCAAACATAAAGCTTACCCTTGCAGTGGGGCTACTCAGGCACTCCAAGGGTTAAGTGCTAATTTATGTCTAGGAGACACTACTAACGTTGTTTTACTTACACAAACTCTGCTCCCATTGGCTCCCTCCAGGCTGCTAGAGTAGTCCCCGCAGCCTCTTTTCTCTGTTGCACCGGCGGTCTAAGGACCATTGATGTCATCACGTCTTATGCAGATCCATTGACCTGCATTAGACATGAGGACACCTAGACACATTCCTGTCCGATAGCCACAGCAGGAAGGGAGAGGCAATCCCACCAAAGGGAGGGAAATCCCTGGTAATCAGCAGGGCCACCAGAACTATTGTCACCATGGGAATATTTCTCACCTACTCCTGTTCTGATGACAACCCATATTTCTGATTTTCTTTCACTTTCAGTGATAATTCTCACCAGGACAAATAGAGAGGGTGACTTTGTTGCTGTTTTGGCTTCAGTTGCACTTTAGGTGCAATGCAAACTAATTGCACTGAACTAAACTAAAACAAGCTCCCTCTAATGGATAAACTATATATTTAATACAATAACAAAACCATAGAAGAGCAAACTTGCGAAAATGCCAAGTTAATGTAAACAAATCTTTAAAGAAGTACTGTGGCCAGGCCAGGCTACTAGTGGTTTGGGAATAAGATGGTAAGGGCCGAGATTTGCCCCCTTGTTAGTACAAATGCTGATTCAGGTTTGAGTGTAGAAAGTTAGGATTGTACCTATGATATATTTCCTGGTGTAAAATCTTCTTTCCTCAGGTGAAGTAAGCCTTTTATGTGTGATGGTAGACCTTGCTGGAGATGGACTCCGTAGCTTTCAACAGCATGTGAATAACCAAATTAGAGAGATACCTGTCTCTCAAGACATGGGCATCAAGCACCATGCCATTAAAGCCAGGGACCCTCAAGCAGGATGGTAAACTGATCCATGGAATAGGAGATCCGGTCAATATGGAAGAGTCTTAGGGCTGTCTGCCAGAAGTTTGACCAGGCCGCCTGGGCCAGTTCGAAGCTGTTAGGTTCACTGGAATTCCCTCCATCCCAATCCTGCAGAGAAAAACAAGAAAGGAACCTGGAGGCCAAGAGGTCCATATCCGGTCTCCCCTACCTTTTGCACAGGTCCTGAAACACTTCCAGGTGAAGGGAGCATTCCCCAGGGTCCAGACACTGACCGTTGAGGAAGCCTGCATGTCATTTGTTTATGCCAGGAATGTGAACAGCAGATGTGGAGTTCAGTCCAGGTTAGAATTCTTTCTAACTCTTGCCACAGCAAAACTTCTTGCCCCTCCCTGATGCTGACTGATGCACACTATTTTTGTAGCTTGGAGCTCCAGAATGTTACTCAGCAGGAGAGATTCCTCTAGCGACTAAGTCCCCTAAAATGACATGGTGTCTCGGACTCCTCCGCAGCCCCTCAGGCTGGCATCCATTGTTAGGACCTTCCAAACAGTGAGAGGAAGCATTTCCCCAACACCAGAACATGACTTCTTTGCCACCAGGCCAGGCATAACCTGGTCTTCGCTGTCAGGTGTGTCGTTTTGTCTAGAGACTGAACCAATTTGTTCCAAAATAACATAATGTTGCATTGCAAGGGTCTGGAGGAAATGTCACTGAATTAAAAGGAGGCTAACATCCAGCCCAGCTCAAGCAGAATCGCAGAGTTGGGTGGCTCCTGGACTGGATTGTAGAGTTCAAATCTGGGTGTGGAGAGTCAGAGAGAAACTCTGGCTTAAGCTGTGCCTATGATGACTGACTCCTGAAGGTTTAGGATTCAATCAAACCTTTTTCTTGTCTGTTCACATCACATAGTCTGCATCACATTATCAGTCAATATTAGTGCTGATTGTTTCCTTAATAGATTAACCAGCTATTCCACCATGGGAATACCCTGCGAGTGTTGTAAGGCTAGCACAAGTGTCAATACCTTGGTGAACATTTAGGGTGTGAAAAACAGACGCACTGAGATTGTTGCATGCTCACAGCAAAACAGAGATAGCATTGATGCGCTGGAAAGATGGGTGAATGCAAGTACGTATCCGTGATATCCTCAGAGACTAAAAAGTCTCCCTTATGGAGTTAGGCTTGGGCATTTAAAGCATTCAGATTCAAACAAAGGTCAGATGTCCCCTCTTGGTTTTGGAACAGTGAAAAGATTAAAGTAAAAAACCTGAAAACTTCCTTCCATTGGAACAATGGCAATAACTGCTTGGCTCAAAAGATCTACAAGAGCAGCATGGAGGTCTGCTAGTTTGTGCACTAAATGCGACTGGTGTCCTCACGGGCCAGTTGGGTGGTGTGGTGGCAGAGGGGTCAAGCCAGAATGCAACCTGAATTGAAATTTAAACAGTAGAGGGTCACAGGTTTTGGGATTATTATTATTATACAGCGCTTTACAGTATAAGAAAGACATTACAATCACAATACAATTCAAGACAGGATGTTAAGGAGGTCCCTGCCCGTGAGGGCTTACAATCTAAAAGATACAACATTTTCTGTTTCTGTCCTTTATGTCTTAGGTTTTTATTTTAAACTAAAATACAGCAAAAAAATAAAATAGAGCTAAAACACGGGAAACACAAATATGGAAATCAGTAGGAGCATGCAGTGACAGACCTGGAGACAAAGTTCTTCCAAATGTCAGGTTGTTTTGTAAATGCTCTACTGGTGAGATAATAACAGGCTGTACATTTCTGGCACATGTCAACTTTTGCCTTTCTCCTAATAATAAAATGACAGCATCCAATGTGGATTTATTTTATTTTGCAGTATTATTCTATCATAAAAGCTTACCCTCATTTTCGAACAGGCATCTTGTGTTGACTCCGTCCCCCTCAATTCCTTTATCAGCATCGAACCTAAATACTAAAATAAAAACGCATTCAGATTTGTGGTGGAAGCACACACCCAGAACACACAATCGAACAAAAATGTCACCACATTTACATTTCTTTCTAGATGTGTTGTATGATGTCAAAAATATAGACAACCAAGGAACGGAACTGAAGAAAAATCACTATTTTACAAACAATAACACTATATATAACATTAGGCAATAACAATTTATCATGGCATAGTGGCTTTAGAAAATGTTAATCGACCCTGCCATAAAGCAAGTCAACTACAGTTCATTTCAAGCTAATGAGAGTTTCCTTGCTCCATAGAAAACATTTTGCAGGGACAATGCTTTTAGAACAGTTTACTGCATATTTGCATTAGTTAAAAGGACCAGTCAATCAAGTTATGTATCAACTGACAATAGTTAATGTGGCAAAAAGAGCCAAATATGTCAGAGACAAAACCATACACTAATGACAACAGTTCTTATAAATTGCCATCCATAATCACCAAGTGTTTGCCCCATTTGCGTAACATATAAAAGTAAACTACAGCTGTGGGATCTTCTATCCCAGCATTCGGGATAGATCAAAATATTACTTTTATATATAAGCTAATCTTAAGTGACATCAAAATAATAGTCATGGTCACTGTGTATCGCAAAATAAATATATATTTCTTTACATTTTACAATTCCACGCATGTGATAAAAGAATAAATATTTTAAACTACAGCTTTACATATTTTAGATTACAATCTTCAAACCACTTAAAGACCTCCTACACCAAATTCTTTGTCCCAGGAATCCTGGATAAAAGATCTCAAACTAGTAGTTTCAAAGTTGTGGAATTTTACTTTATATGGTACAGCGATGGGGGCCGACATTGTTCCATTTTCCTGTTTGGCAATTCTGAAATTTAACAGGAAGAGGAAGTCTTTTGAGATGATTTGTAACCAAAACCTAGGCATGTATAACAATATTTATAAGCGATAAATAACAATGTCCATTGTATATGAAATGGACATTGTATTGATGGTAAAAAAAAAGACATCTTCTGAGTTTTGTTGTTTTTCCTAACACGCAACAAAGTGAAGTAAATATAAGTGCACTGTATACCTTTATCATCTCAGACCAGGAACACTGGGGGTGAGGTACGGGTTTTAAAATGGGTCCATATTTTCCCCCAAATGGCATGCTCTAAACAAAGAAAAACATACTAGACATTTTCTGAAACTAGACACACAAAGGAATCCTTTTTTTTGATGGATCAAGCAAAATTTGCGTAGAAAATTAACAGTCACCCTAGAGGATATAAAAGCCTTAAAGCACCATGCCCCTTTCCATAGTCAACATGCATTGCTAATGGGATGAAATATCAGCTTCATGCTATGTCACATGACCATTCTATTAGGTGGTAAAAATAGCATTAAAATGGCCATAGTTTTGCTTTGACATGTTTCCTTTTACGTTGATATTAAATAATGAAATGATCAGTGAATGAATGTTGGTTAGCCAGTCTGTGCTTAGAATATGGCCGCCGTTTGGTCTGGCTGTTTAATTTTGATAATGAAATGTTTATATTCATGAATGAATGTCCTTAGCACAATAAGTTTAGATGCAGTTCTTGACTGACACTTGGAATGTTAGTAAATTTTGTATGCATATTAGAGACCGGTGTCTAGGACAGCGGAAATGACTAAGGGGTGGTGCTTTAAAGAACACCATTTTTAATTCAAGTGCAAAACAATGACAAAGGAAATTACTTATTTCTCTGGATTCTAGGAAGATTTATTTATCACAACCAGCAATCATTAGTGATCAGAATTTTGAAAAGGATTTTCAAATCTTCCAGAGAAATAACATCAAGGTCGGTTGTTCTTTCACTGCTTAGAGGCCGAGCAGTGGAAGGTTGAGATAGCAAGAACTTCACCCTGTGTTTGTCTTACTCAAACACTCTTTGTTCTATTCCCAAATGGGTCTTGAATGTTTATGTGGAAATGGTGATTTTTTTGCTTGTTTTGTTCATAAAAAGTTCAATGAGAATTTGATGTTCATAAAAATTGATGTCACATCACCTTTTTCTTATAAGACAGTGGTCAGATTAAATTCACATAGCAAATATCAAATAGGAGGTCCACAGTGGATCATAACTTTCAATAGAAAGCTTGGGTTTTCTATATTAACATATTTGATAAAACATAACATATTAAATTAAATCTAATGAAACATTTTTATAAACTAACTTACAAAAAGATATTCCACTGTTATGTGTAAAGTAATAATTAAAAGTGTCAGTCCATACACTTTTAATACTTCAGTTTTGGCTATGGGTCAAATCACCAACTGGCTTAATATATTTTGTAAATGCTTATATCTTTTTCCAAGATGTCTACACTTTCGTTCCCAGGATTCCCCACATGCCATAGTCACTACAGGGGAAGCCCTAAACTCCGTCGATTCCTTATGCAGTTTACATTCCTTCAGCCTAAGGAGGTTTAAAGCCATCACACATATCACAGACTTGTGTGACAGTTGGACCGCCTTAAGTGGTCTAAGTCTTCTGACGGTTTCCTGAACAACAATAGTCATATTGTGTGAACATTTGTCTTTTGGCTATGGAAGGAGATGGGGGAGGTACCTCCGATATATTTTGTGTTGGGTTACAAAAAGTAAATACCTACGTTTGAAAAAGGTTTCCCGAACCAGAACTTCTCCCCTTGACATGCTTCAGGTGGTTGACACAAGACATTAGCTCATATGCCGTCTAATGTCATGGAAGTGGTAACACAAAAGGGGAGATCTCAGGCCCCTGATATGTATATGAAGCCAGTGAAACAGCTCTAAGTGGCTACCCATGACTGAAATAACGGTCTGAGGTGAATTGGCCCTTTAAAGTGATGTGATCATCAATTATTATGATTTGGCATATTGTGGGAAATTTAGAAAACTGGTTCACTAGAAAAAAAAATATCCACAGAGTATTATGTCATTCTGTAGCATCAATATGGAAAGCTAATATAGATATCTGATTGTTTTCTGTGCATTGTATCTGCATTTTCTGTGAGCCAGTTCTTGGAAATGACCCAGAGTGATTGTGTTTACCCAGCAGCCTGTACTTCATTCCAGGTGTGTAAGTAATGTATAAGAATCTCAATTCAGGCAGGGATGTGCTGGCGCCACAAACGCCTTCCCAGAATGAGCGCAATGAGTATGACCTCTATGAGTGAAGATCAGAGGAAACTACTACGGCATAACAAGGGAAAGGAGCAACATTTCTTCAAGAAGGAAAGGGAACTCAAAGGTCACAAGGGTAAGAGGAAATAGGAGGGGTAGAATGCATTCCAGAGTCCTGGGTAGGAGAAGACTAAAGATAGAGTGCCAACATCATAAATAATATAATGCATAGGCCTGGGGTACGCACCCCTGTGCCAGTATTGTGAAGCCACAAGTCCCAAATCATGGAGGGAGTCGCAGTTCCACTTTGTCTGGATGACCGCCAGTTCTATAAGCCTGGTATAGGAAATTAAATAACCTGATTGGACAGTTCATTAAACAGATTCAGGTCACACAAAAGTTTAATATACAAGTTTATGTCTCTTTGTCACCTCTGTGTAGTAAACATAGCAGTCCATATGACTAACAGAACTCTTTTCAACTACAGCAGGACCCTTGTTGTGGTGTTGTTTCAAGCATTTGATCTGCTGCAATTTTGCTAAGCGCCAGTATTCCAATGTCCCAAAGGTCTAACATAGAGTAGGTCGCCAGCACACCTTCATCATCAAAATGCCTTTATTGATCAATCACATTACCCAATGGAGAGACCCTGCGTGGTCCTGAAACATTTTCCCGTGATCCCATGATCAACCAAAGTCAATAAAGGCACTTTGCCGATGAAGATTTTGGTGTGCTGGTGAATTACTCTCCATGTAATGTTCAGCGGTGCCATCCACTTGCCACTACAGCACCCACCGAGAGACAAAAGGAGACCTACCGGTTAGGTGTGCGATGGGATATCTGTATTGTCCAATGAGGTCTGACATTTGTTGCCCAGTCAACTTACTGACCATAAGCTGTCCTCCATCTTCTAATTATGCATAGCAGAACCTAACCACAAAGCCCCATACTAAAGAGGACCAGGAGCTGTGAATTGAAACTGTTATATACAATCAGGATCTCGGGATCTCAGGGCTAACTGCTCTGGAACGCACTGTATATGGTGTGAACAAGCCCTAAGGCACCTTGAAGGGTGCTTAAAGTGTAGGTAAAGCCTGACAGTGAACTTCTGTTGGCTCCTCTTTGGTCCGTTAAAGCAGAACTCCAGGTAAAACTTTTCTTAACCCTTGCAGTGGGGCTATGCCTACACAACAAGGGGTTAAGTGCTCGTCTTGGTCTAGGGAGGAAAATAAAGAAGTTATACTTACCCGATCCTCCAAACTGGCTTGCTCTTAGACTGGTCCCTGGAGCCCTTCTTCCCTTCCTCTGCAGCTGTCCAAGGTCCCTAAATCACCACATTCTATACACAGTATATAGGACGTGAGGACACTGAGGGACATATCATCACTGCAGCGGGGAGAGAGGCTAGAGGGAGTGCTGTCACAGCTGGCCGGCTAGGAGGGTTGGGTGAGTATAACTGTTATTTTTCAACCTAGGCAAAAATGAGCAGTTAACCCTTACAGTGCAAGGGTAGCCCCACTGCAAGGGTCAAGAACATTTTTACCTGGAGTTGTTCTCTAAATATGCCATTGAAATTGTTTCAGTCTATCTGTTTGATAAGAGCAAAACATAACCAGTTGATCCTGCCAGAAATCCAGTGAAATCCAGTGAGCAGAAATCCTCTGCTGACTCTTATCAGTTAGCATTGTTTCCAGTTCTCTCTGTGAACTAAAGAACACCTCCTCCTGTGTTATGAAGAAGAGGAAAGGGGAGGTGTTCTGTACCCTTGCCCTAGAGAGACAACACTGCTCCTCCATAGATATAGTACCATGACTGACAGGAAGTCATTTACTGGCAGGATCACCAGGTGAAAATAAGGGAAAACAAGCCTAAAAAAAGAAAACTAAATGCAGCCACTACATCTAAAGACTGGTAAGCTGCAATATATTATATTTCTGTTCTTGTTTTTAGACATTCGAAAATGGCCTCTCCACCAATATTAACATATAAACTTTTAGCATGCCTTAAGTGCGATTTTTCAACCCTAAACAGTCCTGCGGGTTAATGAAAGAGCGCCAATGTAACATTATTAGAGGCTTTATGGGCCCATTCACACCATCAAGAGTGCGTTCCAGTGCGTTCAGCCTCTGGAACGCACTGGAACACAACCCGGCCGGCTCACTTTGTTTTAGGGTGGGAGGGGGCGTGGCAGTGCATTGAACTCAATGGCACCGCAGCCATGCCCCCCGCGGTGCGATTTAAGGTACCTGAATGCGTGGCACATTAGTACCTGTGTTCCGGTCCAGTGTGATCTGCAAAAAATAGTGCATGCAGCATTTTTTGCAGATTGCACTGGACCGGAACGCAGGCACTAATGTGCCACGTGTTTTGGTGTCGGCGAATGCACAGCGGGTGGGGGGCGTGGCTGCGGTGCCATTGAGTTCAATGCACCGCCACGCCCCAAAACAAAGTGAGCCGGCCGGGTTGCGTTCCAGTGGCCGAACGCACTAGAACGCACTCTTGGTGTGACTGGGCCCTAAAGCAGGGGTGGACAACTCCGGTCCCCCAGCTGTTCTAGACAACACCCTCATGGGACTTGTAGTTTCTGAACAGCTGGGGGGCCGAAGTTGCCTGCCCCTGTTTTAAAGTCTGATGTTCTGTTAAGACTTTTCAAGAAGCTTCATCTGCCTGGTTAAAATGGTACTGATATGAAAGATATGACCAGAAATACAAAACAGAAACAGAAAATAATGAAAAAATATTAAGTCAGATAATAAAATGCATTGAATTCTTCTCTGAGTAGCTGCTACTGCCGGCTTCTCTTTCTGTAAATGCTCATTTCCCGGCCATCATGCTGGTCTCTGGCATCAATACTTCCATAAAGACGTCTGACTTTTCCCAGAACTTCCCAATTTCTAAGCTTGTTCTGAGTATTCAGTATCGTTGGTCAGCATAAAAGCCAGGGACATAGCATGTTCAGAAGGAGGTCCACCCTGGCATGTCTCTCTTCACTTTAACAATAACACATCACTACCCCCAAAGTCCATTAGAGCAAAAACAGTATGTAAGCAACCCTTAATAACTCAGGTCATTAAACATCACCTTATTGTAATGTCTGCTCTAAACTCATGGAAGATGAAATCTGATTGACTGTGGGAAACAGGCATTACATCACATCTAAGCTTAAATTAAAAGTAGAACTGAAACCAATTTTTAGTTTAGGAGAGTGTATGGAAGGGTTATAACCCCTGTCAGCATTTATTTCCCATTAAGGAGATTTCCTGTCACTTCTTGACTGATAGACACAATAGTAAGTGAGAGGAAATCCCTCCAAAGAGAAGAAAATCCCTGGTGGTCAGCATGGTCACCAGAACTAGTGTTATGATCTGTTCATGTTCTGATGACTATCACTGAGCATTCTATAAGAACCAAGTTTGTATGTTTTACCTTTTCTTACAATTTTTTTTAATACCCTGATTTCTTCCCACAGCATAAAGCATAGGAATTAAATTGAACCATTAGGGATGGGCACCACACCCCCAATTAGAATTGTATACAAGAAAAGAAAAGCGGGGCTTTAAAAGTGTCCAAACCATACAAGACGTCCATCAAACATACATGGTTTTGTATAAACATATTTAATACATACAAAAAGACTTGGTTACAATTAAAATGTCATTGACATGATACAATGTTACATTGAAATCAAACTACCTCCTTTTGGTGGCCATACATGTGTACATATATATATATATATATAATTCCAAAGAATAAATGAAATAAATGAAAAAAGGAGGTCATAAATTCCAGTTTTTCCAAAGAATAAATTCTTTGGAAAAACTGGAATTTATGACCTCCTGTTTTCAATATACGTTTATACAAAACCATGTATGTTTGATGGGCGTCTTGTATGGTTTGGACACTTTTAAAGCCCCGCTTTTCTTTTCTTGTATACAATTCTTCCCACAGCACAAAACATACTAATAGGTTTATCTAGGTGGGTGTGTATATCTTCAGTAGACCTGAACAATATGTCTGCACATACATAAAAGGAAAAAAATGATATGTCAAGCTGTACTGTATTGTACTGTATGTCTGGGTAGCTTACTACAACCTCACTTTGTTCATGACATTAATTTGAAACCATTATCATTGTGTTATTTCATATATTTACTTTATACATGACATTAAATGTAATCTTACAGAAGTCACAATGACAATAAAGCTTAACTCCGAGCAGACATGTTATGTAATGTGATAAAAGTTTATTTTTACCAAATTTTACCTAAAATGTTTTGTTATAAAGTGCTAATCATTAGTGATCAGTGCACTGTCTCCGGTATTTCTTTTTGTACAACCGGTGGTAGCTATGCCTGCTAGGTCATCCTCCTTTGCAGAGAAGACCATTTCAGTAATGGCACAGACCAGACCGGCAACATTTAGGCATTGGTCGTGTTGGCGATCCTTCTTGGATTTTCTTTTTCTCTAGTCTCTGGTTGGCTCTCACCTCTGGCTTATGTGCCTTTATGGTCCAGACTTCCTGCACTGTTTACACAGCCGGTATATACAGTACCTATTATTTTTTATTCATAGTTATATTTATACTGATGTGTACCAAGGGTATACCTGCATTTTTGTGCCTGTGTATAATGTGCAACCTGTACTTTTGAATTTGCCTCATATTAAAAAACAGTATTTTTATGTATGTCTGGAGTTAAGCTTTAAAATAACTGGAAGCCAATGGAATCTTATGGGGTGGCAAATCTCCAAACGGCCATGGCTCACTGCATCAGAAATTAATTCTAAAACGGAAATGGACATAAAAGAAAGAGAGAGAGCTCTCAGTTTACAAGTTTATCTCCTCCAGTAACAAATGGACATCCACATCCACTTGTCCTAGTACAGCGCTTTATTTACATTGGAGAAAGCCTGCCATTCATTGGATATGAAAGCCTATTTATGGCTGAGACTAACATCTGCAGCTGTAGATAGAACAGGCTTTGAGTAAGTAGGTCAGTTCGTCATAATAAAACGTTATTTCACGTGAACACTATGCTGAGTTCACGGGATTCTCACGTCCACTGACAATACTGTGGAAATGTAGAATGCTGAAAATAATTAATTCCCATCAAACTGTATGTGTTTCTATAAGAGTTAACTATCTAGGTTCTATATTAGGCAACTTCTAGGTGATGAAGCTAAGACTGGCTGTTGTACTGTGTAATAATGCTATTCTTAAAGTGACTACAGCCCGAAATGAAACAGGCCAAAAAGATTTGCCTGCAAAAGAAGCGTGTAAATATTTACTTCTCCTGCTGCCTGCATCACCTGATGCCTCTCTATTGATGAGGAAATTGTCCCCCAAGAAACCGACACTTCCAGGAGTGTCAAACTCCTGTGAATCCTGCTATACTGACTGGCACCTGCTGTCGACCTCCATGTTACTATAAGATAAGGTACACTGTCACAAGTGTCACTTTCCCTGTAGCACTTCATGGGATGATTCCTCATCAATGGAGAGGTGTTTGATGGCACAGACAGCAGGAGTGGAGCAAGGAGCCACACTAGACATGTGCACCAGCAAAAAATTTGTTTAGTTTAGTTTAGTTTTGAAACAAAAAAAAAATGTGTTAAGTTTAGTTTTTCGGGTCCGAAATTAAATTAGTTTCGGACGAAATTCGTTATTGGAAAAAAAAACTTTATTCCTTAACGTGCCCTGGATTAGAACCTGCGACCTTATCAATGGCAGTCCTGTCCTCTAACCACTACACTATTACCTCTGTACTTTTAACCATAGCAGCATTTGATATATATGATATACAGCTGAGAATGTCAAATGGGTGGAGCGAGCCGTGACGTCATCTATTGACATTCCCACTGAATGTCATTTTTTGCAACTAGTTTTCGTCGGGTTCGGGTGGTCGTCTGCGGTGGGACTTTTTAGACAGGGGGGACCCCACGTTTTCCCCCCCATTTTTTGGGGCTGGGGTTCCCCTTTAAAATTCCTACCAGACCTTAAGGGTCTGGTAGGATTTTTGGGAGAACCCCACGCACTTTTTTGTGTTATAAGAGGGGGGGGTCCCTCCTAACATTCCTACTAGACCTAAAGGGTCTGGTATGAATTGGGGGGAAACCTCATGCTTTTTTTTTTTCATTTTCTGCAGACTGTAAAAAAAATGCCATTTTGCCGCAACGGAATTCGTCCAATAACGAATTTCGTTGCAGCAAAATTACATTAGGAAAAAAAAAAATGACATTTGTCTGCAGAAGATGAAAAAAAAAGACCCTTTAGGTCTGGTAGGAATGTTAGGAGAATACCAATTTAAAAGCAAAGAAAAAAAAGTCTTTATCCTTTACTCTCCCCTGCCCTAGAACCTGTGACCTTGACAACGGCAAACCTGTCCTCTAACCACTACACTATTACCTCTGTAATTTAATCATAGAAATGTTGTAGAGGGAAAATGTTGTCATTTTTTTTTTCCTCATGTCGTTTTGCTGCAACGAAATTCGTCCAATAACGAATTTCGGGAAATCGGGAATTTCGGATTCGTTTGCATTCGTCTTAGCTTTAATACGGAATTCGGATGCCTCCGAATCTCCGAAAATTCGTCCAAAACGAATTTCGGAACGAACCGAATCGCACATGTCTAAGCCACACTGCTGGAAAGAAACTAAGTAAGCAGCTGTAGAGGAGGCAGGAGAGTTTAGTTCAGTGCAACTTAGAAAGGTTGGAAGGATGAATTTCGGTTGTTGCGGCCCTGCCAAGGTTGGAGTGCCACTCGTCTAAATTTAGTGGACAGCTGGGCCGTAAGCCAGCATAAGCTCTGATTGTTATTGTTTTCTGTGTTCCTTGGGCTTTCCCTAAGTTTAGAACGTGGTTTGATTCTGCTTATCGTTGGGGAGTGTTCTACGGGAGAGCAAGAAGATACAATGTTATGAATATTTATTTTTCCCTAGTCAGTCACTAAGTGGTTTATTACCTGTGATGTAGGCTAGGAAAGGAGATAAATACTCAAGAAGCCCTTCTAGGAGGGTCATTGCCTTTCAGACTTTGTCTGTAGAGGATGTGCTCGTGAGGGATCCAGCCACTGCCTCCCAGGACTGCTGCCTGGGGAAGGTGAACAGAGGTCGTTTGCTTCCCAGGCCTGCTGCGTGGGGGAGGTTACAGTTCCAGAGCCAAGGCCCAAGGATTGGAGATTAGCCTATGCCAGGGCCGGGGGAACACAGTAAGGTGGCTAATAAGAGATTGCAACTTTGTAACAGCTGATCCCGGCTTAAAGGCACACAATAAAAGATTGTTGGTCTTGACCCAAAGGCCCACTACCAACCTGTTAGAGGGGCTGAAGATATTTCCAAGCTGTGGGAATTTGTTACTGCTACAATTTGGGTATCCTGTAACTCCTAATCCTGTTTCCCCATGACTCTGAGCCAATACATTCTTCAAGCATAAATTGACAGAGTGGATGTCGGTCATTCAGAGTTGGGGCAGCAGCAGAAAGCCAGTGCACCAGTGGGAAAGCTAGGAAGGACCTTTAAACTCAGTGGCTCCCTAGGGGGTCATCGCTACAAGGTAAAATAAGTTAAAGATGCAAGTGTCCTTTAAAAAATAATGTCATCTGCTAATGCAAACTTGTGCCAAGTTGAATCACATCAAGTGTCAATTTTTTGGATCCATCCACTTCCTCTGAAGCTGGCCACACATGCTACAATCCAACTTTAGAACCCTGACAGAATCAGGTATATCTAAAGTAGTTACTTTCATGTACTTAACAATAAGACAAATTATTGAAAAAAATGTAGGACTTCTGTGTGGCCATTACCCCTCTAAACAGGGCTACAGAAGGAAAAAACTGCCTCCATATCCACCAGCATGATGAGGTTTAGGTGGTGGGCACAGACATAGAAACTTTACATGGTGTCATGTTCTGGCCTATTCATTGCAAACGTAGAAATGTTAACTGGCCACATTTAAAGATTTTAACAGAAGCTCATTTTAAAACAATAACCTGTGTTTCAATTAGATCATCTTATTTTAATGACCTCTGCAAGCACCCTAAGCATACCCAGTGCTCTCCTGCACACACAGCTGCTTCTCCTTTACATATGAATCAGATGTTGGCTTCTTGCCATAAAATATAAATTGGCTCAATGTTTAAAAAAATAAGCAGAGAGAGTCACTAAATTAAATAAAATTAAACATGCATATGCAATAAAGTCAGGGATTATTACTCAGCTATAATCTCAGAACTGGGTAGTCAAAGAAGGCAACGAACACCAGCTCTGTGTGACGGCCATATTAGTCAGTTTAGGAAAACAGCTAAAGACTAATTGCGAACTGTCTCATGGAAAGTGGTAGCCAAGAATGATTTTGGCTATTTGTTGTGACAGGCCGACGGTAAGTAGATGCCGATTTATCGCTGAATGATAACGAGATGCTACAGGCCTCGATGTTTATTTAAATAATTTACCATATTTTTCACTTTCCCTGTTGAAAATTTAAAAAAAAGGCATTGAGAATCGCACTGTACCATACGATAAATTATGCTGCATTACATTTTAAAAATTCAATCGTGCTTTGTTTTGTATCTAAAAAGGGCACATAAAATACCCCATTATAACTTTGGAAAACATGGCAGCTCTTTCAGTGGAAAAACTTTTTAGGATGCATTTTTGCCTCTAACTATATTCATAAGCAGATTTTTTACTTTTAGGGTTTGTGTGTGTGTGTGTAAGTGAGACCTATAAGCCCTCATTCACACCTATTATTTAGGTGCAATTAGATATTCATGTGTAAGGAACTTGCGATTTCCTGCAGCAGGAATCCCTAACTTGAACGGGTGACAGCTGCCTCTTGTAAACTGTTTTTTAATGCTCATGCACTGCATGTGTTGGAGAAAAAATGCATTGAGGATGCATAGGCAATTAATATAACAGTACTACCATAATGCGCCTTAGCAACATGCCTAATAACGGGCTCACATAGGTGTCAATGGGCCCTCAACCTATTTTTCAAGAACACACTTTATGGTACATGAGAGGTTAACACTTACATCAGAAATGTAACTAGCCCAGCATACAATGTCTGGCATACAGGAATGTAAAGGAAATAAAAAACACATCTTTTAAAACAATCTCAATGCAAAAAAAGAAGTCACCACAGGAAATGTAAACGCTTTTGTATGAGGATTCTGTCATATGGAGCTCAAAGTCTCCATGGTTTCAGTGCTCTACATCAAGACATTTCTCTACAAAGTTTAAAGGGAAAGTTTCCCCCATGTTAATTTTTAGCGCACTGAGGAGCAGTGAGCACAGAAGATATGTGGACTTCCTTTCTGCAGCTCGTGTCCACCTTGAGTCTTTTGTATTCTAGACAGTAGAACCCTGGAGCTAAATGTATGCTGTTACCCACAGTGTTCAATCAGGTTTAATCTTTCATTACCTGGGAAAGTAAACAAAACAATCTAATTGGTTGGCACCAATCCTACTTTTGTGTTAATTGTCATGGATTAACCTGTGCGTTTAGCTTTAGCTGTAATGGCTGTGCTCAGTGTCACACCCACTTCTAATTGAACCCTATTGACAAGACTATCCATAGACTTGCACTAAGGCAGAAGGAGTAAAGTTAGCCATGGACATGTAAGGAAAGCCTTTGGCTTAAGTGGGTAAAGATGTCATATCTACTGTATGGGTATAGGCTCCCACCTAATGCTCTGTGGGGAAAACTTTGGCGCCAGTAGACGTCTACCTGCCACCCACCCCCTGGTGAATACATCAACATGCACACACAGGCTCGTATAGCCCTGGCCATACTCCAGCATGTCCAACTGCAAGCTGAAGACTATGGCCATCCTGGTGTACAACAATTTTACAGTAATACTAAACAACAATTACAGCATGCAAATGGCTAGCCCATGTCTGTCACCTGGGGGCAAAGAAGGGACCTTAGCGTTGTGTAAGCTAACCAGACTAGATTGAGGCAGCAATATGTATTTGTTACATATGTATGCTTCGCTTCTTAATTGTGTTTTATTACTTCTCTTATCTTAATGCAAGTCTAGGGATCAGTTCAGACCTACAATGGTTACTGAACACAATACAGCATTTTATCTTATCCTGTAATTCTGGTATTCTCTCAGCAGTTGTTCTGTAATGGTGCTAACTGCACTTTCTGACATACATACACTAGAGAGCACCTTCAAACCGCTACAAGAAACACCATCATGAGTTTATGACATAGCAAGCAAGTCAATATATATAGGACACAAACAGTGATTTTCAGGAATCTTTGCAATAATAGCACAAATTTGGTATTTGCTGCAAATTCTCCATAGTTGAAGAAAACTTACCAGGCAGACCGAGTGCTGCAAAGTTAATCAGCTTTAAAGGAAACCCACGCTATGTCAAATGTGGAGTCTGCCCTTGTGTACCCTTTTTTGAAAATGCGAGCTCTCTCAGCGTTACAAGCTGTAACCTTGACCTCTGTCAGGTAAGCAGCCAGTGGAGTCAGATCTCCTGATCAGCATACTTGTCTCCAGAAGCTATTGGATCAGCATGTAAGCCTGCTTATTTTTATCAGTACGAGTTTCTTTCATTATCAGTAGAACAATAAACCAGGTGGCAACCTTTATATGTAAACCTGTCCAATTCGGATCAATGATAAAACCTAAAAGAGTCAGTGATAATAAGGAATGACACTGCTGCGATACTTACATATGCTTTGTAATCACATGCTTGGAAGATGAGTTTTTCGGGGTGATGCTGCCAATACTGGAAGGGTATGGAGCCCGTGGTTTCGTTGGGGGCTCGCAGACTGATGGAAGGTTCTCCCCAATCTCCTGTCTGAAAATCATATTTACTCTAAAAGTAACAAGTGTCAGTTTAGTACATTGTACAAGAGATACTCAGTGCACACGGAACACCATGGACGCTACTGTACATACTCCGAAACGGAACAGGGACAACCGTCGAACAACATGAAGACACGTATCAAAACTAAAGGAAGGTGTTAGTTATTCATACTGTAGAAACCAATTGGGTGATGGATATGTTTTCCTAATCTGACTGTAGGAAGTCAGTAAAAGCTTATGGACTCAACACTTAGATTTGTCAGTAGCATGATTCAATAAGGACTTTGCAAGCCAATAATTAATACCAAACTAATTTAATCAGTATTTTTCAAGTGTTCAACAGAGTCTTATACTGCTACTCCAATGTGTCACTAGTTTAAACTTATAAAACTGACCCTAGTGCAACTCAAGAGCTTGGTTTGCAAACTTTGTATTTTCATAAGCTGGCAGTGGCATCCCCACATTGTATCCCACATTAGAATGTGCTACCTCTTGAAAAGTCACCAGTATTGCATTGCGGGATGCAGTGCAGCTGTACCAGTACGCAAATTTACTAAAAACCTAGCAGTTATATTCCAAGTTTGGAATATTTTTGGGTCTCAATCCAAAGTTCTTCACTAACAATGCCTTCGGCAACAAGTGGTCATGGCTACCAACCCCGTAGGTTTATAAGTCTAAAGGTTTGTTTTAATTCATGCAGGGCAAAGTGAGACAGTTTTTCTTAAAGTCCAATCTGACCCAGTCCACAGTCCTAACTCTGGGTAAGATCCAGTGTCAGAGCTGACATAGTAGATGAGGTCACAGCTTCCCTCTTGTGACAGTATTTGGTTTTGGCGATGGGCAGTGAAGTGCAACAAAGATAAGTGGGTTGGAGGGTGGACTGTAAAGAAAATATGTCAGTTTGTCCATTTAGATGGTCTCATTAAAGAAGAACTCCAGGTTGTAGAAAAGTAAACCCTTGCAGTGGGGCTTTAACACCCCCGCTTCCACCCCCTCCCCCATCCCCGCCGGCACTGCAAGGGTTAATGCTTGTTTTTCTCTAGGGGCTCAAATAAAGAAGAAATACTTACCTAATCCTCAGCCCTACAGCAGTGACTGCTCACCTCTCTTCCCCCTCCACTCTGGCTCTGATATGTCCCTTGGTGTCTTCAAGTCCAGTACACTGTATTAGACGTGATGACGTCACGTATCCTTAAGCCACTGGAGTCGGGGGGGAGAAGAGGCTGCGGGAACCAGTATAGCAGCCAGGCAGGACCCAGGATCGGGTGAGTACATCTTCTTTATTTTCATCCCTAGACCAAAATGAGCAGTTAACCCTTACAGTATGGGGTAGCCACACTGCAAGGGTTAATTTTTCTACAACCTGGGCTTCTTCTTTTAAGTTAGCTAATGTTTGTGTTTGATTGTAACATTTCCTAACCTCCCCTAATAAATTGTTGGACATCTTTTAAGATCATTGTAACATTGGATGTACATTTACTAGCACTATCTGGAGATAGTTCATTAACGCTGGAGAGTGGAAAGTGAACACATAATTCTGCTGCCAAAAGTAACCACTAAAGCTTTTATTTTGTGCAAAAGAAAAAAAAAGTAAAAGAATGTTGAATGGTCCCTATTGGCAAAAACTCCAATTTTGTGATTATTCTATATTCTCCTTTCTCCAATTTTCACTTATCAGCCCTCTGTACTGTTGTACACTACTTGTTGGGTTAAGGTAAATGGTATTCATATAAGAGCTTTGCTTGCTATGTGTATAGGTTGAGCCTTGAATTGGGGTTCCAATACCTATTACTGGGGTGCATAGGCACCAAGATTTGCAAAACATTGTATCATGTGCTATATTTTTAATAGATCTAACATTTTATAATTGATTCGATATATGAACCGGGAGGATATTCAGCATCCTGTGATGCAGGGGGAGCTTTGGCCATTCTGTTCCTTCATGGGCTGAGCTGTCTGTAACATGATGCAGTGAAAAAAGTAGACCAAAGAACACAGGATTAGATACTGGAATTTTTATAGTAGCTGCTCTCTCAGCAGGTAAATATTATACTGTCACATTATACAGTTCACCTTTTGCCTAAACTTGTTGGGTGGCTGTCATACTGAGGTGAGCAGTTTTGATAAACTGAAACAAGATGGCTTAGTTAGAGTGACCCTGTCATAAGAGACATATGGGAGCTACCATTGCTGGTCTTTTAAAAAAATGCTTGTTGACTGTCTAGGGTTAATATTTTTGGAGTCACACATCCAGAACCAGCATACTGAAAATAAGCATTGGAAAAGTGTCATCAATGCCTATCACTATAATTGTTCCAGGTCAGTGACTCTGAAAGCATTAGCGCTATAGCACCACCATGCCAACCAGGTAGCTAGCATTTTAAAAATAAATCATTAGCAATTGCAGCCTACATGATTTTCTCATAACAGAGGCTGCCACTGCTACGTGATCACGCAGAGCAATTGTGATATGATACCACAGTTGGTATGCGCAGCAACATGACTTTGTGCCATACATTGTGGTGCCAGTCATTTAGGACTACAGTGAATGTCAAATCACCCGCTGTATAGATCCTGTTTTTTCATCTGCTGACATACATTGGCAGTCCTTTTAAAGTTTATGAGCTGCTTTACTGCAGTGGATCACTAGTGCATGGTAGTCAACCCTGGAGAGGTCAAGATCTACCCAAACAACATGGAAGAGATCCAAGATCACCAGAGTGATGCCAAGCAAGGCCACCAGATCGACGATGCAGTGGCTCCCAGCAGAGTGTGTAAAGTCCTCCCTGGTCTTCCCTTGGCTATGTCATGTGACACATTAGAGCCAAGGCGAAGCCTAGGACTTCCTCAGCTCTCCAGTGCCTATTTCTGCTCTGATCTGAGGTCAGAGAGGAGGTTGCTACTTCTGATAAAGGGGTGGCATGGCTAGGTTGCAATCTACCTGTTACATGTCCGTGATTGACAGGTAGCTTGTGATCGACCTGTTGCTGACCCTCGCTTTAGTGTACGGGGGCTCTTAAAGGTGAGCTCCAGGCAACTGCTAAATACACAGATGAACTAGATATATGTGAACTGTTTGGCCAAGAATATCTAATTCTGTTCAGCCAGTCCTGCCATATGCCACACTACCCAGCAAGAAAGACCACCTTTCTACTTACTTATTCAACTTTACTGCTCCCACCTGGCTGCTAATTGGACAGAGATGATGATGCTGATTCATTGTCCAGTTTCATTATCCAATTTCCAAATCTGGGAGAAGCGCATTAGCGAGGGTGGAGTTGTGCTTTAACTCACCTGGCCATTTGACTGAATCCATAGCGAACTGTGTACTAGCTTGTGTAGCGCCCTCTTAAATTGTCACTACTAAATCTAGTGAATATCTGGATTGTAACCAGTCTAGATACTGATTATTCAGAACTCTGTATTCTATAGGAGTCCCTGAGTCTGCTGGCTTGATTGCTCCTCCTGTTGCTGAGGAAAAGGGAGCCTTGGCATGCAGTGAGGGAGGATGCATCCTCAGAATATGACTATGCACCTGACCCTGACCAATCCCTGAGTAGCACGACTCAAGGGCAGGTAATAAAAGGTCTAGGGACACTGTGCAGAGCTCTCTTCCCTCTGGGGGCCTCTCCCTAGGAGGTCTCTGTGATGCAGATGAAAAACAGGCCTGGGCCTCAGCACATGGCAGGTGCTGGAAGCCTAGGACACCATAGGAACTTTGCTTGGGCCCCATACACGTGGCAGGTGTAGGGTGCCTTGTTCTAAGAGGATACTTCTACTAATCTGGAGTGCTCCTCGGCAGTTGCAGATGCTGAGGGCACAGAGATTCCAGATACTGAAGAGGAAAAGACCTGATGGAAGCTGGGCCAGAGGTGGAGTCTTCTTGTTCAGGGGTACCGCAGAGGAGCTGGTGAGAGCGTCCGTCTGGGACCCACCAGAGAGATCCCTCACCCTATTCCAGGTATCTGTTCTAGAAGAAGCCAGCGGTTCTTACCTGAGTCCAGAGATAGCTACCTTTCTCCTATAAGTTACTGGACCATCCTGGCTGTTCGCAGTATTGTAGAAGAAACCATTGGTTACTCTGACCGGATCCCGTTGCTATGGGCCTTAGCGGTTGCTAGAGGAGGAAGCAGTCCTTTGAAGAATCCACCAGGGCATCCTACAGATCCTAAAACCTCTCTCCTGTTAATCTTTGCAAATCTACAAAAAGACCATAAGACTGGAGTCCATTCTGTCCGTGAGTGTCGGTGTGCTGTTGCTAACCAAAGAGGGCTGGTGGCTGGAGCAAACAGGTAGGAGAACCTCAATTCATATCCAGCAGCTCCTTCGGGGGTGAGCGCTACACTTGCTTTCAGAAAATCAGCATTTAACACACTTTAACACATGTCTGCATAAAATCTTTACTGTGGGACTTCAATAAACCTCTCTAATGAAGCTGATAATGGGGGTTTCCCTGCATTGAAATCTCAAAGGGCGCACTTCGTCTCCCTCATCATTAGCGATGAGCGGGAAATGATCAGGCACCCAGAAGTAAGGCGCATTTTACTGTGTGGGAAATAATTACACGGTACTGCGATCAGGGCAGGAGAAGTTTATCTCATTTACACATAAATGCAAACAAAATGACAATGGAAGCCATTAATTATACATCTGCAGTCTTCTGAACACAGGAGACAAAAATATTTAACTGCACAAAATATTTATAAAAGGGACACCCAAGGAAGCGAAGCAAATATTGTGGCAAAAGGGTGGTTTATATTGGGGTGACCGAAGAAAATCAAAAATCACTTCTACGGTGAAGTCCTTACCAATACTCCCTATTTAGCTTTTGGGAGTGAGGAAAGAAGAAGTGCAGGTATGTTGCCCTAATTGGAGCAACCATTAGATGAAAGGCAGGGTAGTGAACCACATGCTCCTCCATACCCAGAAGTATTGAGTTTTTCTCTTTGCCCCTGGTGGCTGAAGAGAGCATAGGAGAGCAAACTGAAGGTTAGTATGTGGTGCTGGGAAGGTGAGCATTAAAGAAAATCTGTTGCTTTGATTTGTATGAGCACATCACAGGTTTGCTTTAAGATGAGTGTTTCTGAACCGGAAAAGCCAAGTCAACAACATTTTACCATCATATTTAAAAATTCCAGACCCTTAAAGTGTAAGTAAACCCTAGCAATGAACTTGACACAAAGAGGCTGATTTGTGAATCTTCTCACCAGCGTATTGCTTGGCAGATGCCGTTCGCACAGCACTATGGCCACTGGATGGAGATGAGGAGGATAGGAATGTTTAAGCTCCTCGACTTCATTTAGTGGTGGTGGGTGAAGGTTTATAAATTAGCCCCAAAGAGTAGTGAAGCCATGGGATCAGCCAGGTAACTAGAATTGTTTAGATCTCAGTTAACAGTGGCAGCCTCTGCATTGCATTCATGACAGGTTGGCTTTAATGGAAGCCTCATCTTTTGAAATTTAATAACCGCAGTTTATTGACCTGCAATAATATTTAAGGCAGCAAAGTATGTGTAAAACCTAACAATAAACTTCTCTGATTTCTCCCTTTTGGTCTGTTAAATATACCATTGAAAGCGCTTTGTTATATTTGTAAGTAAAAAAAAAAAAAATATGTTGATTCTGTAAGACATCCAGTGCTGTCCTGTGCACTCTGCAATGTTATTTCAAGCAGTGTTATCAGACCTGCCCAGTTTACTTCTGTGGGCTACAGAACACCTCCTCATGGAGAAGAGGAGAGGGAGAGATATTCTGTAGTCCTGTCCTAGGCTGACAAACTTGCTCCTGCATAGAAAAAGTACAGTGAGTCAGTATTGCCACCCTAGGACAGGATCACTAGTTAAATATAAAGGAAAAAGGCATGAAAAAATGAATGCAGCTACCACAGTAAGCTGCATTATATTACCCAAGAACCTGAAAGACGTTCTAATCCTTCCCCACTCTTTCCAACGCTCGAACAAAAAGCTAGATTTACTAAAAATTAAGAATTTGTTGTTACCTTGATGTGTAGCAAATGTTTGGGTATATTGTCAAAGAAGGTTTCTCATACTATCTTTGGCCCCTTTTAGTCCTCTGAAGCGTGCTGTGATTACCCGCTGTTCTCATATTTCTTTCAGGGACCCAGCTGCCAACTTAGAATGGCCATGAAGAAAAACAACATCAAAGCAGGGCCAAACTAACGCACAGGCATCTCTGGCACTGCAGTGCGGGTGGTGAGTGGGATCCACTACTACTGCAGATTATTCAGTTTGACAACCAGCTCTGTTTATCAGGTGCATTGTCAGCCCCTTTGTATGACTGAAGCCTGAATATGTAATTTGCAGAATTCATTCATGAATGCAGTGTAATAAAATTGTTATAATAAATTTTTGTTAATGTTTATGTACAAAGAAATTAAAAAGATGTCATTTAAATCAGCCGTCGCCAACTTTTTGGACCTCATGGACCACTAAATTCATAATTGTAAATTCCGCGGACCACTAATATGAATTAAAAAATATATATATATATTTTCATATTTTTTGTTTCCTCGTATATATATATAAATATATTCTCAAATGTGTGTGTGTGTGTGTGTATATCTGCCATTGGCCCTGCCGGCGGCGCCCGGGGCACATGCCCCCCCTAGCTTCAGCACTGCCCCCAACCCCCCTCGTGCCTCCGCTTCCCCCACACTGAGCCACTATTACCTGGCTTCGCCCCACTTTTCTATGTCCCGCAGCCTGTTCAGTCTGGATACTGATGAGATGCCCCACCTCCTGCAGAGCCCGCACTGTACTCTGCAGGAGAGCCGCGCATTCCTTGTGACAGCCGCTACTTGAGTCAGTGAGAGGTAGCCCCGGAGCCAACGTGCCGCTTCAATGACGGCCTAGCCTGCACGGCATCAGAGGGGCCGGTAGACCACCAGTTGGCAACCTCCTGCTTTAAACTGCAAATAATGTCATTTCCAGCAAACCCGCAATTGTTAAAAAATATATTTTTAGAAATAAAATTGTTCCTGGTCACTTTCAGTTAACCCTGTCTAGTCATTGTTCACCTTTAACCTGACTGGGTGAAGGAAGTTTCATGGGACCAGCATAAAAAAGTTATTGCATATTGCATCATAACTATTTAAAACTGCCCCTAAGAGATAGAACATGACTAACAGTCTGCTGATTCTCTACTTTATATATGACTTTGTCTTAACTATTTTTTACAGGAGCTAGAGGCTGAACATTCTAGTGTTATATAGTGCTGTGCATTAACTTCCTATTTAATTATCATTAACTGGAGGCCGCTGAAAAATATCCTCAGGAAAGTAATGTTAGCCTGTCGAGGTGAGACTGTTAGTAAGATCTAATCAGCTCTGTAATGGACATTGCCGCATATAATATGATATTTCCTTAGTCCATTACTAAATGACACTTAGGATACATTTTAGCGTTATCATAAAATCAGCTTTTAATAATATGAACTCGCCAAGTTTTATTTATATTGCTTGACTTTTTATATTGAGACTTCTTCTAGACACTTTTAATAACCTACTTTACGGTCTACATAAAGTTGAATTCAGTGGGGAAGGCTAAATAAGAGCTTGTATAGTAAGTAGTAGATCATTATTTTAAAAGGTATTTAGCATGTAAGATAATAAAGGCGTAGCTTGAGTCTGGATGATTTTGGGTGGAACTGACCTTCAAATCAAGCCCTTGCTAATTGAGGGAGAATTATTGGAAGTAAATTGTATTTTTCTCAATAGTTTGAGCCGACCTGTGACACTACAGCTGTCACACACTGGCTCTATAGCTTGCAAACTGAGCGATCACAAACCGCTCATCGCTCAGCTCACGGCCTTTTCACTGCAGAGAGTGGTGATTGTCAGCCAACACTTCCTGCAGAGATTACGCCCCAGCAGTAGCCCGCTATATGCTGATTTTGGGTCACAGGAGTGCATTAGTAAATTTACTTCTGTGACCCAAAAGAGAAACACATCAAAAAAAAAAAAAAGGTTCTCTTTCAAAAGCATATCTAAACCCAAGAACAAAAATGTAATAAATGGTAGATACCAGTCCTTAGATAAGATGGCTGTATGGTTTTGTTTTGGATTATTTTAATCACACTCTTTTTCCATTATTTTTACATGGCAATGTGACAGCATTACTCTGCACGGTATATAAAGAAGCAGAGTTGTCACCATAGCACAGGAGGACATAACATAGGAGGAGGTGTTCTGTAGACCATAAACAATGTAACTGATTAGTACAGCGGAAGCGGAGAGCACAGACAGTCATACACTCTGTATAAAAAAATGCTTTCAATCAGATATTTAACAAACCAAAAGGGACAAAATAAGAGAAGCTTGTGGTAAGAGTTTTGATACCCTTTAATAATTTTTTTTTGTTCAGAGAAAGATAGGAGTGTTAAATCAGTTTCCAATTCTCTTAACAATAAAATCGCACACAGATTAAAGTGTTGTCTTTACTTCAACCCCAGATCAATGTGCTCAGGTACTATAGTTCGACTATATGGTACTAGATAATAACAATAATTTGCAAATCTTGTCTACTTCATTTTGAAGGATATCTAGCAAATATTTTCTTATAAATCTTAGAAGTTATGTTTATTTCTCAAGAATTCCCCAGAACTCAATGTACTTTGAAAGACAGTGAGAAAGTGTAGAACCAAACCTCATTGTTTATGTGTTTAAAATATTATATCCCATTAAAAGCAATCTAACATTGTTTAGCACACAAGGTTAATCTGTCATCATACCTCCCAAGAATTGCAGGTTTCACTGGACTGTCCCACCTTTTAGGAGAAAGGTTTGTCAAATGTGGGTATGGAGAAGGAGCTTGGGGTAGTGGCTCTCTGGGTGGGAAATATATAAATATGGCAAGAGGAGATCTTTGATCATGTTGGTTTGAAATATGTAAATGTGTCAAAGGGGAGGAAGAGTTTGGCCAAGTGGCTGAAATATATATAAATATGGAAAGAGGAGAAAAGAAGCTTGGGCAAATAGACCTAGAATATGTAAATTGTTTTAAAGGATAGGAAGAGTTTCAGCAAGTGGCTATGTGGGTGTGGAGAAGGGGAGAAGGGAGAAGAGGTTTGGGCAATTGGGCTTGATATATGTAAATATGTCAAAGGGTAGAAGAACTTTGGGCAATTGGACTCGGAATATGTCAATATGTCAAAGGGAAGGAGAAGATTGGACAACTGGACTTGAAATATGACAATATGTCAAAGGGGCAGGAGCAGTTTGGGCAATGGGACTTGAAATGTGTAAATACATCAAAGGAGAGGAGTCATTTGGGCAAGTGGTTGTGTGGGTGTAAAATACCTAGATATGGTGAGAGGGAAGGAGGTGCTGGGGCAAGTACAATAGACATGGAATATGTAAATGTATCAACGGATCGGACGAATTTCAGTAATTGGCTATGTAGGTGTGAAATATCTAATGCTGCATTCACATCTGGGATTGTTGGTTGTTTCCGAATGTAATGTCAGAAACTCCAACCTCAAAGCATTCACAACCACAAGTGATAAGAGCCTATCACAGTGCTTTATGGAGAATGGAAAAGGAACTTTCTTTAAAATACACAATACTGATGATTCAGAGTGCAATTGTCTGAGCTGTAGTAACCACTTGTGGGGCAGTAAGACAAGAGGAGTTTGAACAAATGGGGGTGACATATCTATACTAGGTTTAGAGGGGTGGAGGAGTTTGGGTAAATAGGTATAAATATACAGTATCCGAATTGGGTCAGTGTAATAGTAAGTGGGGAGGAGGAGTTTGAACACATGGATGTAAAATATATTAATATAGTCAGGGGAAAGGAGGATATTGGCCAGGACAGTCCTACCTGTCCTACTTGGCAGGTAAAGTCTAGACACTTGACCATTGCCTGATCACTTACATGCACGATTAGCCAAAGAATACCTAAGATTTACTTCTTCAACTACAGTTACATTCTACCATCTAGAATCGAATATGTTAGCATGGCATATGCTTATACCATTTTACAAGTGTTTTACCTGAGCCATTTGTCTTTCAAGCTTTGATCTTGGTATATCATCATAATAATTATCATTTCTTCTCCTCCGTCCATCCCCTTGCATCATAATGTGGGAAAAATCGAGCGATCCACCAGTCGGATACAGCTTTGCGGATTTTGTGACTGAAAAGGAAAATAAATATATATTAGTAACATTACGTTTGAGTAGATGGCTGAAATATTTGTATAGCCCATTACACACATGTCGTCACTGTGTATAGGGAACCACAAGGGACTTGGGGCACATGAAGGAAGCAGAAAATCGATGTAGGTCAAGCCACCACTGGCTTTGCCTGGAAACAGGAGTAGGGTTTGTACAATGCACTAAACAATTAAAAGCTAAATTACAGTATAAAGGTTCTGGATGCATTTTTTAAAATTATTTTATAAGTTTTAAACTGTTTTATATTTGATTTTTTACTATCTACATACAATCTTTGTTTTACAATAAAAAATTGAATACGTGGTAAAGGATTTCCAATTCAGAATGGGTATGTTCTTTGTAGGCTACATAATAGTAATATGCAATATTTGTTATTTACATTGATAATTAAACAGATTTTTTTTTAATGTTATAGTCTTATCCAGCATTTCTTAACCTTTTTTTCAGTCATTGCACCTGTCACAATGACGTGGAATCCATGCATGATTTTCCTCTTGGTCCCAGGTGTTTGGCTGTCAGCCTATGGTGTTTCACTGGGCTGCAGCCTGCACTTTCTCTCCTATTTAGGATTTCCTCACTTGTTGCTCTGGATTCGAGCAAGTCTGTTCCCTTGCGCCGGACCCTTCGTGATTCCCTGTGTTCTCGTGCGTCCCTGGATTCTTGTGCTTCTGGCTTGCCCGTGTGTTCACTGTGATCTCCCAGTTGGCTTATTCTCTCTCTGCTGTTACTTGTGTCACTCAGTGACAACTAGGAATATGCTGTTATTCCTAGTTGTCACTGAGAGTACTATTGGTTTCCCTTCCTTGCTTGTATATCTCGCACCTCTTTCCCTGTGTTCCGTTCCTGTTTCCTTGTGTAGTTGTGCAGCGCACATTTCCCTGTGCATTGCTGGTGCTCATCCCCCAGTATATCCGTAGCCCCTGTGCTACGAAGGTCTCCCTGTGTATATCTTCGAATGCAGCACATATTCCCCTGTGCATTCCTTGCGCACGTCTTCCAGTGCGTCCGTAGCCCCATGTACTATGCACATTCCCCAGTGTGATCTCCACGTGTATCTGTAGCCCCTGTGCAATGCACGTTCCCCAGTGTGATCTCCCAGTGCAACCTTAGCCCCTGTGCTACGCACATCTTCCAGTGCACATCTCCCAGTATATCCTCCTGTGTGTACTTTTTAGTGTTTCGCACATTCCCCTGTGCATATATCCCAGTGTGCCCATAGGTCCTGTGCTACACACGTTCCCCAGTGTGCTCCCCCAGTATCCAGAGGCCCTGTGCAACACACCGTCACTTGTGTGCATCTCCCACTGCAATGCACGATTCCCTGTGTGCATCTTCCAGTATTGTGTTACACTCGTCTCCCTGTGCACATCCCCTGGTATATCCTGCACCTCTGTGTTATCAGTCTTATCCAGTCTTCCTACTACTGAGTCCAGTTCTCCAGTGCTGTTTCCAATGTACAGAGACTGCACGGGTATGTCAGAGGGACACAAACCTGGTTATTGTGCAGTCACCCTGTTCTAGTACCCTTTGTCTGGATTCCCATGTTTTGCACAGTCACCTTAGTCCCTCGGTTCCCTGTGGCCTGCATCTCAGGTATAACTTCAGCTTCCTAGTCCCGTTCCCTGCTTCAGACCGCTCTGCAAAACCCGGAGTCCATGTGTCCCAGTGCCCCAGTCCCCAGAACGTGAGATCACCCTTTAAAAGTATGAAAAATCTTGAGGCATCCCAGTCTAAAATGAAAAAAATAAGGGTTTTAAAGGGTAAACCCACACAAAACCATCAAAGTATTCCCTCTCACCCTAGGGGCTCAACCTTCACATGAGAAGCCCCCCTTCATATTAGAGTCACCCTCTTTCACATCAGTGTCCCCCCTTCACATCAGAAGCCCACCTTCACATCAAGAGCCCTCTTCACAGCAGAAGCCCCCCTTTAACATCAGGATCCCCCTTCGCATGAGCGCCTCCCCTTTTATGTCAGCGTCCTCAGACTGGGAGGAACAGTAGGCCTGGACAGAGGCAAACTTCCGTTCTTTTCTGAGTGGATCCCAACCTTCTGGATTAGTGTAATTTATTTCCATGGTGCTGGCAGCTGGCCTATCTGCATGATGGAATTGCATGGTGCTGTGCAAAAATTTTAAGTCACACCTAAGAAATGCCAGAAGGCTGCCGCAGCACCCTGGTTGAAGAGGGCAGGTCTAGTCCTCACTATAATAAAGAAAAAAAAAATATGCACAAAAAATATAGGCTTCTCCCATATGCTTTTATGAAATGAGTCAGGCTGCATTATGGGGCAATACTTCATGCAATTACAATATATTTTAATGTCACTAACTGATACAGTAATAAGTGATATGGATGGCCGGAAGTCTCACTTTATATTGCACTGGGCCTATATTTGAAGAAATAAACGGTTATAAAAGCAGTAGTTACTGGACAGACATGGCTCCAAATGTTACTCATACATCACAAAGTACTGAGATGACAAGAAAGGACACCTTTAGCACAAAATATGAATATGTAGGACACCCCTGCCATGCACCCAATTACATGGACCAAGAGCATTTATTAATAGAACAATTTCAAAAAAACAAATGCAGTCATTAAGAGGATGGATGAAAGGTTTAGTGTAGTATAACCCTTTTGGTAGTTGTTTAGTATATACATATAAGATTATACATCAGGCCAAAATGACACACAGCTTAGGAAGCAAGAGGAACAGATGGTGCCAAAAGAGGGACAGTCCCTCCAACGAGGGACATTTGGGAGCTATGTGTTACTCCCCAGCAATGTAACACTTCCCACAACCCTATCATTTTCGGGGAAAAGCACTGGCTATTAATGAGATTTGGGCTCCCCCAAAATGCACATTTCATGTCTAGGTTGCAGCTCCAGAGCCTGACATTTTAAGCCAAGAGACAAGTGATCTAAGGGCACGGGAGGGCTGGGCCGGGGGTAAGTGGGGCCTTTTTGCCCCTGGGCTAATACTGATAAGGTATGCTATGCTGGTGTCCCTGAGTGAAGAAATGTCACCATTAAGGCATCAATGAGTGCAGAACCTGCAGTTAGTGTCACATAGTGGACATTATATAGCTACCTGTTCTCCGACCTGCAAACACAGCATCTAGCATAAGAAAGTCTTCCACAACCAATTTCCTTTTGCAGCTCTGAAATTTTATGTGACTGGATGCCACAAAGGAATCTGATATCTGATGCTGAGATATGTGAAAAGGTAAATCATGATAAACCATTTCCTTTAGCAAAAACCACCTTTCACCATACCCACCATCAATATTGCACCATGGCACATTATGCAAGGTACATATTGTTTAGCTTGCTTTAATCTGTCCTTACCATAAAATGGCTAGTTGGTTATGTTTGCCCCTCATGACATAGAATATCCAGTCCTCCTCTGGCTTAGGTGGAGACCAGGAGGTGGGCAACGGTGGTGTTGCACTGGAGGACAATGGGACTCACCACAGATATAATCAGAAATTATTTTTATTTCAAGTACTTTCTTACTTTTCTTGTCTGCTGTCTGAGGCTCTCGTAGCCTTGTAAGGACTGCAAATTGTGAAATGTAAAATTCATGATCACATAATTTATTATTTGCAAAACAACGCTGAATATGCTTCCTCACAATCTCATTGTGGGAGGCACATAATGCAAGCAGCAAACATACGAGTTTAGCCTCAGCTCAGAAAAGAGAAGGAAAACATTCCGGAGCTTTCTCACCAGTTATGAGAGTTTGAAAAACAGCTTTGGATTCCAAATGCACTGATTCTCTAAAACAACAAGCAAATTTACTCAAACTATAGCTAATCTACCTTTTTAAACAATTACATTAAAAATTACCTTTATGTATTCATATTTGCATACAGAAAAGTTATTTCCTGCAAAAAAAACCACCCCAGTGGCAGCAAACAAGTTAAAGGAGTCAGGCCAGAGTAGGGAAGAATTAGACCTCCTATAGGGTTGCTATTTTTACGGGAGAGAAAGTTAGACCTCCTATAGGGTTGCTATTTTTACGGGAGAGAAAGAAAGAGAGAGAGAGAGAGAGAGAGAGAGAGAGAGAGAGAAAGAGCAAGAGAGAGAGAAAGAGAGAGAGATATACCCTCATATTCTGTCCTGCTGACAACAGTTACACCAAACAGGAAATAAGGGAAAATATGCAACAGGTACACAGACAGAAATACAAATCTGCACAAAGAGGAAGACAATTTCAATTTCTGCTTTTTACTGTTTGATAGAACAATGTGTTTTGTTTTGTTTTTTATATGCTGGAAAATACCCAGACTTCTATACAAAAATATATTCATATGAGAGGTAATGAAAAAGCTTAGGGTATAAACCATAAAGCTGGTAATACTAGGATTACAAAAAACAGTTAGTAGATAAATATTTTAGACAAATATGGTAAGCAGTAAATAAAGGAACCACCTCTTTAAGAACATGTAGGATAAATCAATGGGATCAATGGGCCACATTAGAAAGTCCTTAAATTTTAAATTAGTGATCAAAAAGATCACAGCTCAGAGTTCATTATTTTACAGTAAGGACGGTCATAACTATATCATCAAGTTTTTTCAAAGCATAGTCAAAATTTATATCACAAATATATCCACCACCACACACTGTTGGACAAAGTCCAATGAAACACGTCACAAGATGCAGTGATCCTCTTTGGGCCACATTTGCCCTAAGATAATCCTAACATGTTGGTCTATATCCTAAGCTTTTTCTTTAAAAAATATATATATATTTTTATTGATTTGCATATATAAAAATCTAAACTATATAACAACTCATACAACAGTACAAAAGTGCAATAAGAACAAAACAGCACTAAAAACATTGGGAAACCTTTCCTAATGTGGCTCACCCACTGAGACAACCTACATTAAGGTATAAAAAATAAACAAAGAAAGAAGAAAAAGAGAAGATCCAGAAGCAACACACAAATCTTCCTGTCAAAAGAGCAATTATATCATCTAAGGGTAGAGATACTATACATCAAAGAGATGAAAACCTCACAACATTACGATGCAGTGTCTGCCGCAGAATTCGAGTATTCTAGCCAGCTATCCCATATCTTGTGAAATGTATTAGGGCATCCTCTGTGATAGTAAGTGTCCTGCTCAGCTTTTTCTTTACCTTTTCAAGAAATGGTCAAATTTGCTCACACGATAGACTACAATCTCACATTTAGTTTACTAATTTGTACTGAGATTGTAGTCCATCACAGGAGCGAGCTTGGAGCGGTGGCTACTTTACAACACACACAGGGACCATGGGGAGCAAAAGTATCCCCCCTCCAGAAGGAAGGACAGTGTCAGCGCCAATTCAGAGATGATTGGAGGATCTACAGCTGAGTGATAGACAAATAAGATACATTTTTGTTAATCGTTAGGGTACTTGAATGCATTTTTAATATCTAACTCCTGAGTTTACTGTCACTTTAACCTTGCATTAATTATTTCTCCTATCTCTCCAGTCCAGACCCCAATCTTTGTTTTCTCTAGCCCAGCAGAAGGTGGGCCCTTGTAACCCTTGAAATGCATTTTATATTGGTTTATATTGCTGATGATCAATAAAACTTGTTCTGGACTTTTAACAGTGGATTGGCACAGCAATAAAAACTTGTACACTCCACTGCCTCTAACCCGCTCAGTCCATCTCTCCATTGGAGAGATTTCCCAACACTTGAGAAGTCTTCTCAGTAAGAACTTAGACACATATAAAAATCTGACAGGTGTATTAACCCCTTCCCCACTCATAATTAAAAAAAAAAAGCATAAGGTTTTGTCTGGAGTTAGCTTTTTTAAAATGACCTTTGTATAACTGGCTTTAGAGAGAACTAACCAGAAACTGAATGAATTATTTCATTGGAACGCACTCTTTCCTCAATGATTTCTGTATGACATTTAGAATTTTTTTTCTCAGATTGATAAACCATTCCCCATCAGACATGTTACAGTTTTTAGTTCACGATTGTCTCCCGATAATTAAACAAGCATGCAGTAATTATGCAAAGTGTGTAATGCCGAGATCTAATTTAGCCGAGTGTGGATGATCTTGTACCATTCTTATTAGATTTAATGCAACCACTTCATAAATCATGACATTCACCTAGGAGGCAGAGAGTAATAGGACGTCTCTGTACTTTCAGTAGATGAGCCAGACACAAAGGAGAACAACTGAACAATGGCAGAGAAACAGCATCTGGCAACGATCAGGGTCTAAACTGATAATCAGCAAATCACAAATTGATCTTAAATGGTATTATTATAGAAGTGGCCTCTAAAAGGAAATCAGTAGCCTTTTTTTGTGAGGTATAAATGTAAACCCCATAAATGTACTGTATTTTAACATGGACATAGCATCAGATATATTTTTCCATGTTAAGTGCATGCATACTCAGTAATGTGCAATTGTAATACTTCTAAGCATTTACTGTATTACCTCTCACTGAGATCCTGATACTCCCCCTGACAATGCCTTCACTTGCCTTTATCTCGAAAAAGGATGGCACCATTTTGTAGGCATCATCTATAGTAGGGGTAATCAAACTTGGCCTGCAAGCTGTGGTGAAACTACACACAAGGTATTGTAAAGACTCTGGCAGTCTAAGGCATGACTCCCAGAGGCAGAGACATGGTATTTATAGTTTCACCACAGAAAAACAAGGACAAAAGGACAAGCGCACTACCAAGGGATACAAACTAGCTGGAGGAGGTAAATGAACATAGGACACAGTGTGCAAGCTCATTGAAAACCAGGAGGAGGAACCCTGTGGTAACAAAACAGAAACAATGTATATATTGAGAGTGCTACTACTGTAGTAAGCAATTATAAATTGCTCACTGCCCAAGGAACCACTGGAAACCTTTGAAGGGACCCTGGTGTTCCACAGAACCCTGGTTGAGAAAAGCTGTTCTAGAGCCATAAATGTAATTAACAAACCAAACATATGTAACCATTGTATAAATGTGTACAAGTTGAGTGTAGAGAGATACCATCATGACCAGGGTGGTATTTCTGCTGCTAAGCTCTGGATGAATGAGAAAACAACTCAGATTGGTCTGCTTGAGCCACTTACCTGCCCACATGCAGGAAAAATGTAAGGCCTGAATAGGCTCAGTCATAGTGAGTGAGAACATGGAAATATGTTTTCATGCAGGATTCAAATCCTTCATTATTTAAAGATATAGAGGTTCAATAAAACATCGGATCAGTCTATTGGTAAAGAGAACCTGTCTGGGTATTTGCTATCTGTCCCAGCCAAGCTTCCAACACAAGGCTAGTGGTTGCCACTGGCCAACTCCTGGAGGTGGTGCTGGTTTGCTGTAGAAACCTGTCCATCATCACAATTATATGAATGTCTGCCCTTGAAATAGAGGACTGTAGATGCTATCCTTTTTGCCATATCTTTATGGATCACATGGCTGCAATGACAAATGGGGGCACCGTTTATATAAGAACAAGTTTACGCCATTGGTCAAAAATCACCGTTTCCATGTTTCTATGATATGTATGTATGCATCTCACTGTTGATCATTGTGTCTTGTATCCTATATGCCGCTGAAAACTTAATAAAAACTTTGAAACAGAAAAACAGCCACCACAATTGTGAAGTCAGAACAGTGGCATAGTGGTTAGCGCTTCTGCCTTGTACCACTGGGGGTCACCGGTTCAAATCCTGGCCAGGTCATTATCTGCAAGGAGTTTGCATGTTCTCCCTGTGCTTGCATGGGTTTCCCTTGGGTACTCTGGTTTCCTCCCACACTCCAAAGACATGCTGGAAGGTTAATTGGATCCTCTCTAAGTTGGCCCTCTATGTATGTATGTGAGCCAGGGACCTTAGATTGTAAGCTCCTTGAGGGTAGTGACTGATGTGAATGTACATCTGTGTAAATTGTTGGTGCTATTTAAATACTTGAAATAATTATAAGGCTTTTAATATAACGTGTGAACAAAAAAGCTCAGATTTCAGAGCCTCCCAGGACTCCTTTTTAAAGGCACAGCTCTGTACATATTGGTTATGTAAAGTCTGTACAGATTTGCAATTGAGGAGTGCTGGCATTCATTTTTGCCCTGGAGCTACCACATCTTACAAGAATTGAGCAATAGCTACTTCAGAACTATATAGGAGACTTAAAGTGACATCAAAGTCAAAGATATTTTTCCCTCCCCCAATGTTAGTTAAAGCACTTACCTTAAATGATGTTTCTTAATCCGATCTTCCTCTTCTTTCCTGTCCTTTTCATCTGTCCCTCCAGCACTGCTGCAGGTCTCCGATCCAGTGCTGACTCCTCTGTCCTTGCTGGCACTTCCTGTCCCACGGTGTCTGCATGCGGGTGCACGCGTCCATATACTTACCTTGTGTCTCTCCTCGTCTCCCGGCCGAAAATGTGAACTGCGCATGCGCCTGCCCCAAGATGCTTTGCGGCCGCCCGAGAATTTTAACATTTTCGGAACGGGAGCGCGCGGCGAAGACACAGGTAGGTTTAAACCGCTTTAAAAGCGTTTATTTATTTTTACACTTTTTGCATGTATCTACTGCTTGCTAACAGTAGATATATGCAAAAGCACCGGAGGATTTATTAACCCTTTAAGTTGGATAAAAGCCCTCTTGACAGGTTTTGGATGTTCTATAATCATTACACACTGCTAACTTCTAGGGTGGTTAAGAAATAGGACACATTGTATATTATACTTAAACTGTCATCCTCGTCTTTAATATCCAGGAAGCATTGGAAAGTAAGAACCTACTTTACTCCCTGCTAACCTGGTACTAAGCCAGTAAGAATGCTCCTCCCGTTTCTCCATTTCACAAATTACATTGGAAGTAGAGGTGGTGTCCATACTATGTCCCCAGTATGAACCAGAAGAGAATTCAGGATATTAAAAAAAGCTACATTTCATATGAATTTATTTTTCTATCTATGGGCTTAAAATTTCTCTCACTGGGCACTTCGGCGACTAACACCTCACTCCAGAATTCCTGCAATAAATTACATTTTACAGCACACAGGTAACGTGAATATCCCAACAAAATTACTTTGCAGGTATGCTTTACAAAAACAACCCAAATTCAGTGTAAACGGAAAATACATGATAGCGCCCTTGAAATGTCACATTTATGTTGTTTGTAGATCATTTTCTACTTACTACACCTATTGTACCGGTAGGAAGCACAATCAGAAACATAGGTGAATATAATGCGTCACACATAGAGATAGCACAATAAGCTGCAACGCAGACTGTGAAGGTCATTGAAACTCATTATTAGTCATGTGGGAGTATAGTTCCTCCACAGTCATGTATAATGCAGAACTTTCTGCCGTTTCATTGAGAGATTCATTGAAACCTACAAGATACGAATTCTCCATACTTGCAAAACACTCCACATAGCTCCTTATGTAACCATTTATCAACCATGCTTATTTCTTATTAGCGACACGTACAGAGCTAATATAAACAGGAGAACACTATCCAACAGGGGTTAGATATACTGGCAAAGAATGTATTAATAATTCATATTTTAGCCTCAGGCTATTTACAATTTATTGTGTGCACACCATAACTCTTGCTTAAAGATATGCTGAAATTAATTACATAGAAGAGAAAAGTGACCTTCATCTACGTCGGGTTACTTATCTTTTACAAATACCTAGGTCATAACATTTATTCTTTTTTAGGTGGACAACAGCTATCTGGTTCCTTTGCTAACTAGTCAGTTGAATGAGTCCCTTTTTATTGGAAGGCTGAAGTACTTTCTGCCCATTTACCAGGGTTAATGGGTTAAATCACCCACTATGTTTATGTACCTATCTATGTGACCCAATGTTCACATTTTCTTGGAGCAGATGGTATTTTCACCTTATCACACAAGGTGTGACTGCCTCTTAGTTGGACTTTCAGTTGGTAAAACCAATAGGTTTTATGTATTTTGAACACCTAATGGTCAGATTTCCTTGTAGCAGTTGGCATTGTCACCCTCTCCCACAAGGTCATAATGAAGGTGTCACTGCCTTTTAGATTGACTTCAGGTTTCATAAGTCCCATTTGACAGAATCACCCAAAAGATTTTATACAGCTTCAACACCCAACAGTGGGATTTCCTTGCAATTGTTGGCATTGTCACCCACTCTTTCAAGGCCATAATGAAGGGGTCAAAGACTCTTAGCAAGACTTCCAAATGTATTTGAGTTCATTCTACATTATGGTGGAGAATACTCTTGAGGATTGTGACACCATTTGTTTGATACTTTTACATCTATGTTAAGCCAAAACGTTTTTGGAGGGATGAGCAAAATTAAAGTGACACTAAACTCAGGAGTTAAATCTTAAAAATGCATTCAAATATCTTAACTATTAACAATACTGGACCTTATTTGTGTAACACTTGGTTGTAGATCCTGAAATCATCTTTGAAATTGTGCTGCCACTGTCCTTCCTTCTAAAGGGCGGCTTCTTTGGTTCCCCATAGTCCCTGTGTGTGTGTTGTAAAGTAGCCACCGCTCCAAGCTTGCTCCTGTGATGGACTGCTGGATACTAGTTTGCATTACGATTGTAGTCTACCACAGGAGTGAGCTTGGAGAGATGGCTACTCTGCAAAACACACGAGGACCATGGGGAACAAAAGTAGCCATCCTCTGCACCGATACTAGTATCGTACTCGCCCAAATGCTCTGATACTTAGCCCGATGCCGGAACATCCGGTCCGAAGGAGATTTCCCTTAGACAGGCAGTGTCGCGAGGAACCATAGAGCCGGCTTCCCGGCCAATGAGGACTGGCTAGAAAGCCGGCTTCACTTGTTGCTAGGCAGCCTGTCTTCCTGATCAATACGGAAGTTGGGCGGCACATCATGACCCGCCTCCCGGCTTCCTGATCGGCTAGGAAACCGGCTTCTCTTGTTGCTAGGTAGCCTGTCTTCCTGATCAATCAGAAGATGTTGCAGGGGGCATGGCTATCAGCATTGTCATTCCTGATCCACAAGCCCATGACTTGTCAGTCAGAACTGGCCACACCTAGTCCTGCCCATTGCTTTCTGAATTGACAGCACTACCTCTATTGTTGAATTCCACCCACTGTGAGCTGCAGTGTCTGGATGGGGAGCATGTGAGACACAAATGAAGAATGATTCGACTTAGTCATGGAAGGTAAATTAAGATTTCCTTTCATTTATGATGCTTGTGCATCACATAGTGACTGGATATGGAACTTGTTTTGCCTGTCTTAGAGGAAACCTCAATAGTCTATTTCTCTGCATCAGAGCAGCATTCAGCCATGCGAGCAACAGGAGAGGTAAGTATGTACTTACATGATGTACATGATTTAATGCTTTCTAATGTTATTTCTGCCCATGTATTAAACACAAACACAAGATTTAGTAAAAAATGACAAATCATTTCCTACCACAACAGCTGCACACCTACATACAGTATATGTTATAAATAAAACACTTTGTCCCGTGTCTAAAATTCCAACACATAACACTCCTCGTCCAGTTCTCCCTGACGCAACACTGCACCAGTTCATTTTTGGCATGCTGACACTACCCATTTTTATTCTGACATCCAATTTTTGTAAGAGCTTGTTTCCAATGTATGGCACAAGTTAATAGATGGCACGCAAACATATGTGATGTTTGGCCGATATCCCAGGAAGGGTAGGCTGCATCTGTCACTTTATGCAGCAATAAGCAGTGGTTTATGTCCTTGAACACAAATTATGCTGCTGGGCAAGAAAAGCCTTCTATGCGAGAAAGGCAGTGGAGGGCAGTCACTTTGATTTTGGGGCCCCCAGTGTCTTCTAATTGCTGCATATGAAATTGTTCCTAATTTTATTTCTCCTATTTATACAGCTCTAGCATACATAGAACTGTCACATAGTGGATGTTTTTCGCACCATCCTCTGCGATTTCTAAAGACTATAATGTGGGAATATCCCAAGGAGGCAGCACTTTATGAAATACAGCTGGCATCAGCAATCATTCCATATCCAAAGTAGCTTAGGACATGCACCTTCTGCATTCCGATGTTTGGCTGGACAGTAACTGAAAGTCTTGACCGTGTCTGCATACCGTACTTAATTGTATTGAACCAATAATCTCATAAAGTGCAGGTGGCCAATACCATCTGGATACAGAGTTTAACATGCTATTATCAGACAGCCTCTAAATGTGGCTTGTAATGTAGCCTTGTGCCAGGATACCTTGCGTACCCTGAGCAGGCTTTTTTCTGAACTTGGGCACTATCCCCCCAAATACATACACCTTGCCCCGTCCTCTTGACCAGTGCAGGTCAGAATTAGTGCAATTTAACAATAGAGAGTCTATAAAGTCTATATTTGGAGTACAGTAACTCCCGTGTCGCTGCACTCAAACCAAAATTCCTCTAGGTGGTGCGTCAGGTGGGACATATGAAGATGAGGGCACCAGACCAATGATGGAAGGTCCAAGTCAATTTATTTAACCAGAAAGCTCTGCAAGAACAAGTCAGAGCATTTTGGGGGTACCGAAGCACCTGTTCATCATAGATTTAGACTTCTAGTGGGGAATAATATGCTTGAATTATGAAGGATATGATAATGAGAACATTCTCTATGTGCCAAAATCATCCCACAGCTGGTGTCACAGAATGTCCGACCACTATTATTCATGCTGGCCACAAGTGATAGTATGAATATACACTGGGGATACCGATACCGCTCCTAGCAGTCTGTCGGTGCCAAGTCAATGGGGCTCCCCTCTTAACTGAATTCTGCCCACAAGTGATGGTGCAGAGATCCAAGTAAAGGCATATTAAATCAGAAATGGGACCCAAACTCTATGCAGAGAATGTGGTAAGAAAATACCTTTTGAGTCCAATCATAGTATGGAAGGCCAAGTAAAGGGATCGTTTATTTTAGTCATGCCTGGAGCTCCACTTTGATGTGGACATAACATTACAATAAACATGCACAGAGATAAATATGGAGGCTGCCATCACTGACTACAATTTTCAGCTTTCATAAAAAATCCTGATGCTCTTGCTTTGAAGGTCCTTGTTCAGGCAGAGTGACAACACTCCTTTCTCCGTCTCCCAATTGTACTCCTGCATTGTCACCATATCACATGCACCCATTCTGGAAGCGGCCATTTCAACACACATTGCAGTGCATGCTACGTGGCTGGCATCAGAAACCCGGTCCAGAGCAATGATGTGCAGTCAATGCTGGAGTACATCTAGACAGCAAGTGGCTTTAATAGGATGTAGAAGATCAGCAGCACTGAGATGATAAAGAGGATGAAAACAGTATTTTAGGAAAAATAAATAAAGGTTGTTTATGATCACTGTAGCAGCCTAAATGTCCACTTAGGGTTTGTATCTATTTTTTATCAGCCATTTCTGTAAACATCGACAATGGGAAAATGTGCTTTACCTTCTCACAATTTACAGCAGTGTTCGTACAGAAAGTGGGCGGAGATAGAGTATCTATCTCCCAAGAACTAGTCTTTAGATGTGGTTTTATGGTTTACTTTTTTCAGGCTTTTTTCCTAAATCTTTACCTGGTGATCCTGCCAGTAACACACTTCTTGTCCTAGGGTGACAACGCTCACTCACTATACTGTATCTATAAAGGAGCAGCATTGTCACTCTAGGCCAGGTCTACAGAACACCTCCCTTCTTGTTTTCTCTATACCCTTGATTCTCAAATGGTGGGTCGTGACCCAAAAGGGAGTCGCGACCCCATGTTCAGTGGGTCGCCACATGCTTTCCACTTTTTTAGGTGAGAGGCTCCTCAGCCTCCCCCTAGCGCAGCGCTGTCAGTTATCGCGCCAAGCAGCCATTCACAATATGCTGCCCAGTGCCGAGTCTCAGCATGAGGTAGGATGAAATGAGGCTATGGCCGCGAGGGAGCTCCATCCATACGTGTATTGCTTACAGCTCCCTCACATGTCCTGTAGAAGTGCCTGGACCGGAGTGACGTCACCTGGCACCACTACAGTGCACGAAAAGGGAGCTGTACAAGCCATGCATGTATGGATGGAGCTCCGTCACAGCACAGCAGTCTGCAATTGACCCCAGGCTGAGGATTCACTCCAGTTCTCGTTAGGTCGGGAGACTGCGCGGACCTTAAAAAAAAGTGTGTTAAATTGTGTCTGTATGTATGTCGGTGTTTTTGAGGGCCCTTTCATACAAGTACAGTGCGTTAAACTGTACCACACAATCACACCTACCGTGCATTCTGGTGTGGGAGGTCTGTTGTGTTGACTTTCATTTAAATGGTACCCCAAACATACCTCCCACCTACAGTTTGTGCGCGCGCACCTGAACGCGCAGTACCCTAATGCCGTGCTATACATTGCAGGGCAACTTGGGTCGCAGCTTAATGACCAAGGACAAATGTGGGTCCTGAGGTTACACAGGTTGAGAATCACTGCTCTAAACCATACAGGGAAGGTGATAGCTGGGAACAATGTAACTGATAACAGTGCGGCACAGGCAGACAGAACAGGAAGTTGATCAGCTGATAAGGTTTCTTGCAGGATCAATAAGGTTTTTCTTTGCACATATCGAACAGATATAACAAAACACTTTCAACTGTACATGTAACAAACCAAAGGGAACCAATTAGAAGTTCATTGTTAGGGTTTAGATGACCTTTGATTGCATTTGCAGTTATTGAACACATATAACCAAACACTTTTAATGGTATATTTAGCAGGTTAAAGGGGACCAGCTAAGAGAAGATGATTGTCAGGGTTTACATACACTTTAATGGTAAGTCAATGTGTTTCCTGGATCATCCGCTGTATCCGCCGTACATCTATATGTTACTAGCTTGGAGCAATTCCTGAACATTTTTACAGTATGTGTCCTTACATTATCTCTTACACCATGTCTGCAGTATTATGTGTCTGCAGATGTCTCTAGTTTTTTCTAGCAAGTTTCTTTTTTATTTTGTGAGATTGGGAGCAGATTTAAATGTTAATTCAACAAGAGTATCATCTTATAACATTGTATGAGGTCTGAAATCTGTCAGTCAGCCAGTGAGTCATTGCTGCAGGCAGACACGTCTTCCAATCTCCCACACACACCTCCTCTCACTGCTTTCTCCTCACCGTCCACCTCAATGTTCCTTCTGTGCAACTTCCAGTTGTCTCCTTGAAAACCTGCTGCCTGCCCATAAGCATACCAAGTCAAGGTGAATGAAAGGGATACCATAGTGTAGTTTCATTGTGCCCTTATGGTAATTATAATTAAAGGGCCAATCCACCCAAACATGATATTTAAAGTGCATCTACACCCCAAGGCAAAAATATAATATTTTGCAGCTTATTAGTCCTTAAATGTAGTGGCTGCATTAATTTTCTTTGTTTCCTTTATTTTCACCTGGTCTTCCTGACAGGAAGTCTTTCATTTTTTTAACTTCCTTCAGCAAACTAAGCTGTCCGGTCCAGTGCGATCGCAAAAAAATTCTGCATGCAGTATATTTTTAGGATTGTGCAGGACCTGAACACAGATGTTGATGTGTCACGCATTCTGGTGCGTGCGATTGCACTGCCATGCCCCACCCCAGAATGCAGGGAGGCAGCCAGGATGCGATCCAGTGCGTTCCAGCAGTTAATCATGCTGGAATGCACTGGAAATGGTGTGAACAGGCCCTTAAGGACTGATTAGCTGCAATATATTACATTTTTGTTTTTAGGTTTAGATAGGCTTTGAGTTATAGGTAAAGCCTGTTGTCTCAAGGCAGCCCCTGGCTTCTTTTATGTTTTTAGTACTCCAAGAAAGCGATTTCACTGCCATAGTTCTCGACTCTTTCTGTCCACATAGCAGTTTTGGGTGTTCCCCTCTGCCGCTGTGTGTTCAAGCTCCTTCTGTTACATCTAAAGTCATTTAAAATAAAGAAAACATCAAACATTGACCATGGAAGCATAATAGCCAGAGTAGCTGTGCAGACACAGGAACAGAACTCAGAGGGTCTTCACAGAATTTGTCATACGATCAAAGGGAATAAGACACACAAGACAAATATTTGTATGGAAATAAGCTGGCTGCATTCGTTCTGAATTATTGTGTCCCTCAATGGATAAGAAAGAAATAGTTTTGATGGGTGTATTAGTCAATGCAGACAGAAGAGGCTGTGATCAGGGTGTTTCTTGATGGAATACTGTATAGAAACTTTGTAGAAAAACAATAACATCCACAACAGCATGTCATTTTTTAATGTACTTTTTCTAATATATTTCTGGAAGGATAAACCTATCCATCTACTGAGGAGGATAATTAGCCCAAAGGCTTCTATATATGAGTGCCAGCTGCGATCCCACAGCTGGCACTTGTAGGAAAATGATGGGCACTGGAGCCGTGTTATGAGGGGTACACTATACTGAGCACTCAGAATACAGCTCAATAGAAATCTTACACACCTTAGAATATTATTTTATGCTTACAACCCAACAGTCCAGTTTTTAGACCGTCATATGCACATTATGTCCATGGCCTTTCCATGAACATACTGCTGCCTTACACATACAGTATGTATAAACATAACAGTGTGGTTTACAAATGCGATTATCTCTCTGGTGACTTTGGGAGTTAAAAAAATGAAAGCTGGGAGGAATGCCCAGTCACCTGACCTGTCACAGTTCCTTTCCTTTAAAGTCCAAATATGAAGCTGCACGCCTGACAGTCCAGACCTTCAAATAAGTGAGTGCTAGAAGCGGTGGCGATGGTTGGTGCTGTGCCAAGACGGGCTGGGAGAATATGAAATCACCAGCACACCAAATAAATGCGTATCCCAGAGTCATTGAGAAGCATCACACAAGTCAAAAGTATATTTCACTTTAAACACTCCTGAATGCGGGTGGGCGTTTTAAAAGATCCTTTCCCCCTTCCACATACAAGCCGGAAACTGCCTGCAATTTAAACAGCTGGTGATGACTGTTTACATACAAGCGTTTGCTTGTATGATGAATGCCAGTGTGCGCCCCCTCTGTATCTGCCTATCCGGGGATCTGCTGTCAGCCCGTGCAGGCCCGGCAGCTCTCTGAACGGAGATTGGAGGGAGATCAGCACACGTCCTCGCTCTGATCTCTGAATGCGGAAGTGATGTGTATTGCATCACTTCCACCTTCAGCTGTCATTTCTCTGGGTTCTAGCCGGAGAGAAGTTGGTGAAGCAGATCTTTGCTTTATCAGTTTCTTCTAGACCCTTCATGTCTCCATAAAGAGGATCTGTGACTGTATATTTGCTATCACATAGGGGGCTTCTTTTACTCTTTTTTACTTTTTTTGTTTCGCAGAACACAGGTTAGACAACTCTGTCTAATACCTGCAGGAGCCGCACACCAGCCTCAACACATAAGCCATCCCAGGAGTGTGCTACTCACATTGGACTCTTTTTGCAACTTTCGGCTTCTTTGTGGCCTTGGTGGTTATAACCACATCTACTCTTCTTACTCTTCTTCTTTGTGCCCATTCAGTCAGAAGAGCATTTGAGAGGTCAAGTACTGATGTTGGTTGAGAAGACCTGGTTCACAATCAGCATTCCAATCTATCCCAAAGGTCTTTAGTCAAATTAAGGTCAGGGTTCTGTTAAAACTACTCGAGTTCCTCCACACCAAAGTCATACCGTCATGTTGGAACAGAAAAGGGCCTTCCCCAAACTGTTGTTACACGGTTGGAAGTGCACAGTTGTCTAAAATGTCTTTGTAGCATTAACAGAACCTTTCACTGAAAACATCTGACCTGAAAAATTTGGAGGGATAGCTAGATAGATTTGGCCATATAGTGTATATGTGGCTTTATTCTGTCCGTATTGGGAGCAGCATATGGCAGGGGGCCTAAGGGGCAGAAAGCACAAATGCAACCCTGTCTGTTTTATGAAAACAACATTCAATTATCCTATTTGTTTCTATAACTTTCTACATTTTCATGCCAATGTCATATTCACTATGGTTCACTAAATAGGTCAACAAAATATTGCACTACACAGCAGAACTAAGGTCTGGCCAGGGAGATATAAAAGCCCTCAGTCGTGAAGAGGTTAAACATAAAAATAGTTCATGGATTTTCTTTGTTTAGCTAAATGCCTTAAGGAAACAATATACTTCGTTCAATGTAATCACCATAAAATCTATTTATAGCATCAATGCCGTGCAATTTCATGTAATTAAAATCAATTAATCCATCCCACTGGAGGCATTACAAATAACAACACCTTTTGAAAAGAAAAACATGAATCTACAAATACAATTCTGGGTAAAATTGTTTTGAAGGGAAATAGATACAAATACGAGTTTTATTATTTCTATCCGGATTTTTTGGGGGGATAACAAGTAAATGCATTACCTTAATGAGCTTACATTATATCTGAAGCCCAAACTATTTATTTTTTATAGAGTAAGGAATAATTGACCCCTTTTTTTCTTCTGCCTGTTATTGGGGCAGATTTTACTTTACTCTCCGTACTCTAGACACAACAGGAAGCGAATTTCTCCACATTCAACAATTGACATCAGAACAAGTGTCCACATTGGAAAATGTCCTCCCTTTTCCTGATCTGGTAACTCAATGAATTTCACCAAGATGAACAAAGAGGGTAAATTCCCCAAACACACAGACAGCAATAAAAACCAGCAGGGGTACTAATCCCACCAACACCCCCACTCTGTGGATAATCTGTTAGTAAAATTACAATGATTATTTGTGTCAAGATGGGTCTGCATGCTTGTTCAATTACATGTGAACAGCGGTGGGAGGTGGCAGCTGTCATTGCATGGTACAGCACCTCCCACCCGCAGCAGATCTCTTGAGTCTCATGGAGGCCTTAAAGTAGTATTAAACTCTCAAACCTTTTTTCAATAGTGAATCTGAATTAAACAAACATACATTGCCCAGCATAGCATTGCTTTACGCTTTTGCCCGAGCACTTACAATCATCATTTTTCTCAACAGTTGCTTCCGAGCCTCTGAGCTCAGCTTCCCTGAACTTCGTGTCCTGGGAATAGCAGACTTCAGCAACTGTTCATCTACTAGCTTGGAGAAGGGAGGAGGCAAGGGTGAGGAGAGTAGCTTGATTTGCTGTGCCTGTGTATACAGCTTAGTAGGAAGTCAAGAGCAGTGCTCAGGGGACCAACTGATTCAGCAGAGAACTAAAACTTTTATACATCAAGGAGCAGTATGCTTTGTTAGGCCTGGTTCACAACTATGCGTTCCTCGAACGTGAGGCATATGCGCGTCACACAAAATAGTGCAGGGGCTTAAACTCCTTTCGACTTTATTACACTTTAAGGCCCTAAGCTCAGCCCAACGATGGTGCCCCTCGGCACCTCTATTGCTTAAATGACAAGACATTCACAAAAGGGGCTAAGAGTTTGGAGAAGGCCGGAGAAGTGAACAATCTAGGACAACATAGCGGATTTAGAACAATTCTCCAATGCAGCTCACTTTCCATTTACAACATTATATTTTATGTGCATGTATGCGCAAACACGTGCATTTGCCTGTGTGCATGCTTAAAATTTGCACGATTTACGACCCCAAGCACAGCCCTGTTCTGGGGGGGGGGGGGGGTTTGTGCGCATTTGTATGCAACACAAAAACACGGCCCTATACGCAGCTGTGTGTATGGGGCCGTGTATTCGCATGTGCTACGTACAGATGCACACAAGTGCAGCTCACATCTGTATGCAGCATTTTCTACGCCCGCATGAATTAACCCGTAAAATGTACTGAAGATGCATGTAAAGCGCAAAGTGCATAAAAAGAACCCCTTTGCACCCAAACCGCAAAGGTGTGAACCGGCCCTTATTTCAGGTGTTACATTGCAGTATACTGAAGGGAAGGTGTGTTCCCTTACTCTATATATACGTGTTGGGTGTCTAAAAATGATGTTAAATTTAAAGTGGCAATGCACCACAATGTCAGACATCTCAACTCTCCCGGACGATCCGGGAGTCTCCCGCTATTGGATAGCGGCTCCCGGCCGCCCGGGAGAGAAACACTTCCTCCCGGAAAGGTTTATCTGCTCGATCGAGCAGATAAACCTTTCCCTGCGATCGTTTTTTTTTTCTTTTCTGACATCGGGAGCCACGGCCCGACCGTCAGTCAGAAAAGAAACAAAAAGGCATAGGAATGCATAGCTAGATTCGTATTGGCTATTGCACTTTGCAATAGCCAATAGCAAACTAGGTAATGTACCCGCCCACTGCTGCTGTCAATCAGCAGAGGGGGACCTGAATTTTTCGATCAGGTCCTCTTCTAAAGTGCAATAGCCAATAGGAATCTAGCTATGCATTCCTATGCCTTTTTTTTATATTCTGACGACTGCAACTGTCAGAATACTAAAAACAAAATCAGAAAAAAAAACCTGCAGATAGCAAAGAAGCTATTGCTTCCTGTGCTATCTGCCATCATTTCAGGGGGTGCTTCTCTCCCAGCCCCCCTAACCCCCCTCCGCGGATGGGGGGGCATAGAGGGCACCTCCCTGAAATGAGAAGGACATCTCCCTGAAATGGCTTCTTTCAGGTTGGGATCCCTGCAATGTGCACACGCCCCACATTATAGTGCACAAGTGTGAGTGGGCCCTTAGTGTAATGTGCATTTCCTATTACAACCAGTGAGACCATCTTGTACTATGGCTTCATATAAGTGAATTCTAACTGGCTGTTTGCTCTAAGTAAGCCTTTTAGCATATATAACCTGAAATGCTCTCATTTTAAATCAGTCTCCCTCTGCAATGCCTGCTGTACAAAACACAAAGTGCTGAACAAAAAATACTCACCCCAAATACCCCCTGGAAGCCCTCAATTCTCCTGGATTCTGAGCGGACGAAGAGAAGTCAATTTACGATGGTCCTGCTGGTAAATGCCTTTTACTCTTTATAATGTCTACACTTTGTTATTATGACCTATCTAAACTTTAAAAAAAAGAATTTCAGTACAGCAATAAATGCAGAATGTTTACTAGAACACTTTGCCTTCGGTGCTGTAAAATGGGAGGAAGCCGGCCAGTTCCAGGAATTCTGGTTCACCCCAGGCCTTCTCACTCTTGTCCTGTATGATTGCCAAGATGAAAAGATTTGTAGTGGGGTTGGGATGTGCTTTCAGCGGTGAAGGGGTTACCTCTAGAATGTCAAGCTCAGAAAAGAATACCCAAGGTCATAATGACAGAGGGCCTCCTGACTGAAAGAATTAATGTCAGTGTTGCCCATAGCAACCAATCATCATAACTTATAGTACTGGTTTTTATTCAGGCCCCCGAGCCACGTTACATATGTAAAAACCTTATAAGATGGGAAAGAGGGTTTTTTTGTTGCCAATATTCTTGGATAAAAGACACATTGTTGTCACATTGCCAGACATACTACTATACATCAAATTTATATTAAAGTGATATTAAAGTCAAAATGTTTATTAAGCTATTAAAAATGCTGATGAAATCACTTACAATGGATGCTGCTCCTTGATGTTTCAAAGTTTTAGTTTCCTGCAGAATCAGCTGGTCCCCTGAGCACTGACCTTGATATCCTGTTTTAAAGTGGCTCCTTTTCCTTGCAGTGTCCTATGGAGCAACCCTTGTGTGTGCTAGTAAGCTGTGTGTGTCTTCACAAACACACAGACACAAGGCACTCCCTTGCTCCCTTCTCCTTTTTCCTTCCTTCCTTTCTCTCCAAGCTAGTAGATGGAAGGCTGCTGGAGACTGCTCTGTTCCTTGTAATTCTGTACTGGGCAGGAAGCTCAGAGAAGTGGAGATGAGAGAGTTGGAGCTGTTTGAAAATATGATGACTGTAAGTGCTTGGGCAAGAAAATGTAAAAAATACATGGCTGGGCAATGTATATCTGTTTGAACTGAATTCATTATTGAAAAAAAAGTTTGAGAATTTAACTCTACTTAAAAGTCAAACTGTTTTCAAGCTATTTCAAATGCCAATTAAATCACTTACAATAGATGAAGCTCCTTCAGGTTTACAAATTGTAGTTTCCTGCCCAATAAGCTGGCCCTGATAACCTGTTTAAGGGTGGCTCCTTTCGCTTGCAGAGTCCTATGGAGCCTCCCTTGTGTGTGCTAGTAAGCTGTGTGTGTCTCTACAAACACACAGACACAGCAAGACAAGACACTCCCCTGCTCCCTACACCCCCCTCCTCCTTCCTTCCTTTTCCAAGCTAGTAGATGGAAAGTTGCTAAAGATTGCCCTGTCCCTTGTAATCTTGTAGTGTGCTGGAAGTTCAGGGAAGCCCGAGCTGAGAGAGTTGGAGCTATTTAGAAACAAGATGACTGCTTGGGAAGAAATGTAAAGAAATACTTTGCTTGGCGATGTATATTTGTTTGATCTGGTTTTATTATAGGAAAAAAAAAGATTAAGAGTTTAACACAGAGGCAAAAATGTAGAATGGGAATGCATAAAAACATAAGAGAAGAACTAAACCTTCCCCACTCTCTAAGCTTGTTGAATGTAAGAGACGCGGGGACCCCATAAAAGAGTGCAGCTTACCAGTTCTTAGATGTGGTGGCTTCATTTTCTTATTTCAGGCTAAGAACTTGAATACAAGCAGAGAAAAATACCTGTTGATCCTGCCAGAATTCTAGTGTTTGGGAACTTCCTGTGTACTTAAAGGGTTATTAAAACCTCCGGTGTTTTTGCATATATACACTAGCAGTAGATACATGCAAAAAGTGTAAAAGAATTTTTAAAAAACCCGCTTTAAAAGCGGTTTAAACTTACCTGTGTTTTCCCCGCGCGCGCTCCCGTCCGAAAATGAGAAAATTCTCGGGCGGCCGCAAGCATCTTGGTACGGACAAATTCACATTTTCGGCCAGGAGACGGGGAGAGACAGAAGGTACAGTAAGTCTATGGACGATGCAGACACCGTGGGACAGGAAGTACCAGCAAGGACAGAGGAGTCAGCGCTGGATCGGAGACCCGCAGCAGCGCTGGAGCGACAGATGAAAAGGACAGGAAAGAAGAAGTTTGGATTAAGAGACATCATCTAATGTATGTACTTTAACTGCTTGAAGACCAGGTGTTTAGACCCCCTTCCCATCCAGGCCATTTTTCAGTATTCAGCGCAGTGGTACTTTGACTGACGTTTATTCCGTAATGCAACGCTGTACTGAAATGAATTTTATACCATTTTTTGGGGACACGTAGAGCTTTCTTTTGGTGGTATTTAATCACCACTACAGGTTTTATTTTTTACTATCATTAGGAAAAATTACTGGAAATTTAGAAAAAAAAATATTTTTTTTTTACATTATGTTAGTAAACATTTATTATTACCCAGTTTTTTGGTAAAATATAAAAGATCGGGTAACGTCGGGTAAAAAGACACCAAACATGTCAAGCTTTAAAATTGTGCGCACTCGCGAAATCGCAGAAAACTACCATACCCAAAATTGGTCATAGGCAACACTTTAAAAGCTTTTACCGCTCATCAGTTTAGCGTTATCAGTGATTGATGGCCCTAGAATTATTGCTCTCACTCCGGCGTTCGCAGCGATATGTAACATGTGCGGCGTAATGTGCGCAATCGTCTTTTTTGCACGTATATGCGCCCCCGACGCATGTTTTCATGCGTGTATGTATGGGTGGGGACTTTTTGTTTTTTTATTCTTTGTTATGTGTAACTTTCAATTTTTTTTAGGGGGGACTTTAATTTTTTTTCCTATTTTGTTTCCACTAAACTTTATTGCTATCACATACGGGGGCTAATAAAACCCCTCTATGTGATAGCAAAATATGTAACATCCTAGGACAGGAAGTGCATTACTGGGTCAAAATAAAGAAAAAAAAGGTCTGGAAAAATAAACGTAATGCAGCCACCACATCTAAGGACCGGTTAGCTACAATATATAAATTTTTGCTTTTGGGTTTTGTATATGCTTTAATATACATTGTGGTGCACTGACAGCCCATTCAAATCTTTTGGGGCTTTCAAACAAAACGCATATTAACACACAAATACAGCGTGTTCAACTTAATAGGCCCTAACAGCCCACAATCTGAGTCTGTGAAAATACAACCCATTGTGTTCACTGGTACAAGCACCACCCTCACTCTAAACCAGGGGTAGGACACCTCGGCATGCCACTTTTTGTGGAATTACAAGTCCCATGAGGTATTGCAAGACTCTGACAGCCATAGATATGACTCCCAGAGGCAAATACATGATGGAATTTGTAGTTTTACCACAGCTGGAGTGCCAAGATTGCCTACCCCTGCTCTATATCAGTATGGGACATAAAATATCACTGGTTGTTGGTGAATACTTGCTGTAATTTAAAGCACACAATGGCAGATTCCTGGGATATGTAGTCTGGCTCATTCTCATGCTTGTGTGCTACCATCTCAGATGAGCTGCCAGTAAACAATGGGACCTTTTAGATTGTGTGCAGTGGCCCGCGATATCTCAGGATGACATAGTTACATTTCATTTCTCCAGGCAGTAATAGTCCCTCCGACCACCCTGTATTTATCTCTCGCTATACAATCTCACACCTACATCCAGTGTGACAGCCCACTCAGAGATATCGCACAATGCACCATCATTCTCCTTCCTTGAAAGCTCACAACTAAAGCTCTCATTAGTGATAGTTAGAAATGTACCATTGTGCTTGGAAATGTACACAAGTGCATCCTGTTCATTCATTGCTCTATCTCCCACACAAATTAAACAACAGATAATCAACAGGTGCTGGAGAAGAATAGACACCCCAGACCCCGCTCCTTCCAAAGCACACGGAAGTACAGTGTTAAGAGTCATTAAACCTAAAATACACATTGTTATAGGAAAGTCATTTGTCAGCACTGAAGGCATTTCACGGAAAAGTGCATTACATCCGAACTCCAGCCAAAAATAACAAAGAATAACCCGTGAAAAGATAAAATAACAAAACCAGCTCTTGCTGCAATTATGGATGCACCGATACTGGGTTTTTTGAGTACGAGTACCGATTTTTTTTTCCCAGTACTCGCCGATACCAAATACCGATGCCGGAAGTCCCATTAAGTAAGCCACGCGGCGTGTAATAACTCGTCACCTGGCTTCCAGAGTATCCGAGAAGCCGGGTGGCATGTAAAGACTTGCCACCAGGCTTCCCGATTAGCATGGAAGCCGTCTCCATGCTCCCTCGTCACCAAGTGAATAGGAAGCATGGACCCGGCTTTCTGGCCAAGCAGGAAGCTGGGCGCTGTGTAATGACCCGTTGCCTGCCTTCCTGATTGGTTGACACAACAAGTCATTACACAGCGCCCGGCTTCCTGATTGGCCAGGAAGCCGGGCGCCGTCTATGCTCCCTCGTCACCAGATGATCTGGCTAGGCATCGGAGCATTTGGGTGAGTATGAGTACATCCACATGATGTAAAAGAAAACGTGATTCATCAGACCAGGCCACCTTCTTCCATTTCTCTGTGGTCGCTTTTGGCGGTAGACACAGGTAAGCATGGGCACCCTGACCAGTCTGCGGCTATGCAGCCCTATATACAACAAACTTTGACGCACTGTGTGTTCAGACACCTTTCTATGAGAACCAGCATTAACTTTTTCAGCACTTTGAGCTACAGCAGCTCTTCTTTTGGATTGAACTTAATGGGCAAGCCTTTGCTCCCCACGTGCATCAATGAGCCTTGGCCACCCATGACCTTGACGCCGATTCACTGGTTTTCCATCCTTGGACAACTTTTGATAGGTCCTGACCACTGCAGACCGGGAACATCCCACAAGAGCTGCAGTTTTGGAGTTGCTCTGAGACCCAGTGGTCTAGCCATCACAATTTGGCCCATGTTAAAGTCACTCAAAACCTTACACTTGCCCATTTTTCCTGCTTCCAACACATCAACTTCAGGGACAAAATGTTTACTTGCTGCCTAATATATCCCAACCACTTCCAGGTACCATTGTAACAAGATAATCAATGTTATTAACTTCACCTTTCAGTGTTCATGATGTTATGGCTGATCGGTGTATGTGCTTGAACTGTGTATTTAGCGTTTTGCTGGGAGTTCAGCTTTGACCATTGGTATTTTTACATGCATAGTAAACTTTTTTTTATGGTTTTAGTGGTCCGTTGATGAACGCTGATATCTGATTGCTTACTATTAGTACATATATCTACACCTTGTTTTGCACTGATTTCTGGGAGTTATAGTTCCACTTTAGAACGAGACTAGAGATTCCCCCTGCTGTCTGCCACTGATTAATTTATATAAAACCCCTAGAATTCTAATATGTTAACGGAAAGCTTAATTTTAACCAGCCATGATTTAGGCTTGGCACAAAAAATATCTATTTATAACCCCACAAATCAGATCATTGTACAAGTCAGTAGCTAGGCTGGGAAAGTCTGGAGTGCACAAGAACTATCATTCTCTCTGCATAAGTCTTCACATTAGGCAGCAAGAATTACAAAATATAATAGAGAACACCCGCATGAAAAATATACGCCGCTTCACAGAGAAAATGCACTACTTACTTCAATTAACAGCTGTCTTTTTCCTAGCCCTAAAAGCAGTTCAGATCCGGGGCACCTTGTCCCTTGTTATAATAAAATATTTTTAAAAGCCTACTTATACTTACCTGTGCTGCTGGAAATTCTCTTCTTAGCTCGCCTAACAGCTAGTAATGTGTGCATATGTCTAGGCATCTGGTCATGTGATCTCAGCTTACAGGGCTTGAAGGCTAATCATCCTCCCTCCAACTGAGATCACATGACCAAATGCCAGCGTATATGATTTAATGATTGGCGACCATGGAAGAGAAGCATTTCGTTCAGCACAAGTATTACAGGACTTATCTTTTATTATAATGCCCCAATACTGACTTAAAATGAGCATGAAGAAAATGTAATCAGACCACCAGATCTGCATATTGTTCCATGTCAGTGACTCAGAATACACTGAAGCTAGGGGGTCACCATAACAGCCAGGGAACTAACATTTTTGGGAGGAGAGGACAGCAGTGGAAGCCTTTGGATTTCTATTAATACATGCTTCCTTTAAAGAAAGAGAAATGCATGACCTTGAAATGTCCTTCGATGATCCTCTATAGATTACTTATCTCGCCGGCTCTTCATAAGGACAATAGCCTGATATGTAGATGATGAAGAAATCTGATTGAACAAGCATAGCATTCTTCCAGTTTAGAAACCATTTATACTTCCATATGCATATATGATTTTTGGTTCATGCAGGCAAGCAGCTAGGTTTAAAGATTTCACAGCCTGCATCAACTGCATTTGAATCTCATACTACTGCCTCCTCTACAGCGTTGGCACTGGGGAATGGGAACGGCACAAAGGCTTCTGGGCCCACACACATATCTGCTTATGCGAACTTCATCCATAAATGGAACCTGTCAGGATAGAAATAATGGTGATACTATTGTTTGCTTGTTTTAAAGAATGGAATTCAGGACTGTCAGCTGATCCTTCCTTAAAGCAGGACATAATAAATTATGGACTTCCTCTACGTGGACTCACTTCTGTACTATTCTGTACCCCTGATCATATTCCTATACTCACCTCTGTACTATTCTCTACCCCTGATCATATTCCTATACTCACATCTCTACTATGTCGTACCCCTGATCATATTCCTCTACTCACCTCTGTACTATTCCTTACTCCTGATCATATTCCTATACTCACCTCTGTACTATTCAAAACCCCTGATCATATTCCTATACTCACCTCTGTACTATTCTCTACCACTGATTATATTCCTATACTCACCTCTGTACTATTCCCTACCCCTGATCATATTCCTATACTCACCTCTGTACTATTCTCTACCTCTGATCATATTCCTATACTCACCTCTGTACTATTCTCTACCCCACCTCTCTAATATTCCTTACCGCTGATCATATTCCTCTACTCACCTCTGTACTATTCTCTACCCCTGATCATATTCCTCTACTCACTTCTGTACTATTCTCTACCCCTGATCATATTCCTCTACTCACTTCTGTACTATTCTCTACCCCTGATCATATTCCTCTACTCACTTCTGTACTATTCTCTACCCCTGATCATATTCCTATACTCACCTCTGTACTATTCTCTACCCCACCTCTCTACTATTCCTTACTCCTGATCATATTCCTATATTCACCTCTGTACTATTCCTTACCACTGATCATATTCCTATACTCACCTCTGTACTCTTCTCTACCCCTGATCATATTCCTCTACTCACCTCTGTAGTATTCTCTACCCCTGATCATATTCCTCTACTCACTTCTGTACTATTCTCTACCCCTGATCATATTCCTATACTCACCTCTGTACTATTCTCTACCCCACCTCTACTATTCCTTACCCCTGATCATATTCCTATACTCACCTCTGTACTATTCTCTACCCCACCTCTCTACTATTCCTTACTTCTGATCATATTCCTATACTCACCTCTGTACTATTCCTTACCACTGATCATATTCCTATACGCACCTCTGTACTCTTCTCTACCCCTGATCATATTACTCTACTCACCTCTGTAGTATTCTCTACCCCACCTCTCTACTATTCCTTACCCCTGATCATATTCCTATACTCACCTTTGTACTATTACTATAATGTAAAAGAATACTCTTACATTACTTCAGCTGTATGCTTATTGCCTATCTCATACATTTTTTAACAAATTATTTCCAAAAATAGATACATTAACACTAAATATCGTCTTTCAGTCGATAGATTTCCTGCTAGCGAGCTTTCCATTTAAAGCATATAATGAAAATGGAAACCAAGATTGCAACCTCACAGCAAAAAACAGATTTAATCAGCTGCATTAAAGTAATTTGTGATACATTTTAGGTAGGACATTACTCAAGTTTTTCCTAGGGATGTAGCGGATTTAGTTAGTAACAGGCAAGGAGTGTCCAAGAGGTAAGGGAAATCTTTGAATGGGGACATCTTTTCCTGAGACAATTGTCCAAGAGGGGACTTTCCTTCACTTTGGGAGATTTTTTTCTAACTTTTTGTTGCGTTTCTGGGACAGGAGGTGAATAGTAATTTATCCAATGGTACACAAACAGCTTTAAAAACACCTGACGATGATTTTAACCCTTTCCCCACTCCATCAACATCTACACAAGGCATATACTTTTGGCACTCTCCTCCACTTTTCATAGACTGAAGTATAAAGCGCTGTCAGGTGCAGGTGCAAATGAGGTGCATATCCAAATTAGGTTTTTGGTCTCCACTGGAAGATTTACCCTCACCTCTTTCTCTGGTGACATCTTGGTTTTCCATCCTTTTTATTTTTTAGAGTGAGTGAATCTTCCCAGATGGAATCCTAACAACAACAAAAACCTGACAGGCTTGCTTATTTTTTCCTACTCTATGCAGAACATGACCACTTGGGTCCCACGGCCTTCTCCTCCCTTACGGGGTAAGTGTACATTTCCTTTTTTGCCTCTTTACGCTGACCTAACAGATCCTACCCTGCCAAACAAGCATACTTACAGATATCTCATGGCCTCGGCCTCTGTGGGGGTTTTATATCCAGAGGCCCAAGTCCTCTCTGTCCTGGCTGCAACTGTGCACTGTGTGGACCTGATGAAGTTGTGCAGCAAAAGATCACATGTAGTAGTTATCTACTGCTGAATGGAATCAGCCAGCAAAATGAAAGGTCACTATAGCAGTGATCTATTGCTGCAAGGAGACACTGGACAGAGCTGCAACAGCTCTGTCCCAACCTCTGTACTTGAGGAAGGGATGTGATGTCAGTTGTGACATCACATCACTTCCAGTGTAAACACAATGTTGAGGCATTGTATTTACAGTGATCTGCTACAAGTACTACAAGTCAGTTCTTGCATAGAAGTAGACAAGTAAATGCATTGAATGAAATCTATAGCCATATAAAGTACACCATTTTTTAACATTATCCCTAGTTTACTATATTGCACATTAAAGTGTATCACTAGCCAAATGTTGGTTTATGTTTTTGCATATATTAGAGAACATTTGAAACCTCTGTCAGATTTTTATTACTGTCTGATCCCAGATTCTACAGGAAATTTAACATTTTACAGTTTACACTGATCAGAAGAATAAGATACATCTTTCAATGGGGACACATATTCCAGTTTGAAAGGGATTACTCAGTTTGGAAAGATTTCCACTCATTTCCTGTGCTGTCTCTAGGACAGGAAGAAAATGGAAATCATTCAAACAAGAGACATAGAACAGCCAGAATGTTTTGGCTAGAGAGACACTTTAAGTGATGACATGCTATTATCAAGAATTAGGTTTTCCATTAAACACAATGGAGACAATTATGAATTTGGTTGCGTCATCAACATCTTTGAATTTATCACATCCCTGATTTCTAGTGCATATAGTGACAGATTTATTATCTTAGTTTATGTGTCATTCCTAAGTGCTTTCACAAGGGGAATTGTCTCTAAATTGTCTCATATTTGTTGCAAACTGAATAGCCTTGAAGTGCTTAGCTGACTTAAGGGTATGAAGCTGAATTATCATTGTGCTACTTTAAGAAGTGCTCAGGAGCACTTCTAGAATGTGCAACAGTTTGGAGATCTTTTATTGAGGCACATGCTGGGCGCTGTTACTGCGCAATTGAGAAATGATGCAAAATGTCGCAAAACCCGTGCAGTGAGGTGCTGGAACAACTGGATGGCACCACAGTAGAACAGCTGGATGGCACCACAGTAAACAGATGGTAGATGGTGTCACAGGACCCAACTGGTGGATGACACCACAATACACAACTGGTGTATGGTGCCACAGTACACAACTGGTAGATGGCACCACAGTACACATTTGGTGGATGAAACAACTGGTGGATGGTTCCACAATACACAACTGGTGGATGGCACCAAAGTACACAACTGGTGGATGGAACAACTGGTGGATGGTGCCACAGTACACAACTGGTGGATGGCACCACATTACACAACTGGTGGATGGAGCAACTGGTGGATGGTGCCACAGTGCACAACTGGTGGATGGCACCACAGTACACAACTGGTGGATTGAACAACTATTGAATGGTAAAAAAGAAACACCGGGCGCCTTTCCTGGTGCAAATAATCCTTTATTGGTTTAGAAAGATTAAAAGTGATAAATGGTACTCAAAAAAGAGGTGGATAAAAAGTGTGTTGGACATAAATCTCAGGATACATGCAGATTCCTCGCAGTCAGAGTAAACAATCCAAATATGCTGCTAGACCAGCAGAAACAAACTGACACAGCTGAACGCATTTTCGGGGAGTTTCCACTTCCTCAGAGCTCAACTCTCAACTATTGAATGGTGCTACAATACACAACTGGTGGATGGCACCACAGTACACAACTGGTGGATTGAACAACTCTTGAATGGCGCCACAGTACACAACTGGTGGATGGAACAACTGGTGGATGGTGCCACAGTACACAAATGGTGGATGGCACCACAGTACACAACTGGTGGATGGTGCCACAATACACAACTGGTGGATTTAACAACTCCTGAATGGCGCCACAGTACACAACTGGTGGATGGAACAACTGGTGGATGGTGCCACAGTACACAAATGGTGGGTGGTGCCACAGTATACAACTGATGGATTGAACAACTGTTGAATGGCGCCACAGTACACAACTGGTGGATGGCGCATGGGTTCCTTCATCAGGCAAAGTACTTTGCTCAATGAAGGGACCTTGCAAGGTTTCCAAACATTGAAGTCTCTGTTGATATGCTGAACGAACATCAATAAAGAAGAGCACTGAAGCTGATAACATATCTTTCCTATGCAAACATTAATATGTTGCAAGAACACCTACAAAAGATCCATAACTGAGATAAAACTTTGCAGTAAGTTAGCATGAGATTTTGGTATTTGTGACTAAAACTTTTGTTGCAAACATGTTCATAAATTCCCCTCAAAGAGTTTTAAAGGAACATGATGATCCGGTCCAAGCTGGCTACATTATAAACAGTAGGACTATAACTGTTCAGAATTCCGTTGTTAGAATACAGTTCACCTGCTGTCACTTTCAGTGAGTCGTCACTGCTTCCACCGCACACATATTTCAGCTCTAGAAACAGGGTGCTTATGAAAGATTCAGTACTCCATAAAATGTCATTCTGAAATCGCTGCTGCACAAGTCTAACAGTTAGATAACAGTCCTGAGTCATCAGAGTCGGTACCAGTCAAGGAATCTGTTCTTGCATAAAGTAAATGAAGAATGAGTCCTTGAAATGCAGATGTTCTTACCATACTATGTGGCCAAGATTGAAAGATTTCTACATTCTTAGCGCAGGAAGGACAAAGAATGGACAATGTAAACCCTCAGACATTGCTAATGACTAACAAACTGCCTCCAAGGGCACTTTATGGTTTCAATATTTGCCCCTGGGAATGTCCCTGGTTTTCGCTATTGATCATTTACATTATCAAACTCAATGTTAAACTGTTTAATAAACCAATGAACATTATTGGATGATAAAGTCAACAGTGAAAGGGAACTTTTCCTCACAACTTTGTGAGGAAATTATATTTTCTTTCTCAGTTTAAAGGCAAAGTCCACGTTGTGAGAAAAAATAAATGCACACTTCACTATAAAATAAAAAATGTGATTTTGTTTTTGCATTGGAGGCTGTAAAGTGTTGTAATAGTGATCACTAGGCACAACTAGGGCCCAACTTTCTGGGCCCCCCCAAGTGGCGGAATGCCAGGGCCCGGATGCACATGCAACTGCTGCGACCCTTGTAGTTGCGCCGGTGCTTATATCAGCTGAGCAATATTGGGCTGCTTTATATAAATTTGTCATACACAAGGAGGCACTTTCCTTCCAACACCAGCTCACAACTTTTGCTTTCTGTTCTCCTGAGCTGTGACATCACACCCTCATACAGCCCAGGCTCCTCCCCTCAACGTGTCAGTGCCACATCCTCTGCTAAAATCAGCCATCTCGGCGGAGCAGAAGGAAGCGGTGGTAAGCGGCTGTGTTCTCCTTACAGCGGAGAGTGCGCTGCCAGATAGCCCTACTCCGTCCGTCTACCATGTCATAGGAATCACTTGTTGCCTTTGGGATTACCAGGCACCGAGGTGGGGTGGGTCATTCTCTCTTCTTTCTTCCCGGGCCCTCACCTCAAGTGGTGGAACTCCAGGGTCCAGTTGCATTTGCGACCACTGTGACACTTGTAGTTCTGCCAGTGCTCTGGCTCTTGTTTGACTCTTCTTTCAGTGTTACTGAATGTCCATACCTCCATATGGACATTCAGTAACATGGATGTGTAGAAGAATGAATGGTCTAGAAGTGTGGTGATGTCATCTCACTTGTATTCCATTCAGGAATACAAGTCCCCGTGACGTGGCTTTGTGCACGGAGCCTTAAATTAAAGTGACATTAAACCCTCAGATTTTTTAACATAAAACAATACTGTAATGTGTGCCTTACTGTAATCCATGGTTGTTTCCCTTCTCTTTGCTGCTCTTCCTTGTATCTGTATCTCTTCTCATGCTGGGGGAGAACTTCCCTTTGCAGCAGACTGCCTTGTCTCTGGAATGGATACATGGTGTCTGTGTGTAGGTTTGCAACCTGAGCCAGCACTACAGGAAGAGGCACTCAGCTGCAAAGGGAAGTTCTCCCCAAGCATGAGAAGACATGAGGATTTAAAAGGAAGAGCAGCAAAGAGAAGGGAAACAACCATGGATTACAGTAAGGCACACATTACAGTATTGGTTTATGTTAAAAAATCATCTGAGGGTTTAATGTCACTTTAAGTCCCAGACTTCCTGTGAAATGTTCGTAGAAGAGTGCAGGGGGGATTAGAGATACCCAGTATCTTACCATCAATGAGGAGCATTCGTTTTTGCAAGGTGAAACCCATACAAAGGCTTGTTTAGCTTGAACATTGTAACTATAATCAAACTTCCTTCTCTCCTCATGTCCATAGAGAGGAGATGCTTTGTAGTTGACTTAAAATAGATGGGAAAGCTGGTAAAATTATTTGACATTTTAGTTCAGTGCAAAGGAAGTTACAAGGACACTGGGATTCTGGATGAATGAACAGGTGGCTGTGCAGGTTCTATGGTGGACTGTGTGGGTTCTATGGTGGGCTGTGTGGACTCTATGCTGGGCTGTGTGGAGTCTTTGGAGGACTGTACAATCTCATCAGGCACTCTCAGTGGGTGTGGGTGGCATGGATCCACAGGAGGGAGGAAATTTGCTGCCGGCGATGTAAACAGGCGCCGCCATTCACAGGAAGGCTGATGGCACTTTGCTAAAAATTTAAAGCGCCGATATCAGTGCTTAGAATCGGGGATATTTCATGGGTACGGGTACTCATTAAAATGCCCAGTATCTGCACCAGCATCTCTAGTCAGTATATCTAAAGTGTTCTGTCCTCTTGCCGACACAAGATAGGGGCAGAGATGAGAGGGGTGCCGCACCTGCAGGAGAGGTGTGAGGGCCACATGAAATGGCCTGCTGGGCCAAATTCAGCCCGTGAATCCTATGTTTGACACATGTGGTATACAGTATAGTTTGGGAGTGATACGCGACACTTTGTATTGGCTAACTTATCTTAATAAAGATGCAAGCTTTTAGGATCCTTTAGGGGTCTGAGGAAACCCACAAATGCTTCTTTCCCACCACTTGTATTCTTTATACTGGCCTTTTGCAATAACAAATGCAATAATTTAGAGGTTGGATAAAACATTAACTGCAGGAAAACATTTCTGACATATCCTACATCAGACCACAAAGAGTGACATCTCACACAGCATGGTGTCACCCCGAGCAGCCACCAGGTGACACCCTGTTGGGACGTGCGCACGTGCGTAATGAAGTCACACATGAGAGATGGGGACATTCACCCGCCAGGTCTTTTCCCCTCTCATGCAGCTGTTGGTCCATGACCGAGTGCCCGACTTTTCAGAGGGGGCGACGCCAAAATGACTGTCACTCTGATGGTGTCACCCGGGGCGGGCTGCACCCCCTTGTGATGTCACTGGGGACAGTTTCCTTAGATGAAAGACAGTCGGTAGGTATGAAAGTTCACTTCCTAGATATACTTTAAATTCCCCCTTTTTTGAACCCTGATCTTGCCCCTGATGACGTTGGTAATGTGTCCTGTGCTGGGTGTCATGTTGAACACTGTTGTGTTCTTCTTCTCATTGTCCTTCACATGTTCATATAATCTTGCTTGGAGTAGGCCAGGGGTAGGCAAACTCTACCCTCCAGCTCCAAATCTCATCATGCATCTGCCTCTGGGAGTCATGCCTGCGGCTGAGTCTTGTAATGCCCAATGGGATTTGTAGTTGCACCACTGCTGGAGGGCTGGAGATTGCCTAACCCTGCACTAGGCCAACAAATCACCTTGGTCACATGACAATCATTATCAGGATGATGTCAGTGCATCTGCAAAGCAGTGATGTCAAATTTGTATTAGATGTCACTGGCACTGTGGGGCAACCAATCACATTCTATCATCAGTTTATTAGGTTAAGCCTCAAAATGAAAGGTAGAAGCTGACGGGTTGCCATGCACAACTGCTCCAGATTCTGTCTGCTCCAGTTTTGATCAATTCCCCTCAATGCGCGCTAAGAAGACGTAGTGGCACACACGGACTAACCTCATTGGAGCTTGCTGACAGCTTTTCTCTTTTTCTCTATGTAATTTTTCTAGAGCAGTTTCTGTAAATTGAGGAACTTAATATAGATCTGATTTAAGATTACATTTTAGAAAAGCAATATTTATTATGCCAAAATACTATTTATATTCCAATTTAATAAACATGTAATCATAATTATATGGTAATCCGCATTCCCTTGAGACAGTATAGTGCTTTACGCATAAATAAACCAGCTCAGAATAAAACACCCCAGGAGACGATCTTAAAATGTAGAAAACTATGGATTTCTTAGTGGATCAGAGACAAGTTCAGTCATTTTATCCACGTTTCTGCTATTTTATGGTGCCAAAACATAAACCTGCTAGAACAACAGCCACAATCGTTCTTGGCGTCACCTCCCTTCAAAGAGAACCTGTGCTGATGGAAATATGTGGGATGCCACAGGCACCATGTGCTTGTAAAAACAATACTTACTTGCCTAGGTTCACACCAGCAGCCGCCCCTAACTGCACAGCTGTTGGTGGACAGTGCAGCACAGCCCTGGACAGTGCCATTGTGTTAGATTGCGCCACATCGCATTGTTTCTCTTCTTTTTTTTTTTAGAACTTTATTGAAATGTCACAAGTGATTTTTTGTTCAGTTCTATTGGCTCACCACAGTGCAATGCGGTTGTACCGCATCTCACTGTGGTGTGCATAAAAAAAGTACTGTATCACACTTTTTTTTTAAGCGCACACCCCCGGAACACGGTGGTGTGAACTAAGCCCATCCATGACGAGGCAAATTGCAGTGTCTTGCGTTCGGGCAGCGCTGGCCGTTTTTTCCAGCACAGCCCGAATGCAAGATAAGGCAAGCAAAGATGGTGTGAACCGGCGTGTGAAGTTATTGTTTCCTGAATCTCTGAAGTACTCAGTTGGGGAAATCAGACTTTATTTGCTGCATACTTTTTTGGAGTCAACAAGCCAGGAAACCCGAAGGAACTCAGTAATGGAAGCTTAAATATTTCTTAGAGAATGGGGTGGAGTATGTCAGGTCTTCACTAAAATGTATGTAGCATTAAGCTCACAATAATTTTTTCAATAATAAATCCATATTAAATACATACATACATTGCCTTGCAAATTATTTCTTTACGTTTACAGTAACCATGTTTCCAAACAGCTCCAACTCTCTCAGGTCAGCTTCCCTGAACCTCCTGTCCAGTATACGATCCCAAGGGAGAGCACAATCTCCAGCAGCCATCCATCTAGTAGCTTGGAGAAGGGAGGAGGAAAGTGGTAGGAGCAGAGAGCAAAGGTGTGTCTTGCCTTGCTGTGTCTGTGGGGACACACACAGCATACCAGCACACACAAGGGTGGCTCCATTGGGACCCTGGAAGAGAAAGGAGCCACCCTAAAACAGGATATCAGGGTCAGTGCTTAGGGGACCAGCTGATTCTGCAGGAAACTAAAACTTTTAAACACCAAGAAGCATCCATCCCGGTTTTGCTATCTGCAAGAAATCTGCATGTTCTCCCTGTGATTGTGTGGGATTCCTATGGATACTCAAGTTTCCTCCCACACTCCAAAGATATGCTGGAATGTTAATTGGCTTCCGTCTAAATCAGCCCTGTATGTGTGTATGTGAGATAGGGACGTTAGATTGTAAGCTCCTTGAGGGCAGCGACTGATGTGAATGTGCACATGTAAAGCGCTAAGTAAATTGTCGGCGCTATATAAATGCCAATAGTAAATAAGCGACTTCCTCAGCATTTGAAATGGCTTAAAAACCTTCAGGCTTTAACATCACTTTAAAGGTCAGTCACTGGTAAAATCAGTAACTTATCATCTTAAACCGGCAAACGTTTAAAGTGGGCTTGAATTCAAAAAGAAAAGTTCTGTTATCTTTTATGGAGCGTGTAGAAATGTTAGGCCTCATTCACACTGACATGTAATTGATTTTCAGTGGTATCATTCAGATCTTGCATATACCTGCATTCAGTTTAGCTACGTTTAGACAAAATAGAATTGTGTGTCCAGGATCCGATTTGAAGCTCTGAACGTGTTTAAAAAATAACTTCTCCTGTGTTTAGAGAAGCTAAACACAGGAGTGTCAATGGAAACTAAGTCTCAGATGTGACCAAGCAGTATCCCCAAAAAATCTACTTACTTTTTTCTTACATTCCTCCTGAAGAATACGAGAGCACTATCAGTGCCTAGGCACTCCTATTCTGTAGCCTCTGTATATTTGCAGTGTGAGATCACCTAAGGCACTACTGCCTCTGACTGCTAGTCTTATGAGCTTTGGAGTGAGATTTGATATTATGACTACTAGGAATGCACCGATACCGATATTCGTACTCGCCCAAATGCTCCCGATGCCTATCCCGATACCGGCTCTTCTGGTATCAGGGAGCTGGGTGGCGAGTCATTACACGCTGCCTGGTTTCCTGATTGGCCAGGAAGCCAGCTCCATTCTCCCTCGTCACCAGGGAGCATGGAGCTGGCTTCCCGGCCAATCAGCAAGCTGGGAGGCGGGTAATGACCCCCCAGCTTTCTGATTGTCCGGGAAGCCGGCTCCATGCTCCCCTGTCACTTGGTGATTGGTCAGAAGGTTGGCCAATCAGGAAGCCAGGTGGTGAGTCATTACCCGCCCCCCGGCTTCCTGATTGGCCAGAAAGCCGCCTCCATGCTTCCTAGTCACATGGTGACAAGGGAGCATGAAGACAGCTTCCCGGGTAATCTGGGCGACGAGTCATTGTATGCCGCCCGGCTTCCTTAATGGGACTTCTGGTATAGGTATTCGGTATTGGCGAGTACAGAAAAAAAATATCGGTACTCGTACTTGATACTGAAAAATCGGTATCAATGCATCCCTAATCACTACTATGCTGTTCACCTTGCTGGAGAGGAAGATGTACCTGAGAACCTGCAATGCAAGGATCTCCCTGCTTCAGGTTTTTTCATTCTGTGTATCTCTGCCTCACCTATCTTTCCAACTGCTTCTTAATCATAACCCCGCCAGTCATCAGGGAGGCAGCTCTGAAATGAGCAAGGAAAGCCTTGACTCTTCTACCACCAAACAGAGACACAGTAACAGGGCATGGTAAGTCAGTAATAAGGAAAAGATCAGCTGCAAGGAGACTGCAAGGCACCCCTCTTTAAAAGCAATTGAGGCTTTATATTTGAAACAATTCTTTCAATGGTAGAAAAGCAGTGATCAGACATTAAAGGAGAACTATGAGGTGAGTGCTTTTCACTCACCTCATAGTTCTAGCCGACCTGTGACAATGAGACTGTCACAGGTCGGCTCAGGAGATCGGGAAGTGAGCGAACACATACCGGCATTTGCTCACTCCTCGATCCTGTCATGGCTCTCCTCCGTGACAGGGGAGGGTCTGGATTGCCGCCTTCCCCGCTCCGATCCTCCAGCAATGACTGGCGGAACAGACGGGGGAGGGGACGGGTACAACTGGCTCTGCCTCTAGATAGGCAGAGCCAGCTGTCACTCACGCAGCTAGGCAGATCCAGACATAACCAGACATAATTGACGGGATCCACTTCAGCTGTGGCGTCTCAGTATACCGTGAGCAGTAGCTCGCGGTATACTGAGCTTAGGGTGACGGGAGGACGCTAGTTTGTGTCCTCCCGTTACCCTAAGGAGAACTATGGGGAAAAGCCCTAACCCCATAGTTCTCCTTTAAAATTGTTTCCTGAATCTCTGAAGTACTCAGTTGGGGAAATCAGACTTTATTTGCTGCATACTTTTTTGGAGTCAACAAGCCAGGAAACCCGAAGGAACTCAGTAATGGAAGCTTAAATATTTCTTAGAGAATGGGGTGGAGTATGTCAGGTCTTCACTAAAATGTATGTAGCATTAAGCTCACAATAATTTTTTCAATAATAAATCCATATTAAATACATACATACATTGCCTTGCAAATTATTTCTTTACGTTTACAGTAACCATGTTTCCAAACAGCTCCAACTCTCTCAGGTCAGCTTCCCTGAACCTCCTGTCCAGTATACGATCCCAAGGGAGAGCACAATCTCCAGCAGCCATCCATCTAGTAGCTTGGAGAAGGGAGGAGGAAAGTGGTAGGAGCAGAGAGCAAAGGTGTGTCTTGCCTTGCTGTGTCTGTGGGGACACACACAGCATACCAGCACACACAAGGGTGGCTCCATTGGGACCCTGGAAGAGAAAGGAGCCACCCTAAAACAGGATATCAGGGTCAGTGCTTAGGGGACCAGCTGATTCTGCAGGAAACTAAAACTTTTAAACACCAAGAAGCATCCATCCCGGTTTTGCTATCTGCAAGAAATCTGCATGTTCTCCCTGTGATTGTGTGGGATTCCTATGGATACTCAAGTTTCCTCCCACACTCCAAAGATATGCTGGAATGTTAATTGGCTTCCGTCTAAATCAGCCCTGTATGTGTGTATGTGAGATAGGGACGTTAGATTGTAAGCTCCTTGAGGGCAGCGACTGATGTGAATGTGCACATGTAAAGCGCTAAGTAAATTGTCGGCGCTATATAAATGCCAATAGTAAATAAGCGACTTCCTCAGCATTTGAAATGGCTTAAAAACCTTCAGGCTTTAACATCACTTTAAAGGTCAGTCACTGGTAAAATCAGTAACTTATCATCTTAAACCGGCAAACGTTTAAAGTGGGCTTGAATTCAAAAAGAAAAGTTCTGTTATCTTTTATGGAGCGTGTAGAAATGTTAGGCCTCATTCACACTGACATGTAATTGATTTTCAGTGGTATCATTCAGATCTTGCATATACCTGCATTCAGTTTAGCTACGTTTAGACAAAATAGAATTGTGTGTCCAGGATCCGATTTGAAGCTCTGAACGTGTTTAAAAAATAACTTCTCCTGTGTTTAGAGAAGCTAAACACAGGAGTGTCAATGGAAACTAAGTCTCAGATGTGACCAAGCAGTATCCCCAAAAAATCTACTTACTTTTTTCTTACATTCCTCCTGAAGAATACGAGAGCACTATCAGTGCCTAGGCACTCCTATTCTGTAGCCTCTGTATATTTGCAGTGTGAGATCACCTAAGGCACTACTGCCTCTGACTGCTAGTCTTATGAGCTTTGGAGTGAGATTTGATATTATGACTACTAGGAATGCACCGATACCGATATTCGTACTCGCCCAAATGCTCCCGATGCCTATCCCGATACCGGCTCTTCTGGTATCAGGGAGCTGGGTGGCGAGTCATTACACGCTGCCTGGTTTCCTGATTGGCCAGGAAGCCAGCTCCATTCTCCCTCGTCACCAGGGAGCATGGAGCTGGCTTCCCGGCCAATCAGCAAGCTGGGAGGCGGGTAATGACCCCCCAGCTTTCTGATTGTCCGGGAAGCCGGCTCCATGCTCCCCTGTCACTTGGTGATTGGTCAGAAGGTTGGCCAATCAGGAAGCCAGGTGGTGAGTCATTACCCGCCCCCCGGCTTCCTGATTGGCCAGAAAGCCGCCTCCATGCTTCCTAGTCACATGGTGACAAGGGAGCATGAAGACAGCTTCCCGGGTAATCTGGGCGACGAGTCATTGTATGCCGCCCGGCTTCCTTAATGGGACTTCTGGTATAGGTATTCGGTATTGGCGAGTACAGAAAAAAAATATCGGTACTCGTACTTGATACTGAAAAATCGGTATCAATGCATCCCTAATCACTACTATGCTGTTCACCTTGCTGGAGAGGAAGATGTACCTGAGAACCTGCAATGCAAGGATCTCCCTGCTTCAGGTTTTTTCATTCTGTGTATCTCTGCCTCACCTATCTTTCCAACTGCTTCTTAATCATAACCCCGCCAGTCATCAGGGAGGCAGCTCTGAAATGAGCAAGGAAAGCCTTGACTCTTCTACCACCAAACAGAGACACAGTAACAGGGCATGGTAAGTCAGTAATAAGGAAAAGATCAGCTGCAAGGAGACTGCAAGGCACCCCTCTTTAAAAGCAATTGAGGCTTTATATTTGAAACAATTCTTTCAATGGTAGAAAAGCAGTGATCAGACATTAAAGGAGAACTATGAGGTGAGTGCTTTTCACTCACCTCATAGTTCTAGCCGACCTGTGACAATGAGACTGTCACAGGTCGGCTCAGGAGATCGGGAAGTGAGCGAACACATACCGGCATTTGCTCACTCCTCGATCCTGTCATGGCTCTCCTCCGTGACAGGGGAGGGTCTGGATTGCCGCCTTCCCCGCTCCGATCCTCCAGCAATGACTGGCGGAACAGACGGGGGAGGGGACGGGTACAACTGGCTCTGCCTCTAGATAGGCAGAGCCAGCTGTCACTCACGCAGCTAGGCAGATCCAGACATAACCAGACATAATTGACGGGATCCACTTCAGCTGTGGCGTCTCAGTATACCGTGAGCAGTAGCTCGCGGTATACTGAGCTTAGGGTGACGGGAGGACGCTAGTTTGTGTCCTCCCGTTACCCTAAGGAGAACTATGGGGAAAAGCCCTAACCCCATAGTTCTCCTTTAAATTGATACTTTGCTTCTTTATAACTCTGCCTCTTAGGCCAGATTCACACCTGCGCATTGCAGTAATGTAACCACCGCAGTGCCATCCAATGGCACTCCAAAGCACATCCTCAACAGTGCAGCATTGTGGTGTGCCATCATTGTGAACCATCTGTGCATTGTGCTTTGGTGGACTTTTAAAAGGACTGTTGAGGTGCATTGGCAGCCTTTGCAAAATGAACATGCAACATAACACATGTGTGAGGTAATGAACTACAAAGGTGCGAATCCGACCTTAGAGCCAATCAGAGCGTTTGGTCATGTCTGTCAGTAATTTTCATTTTGATGGTGCCACACACGTTTGTTGTTTTTTGTATCAATTCCTGTCAAGATCTGGTGATGATCATAGTAAGATTATATTTGATCAGTTACCTATAAATGTTCCGAAAGACTGAATTAAAAAAAAAGTAAAATTGTTATAACACAAGCTCCATGTCAATAAAATTGAAAAACAATTTCTAACCTGTCCAAGCATTCATTTTGAGTCAACCTAAAAACATCCATAGAAGCCATTCAACAGATGCTGACACCAGGGTGGAAATATTGTAGCTCGACTCAGGTTCTCAAACAGTCAGACTGAAATGTGTGTCCATCTGACCAATGGCGTAACTATAGCCATAGCAGCCCAGGCGGCTGCTATGGGGCCTGAGGATGGGAGGGGGCCCCATTAGGTTGCAAGAACAGGACTGGTTGCAGTTGACGACAACTCTAATCCCCTGCAAAGTCTACTGTGTAAAGACGACTTCAGATGCACAAGAGGAGTCTTTGGGATCTCGGCATCATTACTTACAGCTTAGAGAAAAGTCATTGTGGCCCTCCCCCCATCACATTGTTGCTATGGGGCCCCGTGATCTGTAGTTACGTCCCTGCATCTGACTATGTACATGGGCCTGGAGCTTTCACACAAGAACATGACAGGTTTGCGCACAGGGGCATTGGATGTGAAAAAGGACTGTGAAGATAATGAGGACATATGCTGCATTCTGCGTTTGTTTTAATGCAATGCAAAGCTAAGCAAATGCCAATTCCTATGCAGACGTCGGTGCTCATCAGGAACTCAAGCCAAGCACTCCCTCATGACCTGTGTGAGTTTTTTCTATTCACAGCCTGCAAAGTTGTTCCAGGGATCACAGTCCTCTGGAGGTAGATTATAAACATTGGGGCTGAATAAAATCACAACTGCAAGTAAATGTAAACTGAAAAAAAACCAACCTTGAGCACAATTCATGTTAAAATAAATAAAGAAGAACTACGAGCAAAATGTTTAATAACCCTGACAGTCGTTTAGGTCTAGAGAGGAAAATAAGAAAGTTATACTCACCTGAGCGGTCTAAGGTCTGTGAGTCATCACATTCTATACACAGTAGGGATGCACCAATATATCGGCCGCAAATGGCACTTTTGGCAAAATCCCGAAAGTGCCATTTTTCTGCCGCTATTGCGGTGCATCTCTGCTTTCTCTCCTCCCTGCTGGGCGCTGCTCTGTGTCCCAGCCATGAGGAGAGAAACTGTCACAGGCGGCCGAGCACTGCGGGAGGAGAGCGCTATGAGCGGCCTGTGTCTCTCCTCCCCGCACCGCTAAGCCTCCTGTCACAGATCAGAGAAGAGAGGGTGAGGGGGCGCAGACAGTCAGCGCTGTAACAGGAGGCCAGACGGCAGAGCAGGGAAGGAGTCAACTGTGAGATCGAGCTCTCCTCCCCGTGCCGTTCGCTCAGCCAGCGGTGACAGCTGTCGGGAAGAAGAGCGAGTACAAACACACAGCGAACAGTGATCGCTGAGTGTTTGTATTAATTGACGACATAGTATGTTTACTATATCCTCAATTATGAATGAATGGAAAGTGATCTACATCACTTCCTGTTCATTCATGATTGTGGATACAGTAAACACACTGTGTTCTCATGTTATGAATGAACAGGAACACTCAGTATAGAGGATTATTGTTCATTTATAACAGGGGCTGCAGAGAAAAAGATTGAGGACTTTGTGTTCTCAATCTCTTTTTCTATTTTAAAAGGGAAATTTCAGGGGTCTGTTTAGACCCCTAATATTTCCTTGAAGCCCCTAAAAGTAAAGTAAAAAATAAAAATATTTAATAAAAATAAATAAATAAAAATAAAATGTAAAAAAATGTAAACGTTTATAAAAAAATGAATAAATATAAAATATTTTTTAAAAATTAAAAAAGTTAGAAAAAAAAAATTTTCATTTTCAATTTTGGCCTAACATTTTCAAAAATTTTGGTTTCTTTTCGGGTTTTAAAATTAAAATTTTTATTTCAGTGCACCTCTAATACACTGTGTATTGGACTTGAGGACATTAAGGGACATCCCATCGCTGGAGGAGAAAGGCTGGAGTGAGAGCTGTCACAGCCGGCCAGCTTGGAGGATTAGTGAGTATGACTTTGTTATTTTGCTCCCTAGACCAGAACGAGCATAAACATTTTGGCCAGAGCTCTTCTTTAAAAAAGATGTAAACCTAACTGAATGACATTGGGTTTGCTGAATCACTGTGCATCATAAAAAACTGCCTTTTGTTAAAAACAATACCCTTTATTGCATCTCAGTGCTGTTGATCTCCTGCAGCCTCTCTGTAACCACTTTCTGTCTATATGTACTCCAGCCAATGGCTGTGTGACATTTCTCAGGGCAGGTTTTTTGATAAACATGTGCAATTTGTTTCATTCGGAATTGAAATTCGAATTAATTTCTGTAAATGCGGACATTTGGACATTTTTTCTCTCTATCTGTTTTTCGTTTTTGTTTTTACTTTTAAACTTCCCTCCGGTTCCGCCCCCCTGCGAGGGACACAAGGGACGGAACCCGGAAGCGGTCGGAGGACACAGCGGAGATCGCGGACAAGGTAAGACCTACGCTGTATTCACGAGTGTGGCTCGGGGTTACTGCTTTGTTAACCCCGAGTCACACTCGGGAATACCAATGGATACGCGCTGAAATCTTCCCCTACGCGCGAAAAAGAAACTCAAGTACTTTTTCGCACAAAGGGCATTTTTCACCGCGACAAAATGGGCTGAAATACGCCCAGTTGGGAACCATGCCCATAGGTTTTCATAGGATTTCACTTCTTAAGCGTTTTTCAGCGCATTGATCAGCGCTGAAAAACGCCCGGGTGTGAACCCAGCCTTACTGCACTCTGGCTTCTCTGCACTTGTATCTCAAATAAAAATAAAGTAACACAATATTGTTACAAAATGTAAATAATGAAAAAAGCTGAGAGATCTTTGTTATTCTGTAACAGCTTCTGCTTCTTTGAGGGCTTGTTCACACTGAGTGCAAAGCAGATGCACATGCAGAGCAGTTACAGAACACATCAAAAATGCATCCAATGTATTCCAATGGTGTATTGGGCTCTAGTTCACACCACAGCGTTCAGTTCCAGAGCATGTGGAAAAACTGCAGCGTGCCCCATTTTTTCTGCTCTGGAACGCACTGGAATGCAAAAACGCATGTAAACGCCCATGACCGCACTGAAACCCCATTTTAGGCGGGGGGAAAAAGGGACCACAACTGGGCAAAAATGCGGCACAACACACTGCACTGCATATGCAGAAACTCGTGCAGATCTTGTCCAGATTTTGTGTGAACAAGCCCCCAGGACACTTCCATCCACAATGTAAAGAATCTGACATCTGTCACAGAATACACAAAAGTGTTTAACTGTTCACAGAAATAATAATAAGGACCCCATGTAATAATTAAAAAAAAAAATAGCGTGCGGTTCCCTGGCAATTCATGCCAGGCCCTTTAGGTCTGGTAGGAATCTTAGGGGGGAACCCTAATTGCAAAAAGGTAAACAAATAAATAAATCCCATACCAGACCCTTAATCCAGGCAGCAGCCTGGCCTAAAACCCTAAAAATCCTAACACTAACTCTCCTATTAATCCTAACACTAACCCTCCTTGCAATTCTCCCTAAAATTCTAACACTAACCCTCTCTGAAATGCCAACGCTAACTTTCCTTGTAATCCTAACAGTAACCCTCTCTGTCATCCTAACTCTATCCCGCCTTGTAGTTCTACCACTAACCCTCCCTGTAACCCTCTAACCCTCCCTGTAATCTTAACAATAAACCTTCCTAATACTAAATCTCTTGGTAATCCTAACTAAAATCCTAACACTAACCCCCTTTGTAACCCCAACACTAACCCTCCCCCTCTCAAACTAACTTACTAAAGAATGCACCTTTTTATTCAAATATATATATATAATAAGGCCATATGAATAATAAGAAAAACCCAAGACATGTGTAAAGCTCAGCTCTAACCAAAATATATAATGAAAGACCGGGGAATGGTCAAAGCCTCTGTTAGGAAGTCATGGGAAATCTCTCCAAAGGGTTGCTAATAAAAACAAATTTTTAGTAGATTTTGGAAGAGTTAGATCTTCTAATAATGTTTATTACTACCGTGTGTGCCTTCCTTGTGTGGGTATCACAGGGACAGGAAGTAATGGGAAATTTTTCCAACGGGGTCATATACAAAGATAAAAACCTAACAGAAATGTTAACATTTCAAAAACTCTATGCAAAACAAAGGAAAAAATCAATTAAATAACAAATGGCTAAAATCAGACATTAATGATGTCATAAAATGTAAATGAGGATACTACAAAACAACATTACATACCCTAAGCAGGGCTAGCATGCCATTAGTCTGAGCTATAGCTGTTTACAGAAACAATGTAGCAAGGCATGCTGTGCCATACAAGGGAGGAGATATTAAGTGATAATATATTAGGCTTATAATAAGTTCAGCCATTTTCTCTCTTTGCAAATGATCAGCAATGCTTCTGGACGGCACATAAAATCAAAGGGGAAGGTACCCCTAGTGTTAAATTGCTAAATAAATAGCACTATACTAAATACATTTGTAATAGAGCAAAGCAGCAGTTATCTTTTCCTTAGCATAAAAAAAGTGCAAAACTCACAAATCTACTATAGTCTACTATAGCTATAAAACATAGTTCAAATGAATGATCCAGACAGAGATGGACATTTTGTATTCAAAACATCCACGTTCTACCTAAAAATACCTGCTTGGATAGCCGGTTGCCCCTAATGGGTACTGTGATATTTCCCACTGCTACATCACTACTGTGTCCTGCCGTGACATAGATCAGTGTTCCTCAACCTTCTTTCAGTCACGGCACCCTTAGAAAGTATGCAAAATCTCGGGGCACCCCAGTCTAAAATGTAAAAAACTATTTCCTTCAAAATCCATGCCAGACCATTATCCAAGATAGGAGTCTAGTGTGGATGTTAAGGGGGGTCCCTATGCAAAAACACACACAAACACCGACGGGTTCCTCCGTTTACATCAGAGTCTCCCTTTCATATTAGGAGCTCCTTTCACATCAGAATCCCCCCTTTATTATTACAGTCCCCCTTTCCACCAGGAGCCCCCCTTCTCATTAGGAGTCCTCAGTCCCATCACATCAGAGTCCAATCATCACAGCATGTCATAGGGCGGAAGGCGGAGCAGGCCTGGATGAATGGATCCCACCCTCCCTGAATTAGCGTCATATGCTTCCATGATGCCCACCTGCACCATGGAAAGGCATGACGATGTCATGAAGCGCCACGGCGCTCTACAGGAAGGAGATCATGATCTGAGTGATCATCGTTATGTGATTGCTCAGTTCCTGATAAATAGAGCTGACGTGTAACAACTGCAGTGTCATGGGCCGGCTCTAACCATAGGGATGAGTGTATTTCATTCTCCCCATAGTTCTCCTTAAAGTTATACCCAGTTCTACACTACCCCTATACAAGGGGTTGACCCTGTATTAGCTGGGGGGGCATTTTTTTATTAATTTGGTTCCTTTCCAGAGTTCAGCTTTAAACCACTAACACACTTTTTTATGATTATTATTATTTATATTATTATATTTTTACACGTATGGTTTAATAAATGTGACCAGGCTATAGTTTCTCGATATGAATGCATATTGTTTAATTTCAGGTTTTCAGACACGTGCTGAGCCGCATAAACATCAACAGTCAAAAATCAATCTATCGTTTCAAAGGGACCAGAACTGAATAAGTCAAACCGATAGACAGTTACAGACAGGCGCAGGCTACACAGACACAGCGCCGCTTATACAGTATATACATTACAAGCGCTTTGTAACAATTTTCTGTCAACCAAAACTGGCAACCAAAGAGAGCAATAATGATTAGCAGTTTTCATTTGGTAAAGAAAAAGAACTAATTACATCACTCTCGTTAGCCGGTGACAAAGAGCAATGGTCCACCGTGCTAGGAAAAGGAAATGATTAACGTCAACTGTGACATAATCCCCTCTGAAATAATAAATAACCGGCGTCAGTAACTCAACTGTGCGCTCTCCACCAGCCTATTGTTGAGCTGCCCTTGTGGGTTTAGAACAAAAGAATAGCATTGAGTTCAAGGTCATTCTGAAAGAGCCGTGTCACCGGGTCAGAAACTGTCACTGGAGGACTCACAATCTGTCATTTAATGCCTACAATCTGTTCCTGAACGTGTCAGGATAGAGCAAAATAGAAAAGATGTATCTATATATTTAGTACATCGCTCCTATATATGTTTATTTCCCCATGCCTTATCGCTTTCAAAATGCTGCAAGTACCAACAAATTCTGTCAGAAACCCGGTGCGCTCCTAACTTCCTTTTTGCGCTGACAACACAATGCCTCTGCTGTACTGAAATCCAAACCATTGTTGTCAGTCCTGGCCTTTGGATTACAGAACATCACTTATACCAAGGGAAGGCAAACTCCGCCCCTCCAGCTGTGGGGAAACTACAAATCCAATAATTCTCCTGCTTTCTGTGGCTGTCAAGAGTCTTGCAATGCCTCATGGGATTTGTAGTTGCACCACAGCCGGATAGGTTACTCCTGACCTATACCCTATCCCTCTCTCTCCGTCTCTACATGCATACAGTGATTTCTTTCCCAGCAAAGCTACTTTGACTCCCCAGAGCCAGTCCGCACACTGGGCCAGATAAACTCATACGGGCGGTTGTTCAGGAATGCAGATTTTCACACAAGAGATCTTATTTTGGCGCAATGCATGTAAAAATATTATGCTGCAGCACATATAGTTTTTTTGGGCATGCAGACGCAGTACAATGTATAACTGTCTTGCGTCATCATCCTCTTAGCGCACCACTGCACACCTCTATTGTGCCGAATATCTAAGAACCGTTTTTTAGTTGGTGCAGGTTGTGAGACTTTATGTCTATGTGCAAAAAGTCGCACTTGGGATTTTTTTACAATTGATGCACTAAAAGCACCTTCCTTTTATTTGACGCATCCAGCAAGGCAGATTTCAGTGTGCCAAATATTTGGTGCACTGACAATAGATTTCCTGGCTCACTGTGTGTAGGGAAAGGGCTCTTGGGAGATGTAGTTCTGGGGGGCAACAGGAACTGAGGTTCCAGCAGCTGTCCCTCAACAATTTTGCAAGCCTGGTGATGAATGAGAGCTAAAAACGTTAATGCTGGGACAGGCTCTATGAAGATAGAGGGAGGTTTGGGGGTAATTTGGGGTAATGTCTGGAAATACACCTTAAAGCAGAACTCCAGAATATATAAAAAAGACCAATTAATACTGTTATGTAGTTATTTAGAAATCATTAAAGGTATTGTTAATTAGAACTAGTGTAAATACTTGGTATCAGCCTCTCGGAATGTGACTTGGTATCGGCCTCTCAAAATCTCCCGTACAGTAGCATTTCCACTGGGAGAGGGAGGAGCAGAACCTGGAGCCAATCAGGTGTCCTACAAACATACTGACAGAAGGAGAGAGCAGAGAAGCGACCTCATTAGGAGGTTGCTGCTCCTCCACTGTCCAGTCCCAGGCTTTAGGTGGGGGACTGACCTAGACGTGTTACTTAAATGCAGTGGCTGGCTGTGCTGCCTGAGAGGGCTGTGTGAAGCTTAGGAACCAATGGACTTGGTCAACTCTATATACAGTAGTGTTGCTTGTTCATTTAGGGGTGAACTGGTCCTATCATTCCACCTTTTGTGATATATACCTTTTGGCCTAATAAATGAAAAGCAGGAACCATCTTAACTTAATACACGGGAAGCTCTAATATGCAAATTTTGACTTGCTGAGAATGCTAAGGGCTGACCAAACCAAACCCTTCCTACACCTCCCTATTAGACAATGAGGTCACCATTTATATGGAGAAGCAATAGAGAGCTGCAGGTGGTGGGGGTGCCGATCCTCAGTTTCCTTACCCAAGATGAGACTTTCATATAAGAGCTCCCTGGGATTTGAGGCTCCCAAAGAGTTTGAGACACTAATAAAAAAAAGATTTGACACTAATGAAAAAGGTTTATAAGGCCTAAAGGTTTAGCCAATTAAACCCCCACCCCACCCCACTATCATAAATCAGTGTATTAGCTACTGGAATGGCCGTAGCATAAAGTCATAAGGACATGTAAAAGGTGAGTTTATCCAAGCTAGCCAATCAATGGCTTTGTTTGATGGCAATCCTTGACAGCTGCCATGTGTCCTCAGCTGTTCTCTGATGCAGGAGGCCATTGGGCACATACTGTAGATCTGCAGTTAGGTAAGTAATAGTAGTGATAGATTATTGATAGCTTATTGATGGATTATTGATAGTGCACCATAACTCCAACAAAACCGAGTTAGCACTCGGATATGTTTGGTGATGGCCAGGGCTTGAAAAATTTGATGGTCTCTCACCAGTCAGTCAAAAATTTCACCAGTCAGCATCACTGGTCTCTAGCCTTGCAATTTATGTTAACATTTTTTGGGGTCAGATAGAGCTTTCTTTTGGAGGTATATAATCACCACTGAGGGGGGTTATTTTTTTTTACTAATATAATGAAAAAAGTACCATAAATGTAAAAAAAGAAAAAAAAAAAGTTTCCCTATGTTATGTTATAAAACATTTATTCTTACCCATATTTTTAGTAAAACATAAAATTCGTGGTCACATCGGATCGATCGGTTGAATGTAAAGCTGCCGGCTGTGTAATTACAACGGCCGGCCGGGAAGCTGCTCGTCGCGCTCCACCGTCCTCTCGTCACAGACGAGCGGACGAGTGAATTTTTCAAGCCCTGGTGATGGCACTGGTATTCGCTGAAAGAAAATCCATTAGGTACCATGACGCTGAATTATTAAAGAAGGAATTTGGCCTTGCCTATGTTCAAATATTGCATCAGGTACACAGTGGGCGTCATTTTTAAAGTAGACTACCTTAACTGTGTGGCCAGCTCAGTCTATCTAGCTTCTTTATATAGTGCAAAGACTCTATTGCTGCCGTGGGCAAAACCAAGATTAAATCTTTAGGGCTTGTTCGCAGTGCGGAGCAGATGCAGAGCAGAGCAGTTGCAGAAGGCATCAAAAATGCATCCAATGTATTCCAAATGGTATTTTGGGCTATCTTTTCTTCTCTGTGATGCACCAAAACGCATGCAATCGCATAAAAAATGCATGCAAACACTCTGGAACGCACTGGAGTACACATGACAGCCCATTTTAGGCTAAACAAAAACGCCCGATGCACGTCAAAAACATGTCAAAAACACACTGCACTGCATATGCAGAAACTCATTCAGATCTGGTCTGGATTTGGTGTGAACAAGCCGTTAGGCCCCTTTCACACGGGCTGATCAAGAGGCGATCTGTGCACGGATCCCCTCCTGATCAGCGCAGTGCGGATTGGATGTCACCAGTTTTTTCCTCCATCTTGGAATAAAGGAAAGAACTAAAACTGCCAGACCACATGTCGGTCTATGGGAAGTCAGATGTAAAGGGACATATGTCCATTTACAACAGTTTACCACCGAACAGGCACAATCAGGTCCGGCGAAAAGGAACTATGCTCTGTTTGTTTTTCTGGACCTGGCGGATTTAGGGTTAACCGGGCTGCCCATAGACTAACATTGGGCATCCGATCGGGATTCGGGTCAGCCTGAAAAACTGACAGGCAGACCCGATGGGACCGCCCGTGTGAAAGGAGCTTTAAGAATGCATTATCAACTTCAAGCCAGCTTCTAATCTAAAGGAGAACTATGGGGTTAGGGCTTTTCCCCATAGTTCTCCTAAGGGTAACACAAACTAGCGTCCTCCCGTCACCCAAAGCTCAGTATAGCTCGCGATACACTGAGAACGCCACAGCCAGGACGGATCCCGACATTACTGTCGAGATCCACCCAGCTGTGTGAGTGACAGCTGACTCTGCCTATCTAGAGGCAGAGCCAGCTGTACCCGCCCCCTCCCCCGTCCGTTCCGCCAGTCAGCGCTGGAGGATCGGACAGGGGAGGGGGGAATCCAGCCCCTCCCCTGTCACGGCGCTCTGCCGGCACAGGATGGAGAAGTGAGCGAGCACCGGTATGTGTTCGCTCACTTCCCGAGCCAACCTGTGACAGTCTCATTGTCACAGGTCGGCTAGAACTATGAGGATGAGTGAAAATCACTCACCTCATAGTTCTCCTTTAAAGACTAAACAGATGTAACAGTCTTCCTAGGAAGGATAAAGGGTAATAGAAGGGCTGAAATACTTACTGTATCCGGAGAAAATGCTGTTTTAGGTTCCCTCCAGTGCTAGTCCTATAACCAAAAGCCTACACAGGTGGTCTCTGCTGAAGGCTGCCAAGGTCAGCCAATCTGATCTGTGACCCTTTCCTTCCATCATGCCTATTGGCCATGTGATCAGCACTAGAGGGAGCCCAGAGCGGCATTTTCTCCAGAAAAAGTAGGTATTTTTGCTGTCCTATTACTTTTAAGTTATCCACCACAGAAAGACTGTTCACATCATGCATAGATCCCCATTTAAAAAGAGATTTTCAGGCAAGAAGCTGTAAGTGCAGATTTGACTTGCAGCGCCATCTGGTATGCCGAAAATCCTCTTTAAAGTATACATTTGAAGCACTGCTCCGCCTCCCTCCAGGAAGTTTGGTTCAGTAAGGCAAAACACATTTATGACTAGCATCAGGGCCGTTTTTACCGCAGGGCATAAGGGGCAACTGACCCGGGCCCCATAATTTACAGGGGCCCACAGCAGCTGTCCCTTTCGCCCACAGCAGCAGGCATGAGAGCAGCGGCAGTGATTGGCAGGTGGTGGCCGCTGGATCTGTAGGGCACACAGCCCTGAGACGCACGGCTGGAGTTGGTAGAGAGCTGAGCGGCCTGACGAGGAAGCATCCTCCACCGATCGGTGGGTGTTGTGAGCAGTCGGAGCCGGGCTCATCTCTCTAACCATTGTTTGCAGCTCCAAAGCGCGGAGCACCCGGCTGGCAAAGGATGATGCTGGGGATGGGGGCGGTGTGCAGGGCATAGAGAGCAACATCAGTGCTTGGTGTGAAGAGGGTATCCATTATTTTGTCATTTCATTGAGTATGCTGTGCTCAGAGAATAGACCTGTGTACCAGGCTTCTATGCAACTGACCACCATCACTACTATCACTACTACTGCCTTTCAGAGTCCTGAGTCTGTTGCCTTATTGCACTGAACTATAGAAATACATATATTTATTTATTTCATTTCTTTTAGGGTGAAGGTGATGTAGGCGGATACGGGGGGACGGGGTCAGGAAGTAGGGGGTCAAGTGATGGAGGCAGGAAGATTGTGGAGGCCCGTAGAAAAATCTTGCATGGCATGTTTGCTGTCTCCCGAGCTACAGACTTTTGAAGTACTTGGGAATAGACTGTTGCCATGGGGTAACCAAAGACACCTAAAGTGCTATGGTGGCATATTCATTTTGTAAAGTGCTGTGCAAACTGTTTGCGCCATATAAATCCTAAATAATAATAATGATGATGTTTGTTCCTACAAAGTCCCTCTACACATCCATGTCTACCGTCCCTTCTGCTATCTATCACAATCCCAACATTTCTAATGAGTCTGATTGGATACTTTAAGAGCCTGCAGCCCCCTTGGAACCAGACCGGCAATGAACTCCGCTTACAAAGTTGTTGATTTCATTTCCCGTCCTCACAATATCAGATTTGTCTGATAGGTGACGGCTGGGTTTTAAATCGACTTCTGCAGTAATGACAATTCATCACCCTGAACTCGTTATGCCCTTGCCTCATTTGCCTAATGCGCGCCCCATCCTCGGTCGCCAAGGTGGAAGCTAATGGAATCTAGCGTTAGACGGCGAATCATTTAATATCGTGCACGCAATTTTTCAATCCGTCCGCAAATTATCTAGTTGCTCCATTCGGCCTGCTGCTTCCTAATGCAGCTGTCACATTCCCCGTCATCAGGCTTTTAAATCTTAGAAACGGTGCAGCGTACGGAATAAAGAATTCTAAAAAAAAAAAAAGATGCGAGGAGCATATTAAGACGCGTGAAGCCATTGAGAGCCTCGGGGATTTATTAATAGAGCAGGGAACATGAGGGTCAGTTACATCGTCTGTGCACATGGGAATAGTCATGGCAGGGAGTAGGCCTTCATATCCTAACTCATAGTGAGGAGACATCCACCCCCTCATATACTCACATACATACACAGAGCAGTCAGGGGCCTTGATATGGGACCCCCATAAGCTCCACAGGGCCACACGTTGCACATTAACACAGAGCTTAGAAATAGAAGGGATGTCTGTGTAAAGTGTGCCAGGCGGTAACAGGCACGGCTGTATTATTAACATACCGATGGTGTAATTCATGTCCTAGTATAAACCAGGTGCCTCATGGGACTGTCAGGAACTACATTTATATATGGCTGCCACTGTATGTATACAGAGGATACATACAGATATACACAGGCCTATATGATATGTACTGTATGTGTTTACTGTAACTGTGTGTATATCTAGCTAGTATATATGGCTACTACAAACTATATATATATATCTATATATATATATAGATATCTATATATATTTTTATGTATAACATATATCTGCAGTATGTGTCTATTACATATCTGTCAATATACATGGCTACTGCACTACATATACATACTATACATACATACCCATACCTATACTATATGTACATATGTTTACGGTATGTAACCGTTTGTATATAACATATATCCATGTGTGTATTACATATCTGTCCATATACATCTGGCTACTATGCTACA
>NW_017306282.1:715662-716405 GCF_000935625.1 Nanorana parkeri
TATATATATATACTATAAATACATATGCATATACTGTATTAACATATATTTACTGTATGTAACCATATATAACATACAGTATATCTATATGTGTACATTACAATATCTATCTATATACATGGCTATTGCAGTACAGATACATATTATACATATAAACACATACATATAGTATATGCACATATGTGTACAGTATGTAACCTTGTGTATAAGATATATAACTGTGTTTGCTTTACAATATCGACCTATATACATGGCTACTACAGTACATATACATACTATACATACCTATAGTATATGTAGATATGTGTACTATATGTAACCGTGTGTCTAACATATTTATCTGTGTGTGTTTTACAATATCCATCTATATACATGGCTACTACAGTACATACAATACATGCACACCCATACCTATACTGTATGTTCATATGTTTACTGTATGTAGCTGTTTACAGTATATGTGCGTATGCAAAAAATCTCTATATACACAGACACATGGCTACTGCTGTACATATACATACCAGTCATACATACACAGACTATTCATACATACATCCATATTCAATATAGACCTAAGGTTACTACCAATTCTGGGAACCAAACAACGGCCTTGTGATGCCTCTTGTGTTAATACCATTGGCAACAAGTCCCTTTTATAGGAGCCAGGCCAATACAATTCCGGCCAGGTGGAAACCCTATTTATATGTGATAAACACACATATACAGTATATATATATATATAT
>NW_017306282.1:716997-780551 GCF_000935625.1 Nanorana parkeri
AGCCACCAGAGTGGCTGCAAAAAAAAAAAGGGGAAAAAAATGAGAATGTGCAGAAATGCAAATAATAAAAAATAAACAAGCAGATCCAAATCAACGGGAGTCCCTGTGCGGAGCCTGGATGGTCAGGATGAAGGGTGAAGAAGATGCTGTGCACACACTGCAACACGTGAGCCCGGGTACCAGTCTCTCCCTCCACATCCACATCACCCTTCTGATGAGAAGAAGGATACTGAATGATCTCACTCTCACTGGAGAAATATAAAAGACATCTATTGCATTATTCCCTGCGCCGTATATGGCAGAGACTCGTCACCCAGCCAGCCTGCTTCTATGGAGTGTCTCTGCTAGCTCTGTTTCTATGGATATCGGCTGTCAATCAAGGGCTGCGCGTCTGCTCCTGAGATTACGGTAATGGCTGATTTTAGCACAGGAGCCACAAGCTGCAAGCCCGATGGAGGCTCACAGGCACTTCAACCAAACGGGGGGCTGTGCCGTGCAATGTGTGCCTACAGGGGGGGCAGAGTGTGCAGGGGAGTGGGAGGTGTGCACAGGAGTGGGTATTTACCAGGATGCTGGATTATGTGTCTGCAGGTGAGTGGGAGAGTCCTGTGCAATATGCAGCTTACTATAGTGCAAGGGATCTGGGGAAGGGAAGTGCAATCGCTCATTTATGGGAAGATTGGCATTGCACTGGAACCAGCATATGTGATTTAATAGAATATTGCCCCCTTTTTAAGTCTCCATCTTAAAGTGTATTTCCACTTTTGCAGCAGAATACATTTATTATATATGGTGCAAGGGATCTGGGGAAGGGAAGTGCAATCTCATTTATGGGAAAATTGACTTTCCACTGGTACCAGAATACCCCAGTTAATAGAAGAGATGCTATAGACCCTTTTTCTTAAGTCTCCATCTTAAAGTGTATTTCCACTGTTGCAGCAGAACTACCTTTATTGTATATGGTGCAAGTGATCTGGGAAAGGGAAGTGCAATCGCTCATTTATGGTAAGCATGCTTTTACACTGGTGCCAGCATATGTGATTCAATGGGAGAGATGCTATAGACTCTTTTTTTTAAGTCTCCATCTTAAAGTGTATTTCCACTTTTACATCAGAGCTACATGTATTGTATATAGTGCAAGAGATCTGGGAAAGGGAAGTGCAAGCTCATTTACGGGAAGATTGGCTTTGCCCCAATGCCAGTCTGAGTTCTGCTGTACAGGACTATAAAAGTTCACATACAGGTATTTACACTGCTACAGTACATTGAAAGATGTATTCATGAGCACAGAGCTGCGTTCATCTCTGCCTCTTATATCTTCCTATAGGAGTTCCGCTTTAAAGGAGAACTATGGGGTTAAGGCTTTTCCCCATAGTTCTCCTTAGGGTAGCGTCCTCCCGTCACCCTAGGCTCAGTATACCGTGAGCTGTAGCTCGTGGTATACTGAGACGCCGCAGTATACCGTGAGCTGCTACTCGCGGTATACTGAGACGCCGCAGCTGAAGCGGATCCCGACAATTATGTCTGGATCCGCCCAGCTGCGTGACTGACACCTCATAGTTCTACTTTAAGGCCTCATTCACACGAGAAAAGGCTGGCAGGTACAGCTCCGTACTGCGTGCACGGCCGTATCGGCCAGCTCCTGGGAAGGACAGGTGCTGCGTGTGATTAGTACACAGCAAAAAGTTTCCAGGCACACTCACCAGCCAGAATGCAAAAAAACCTGTCTAACCACTAAGGTTAAAAACAGAGGTTTAGATACACGTCTTCTGCAGATAATATGAAAGCCGCACAGCCACGTCAAGGCACCTCCATATAATGCGCTCCTAACTCTAAACTGAGAGTCTCCATCTTGGAGCACATGTAGCAAAAGGAAGGTTTTTTTGCATGCTAGCTGGTAAGTGTGCCTGGAAACTTTTTGCTGCTTTACTGTTTGAAGCCCTTCCGTGTGCACCTTTTTGTAAAGCTGGTAACGAATTGATGAGTGCGTTTGCCATTTGTTTTGCTTGACTGATTAGTACGCAGCCCCCGTCCTTCTCTATGGGAGTACGCGGCTATACGCCGCCCTACGCTCACCCGCCCTGCACGTCCATGCAGGTGCGGGTGTCCGTACTTGAATGCTGACAGGATGGATGTGCACTTAGGGTGAGAGTAGGGCGGCGTATGGCTGCGTACTCCCATAGAGAAGGACAGGCTGCTGCGTACTAATCACACGCAACACCTGTCCTACATGTACCTTTTTTCAGTGATTGCCGCATGGATGTAACCCCATTGATAATCAATGGTGCCGCGTGGCAAATGCTCACAAAAGCGCGGTCCCAGGACCAAGTTTTGCAGTGGAAGTCCAAAGACTGCCTCAAGTTTGAAGAATCTGTGCCTCCAACTATTTTGACCTTCACACCAGGAATTATTGTGAAAGCTTCAGATTTAGAAAGATTTACAATTTTTTTTAATAATTAGATTTCAGTGGGTTGACCTTAACTTCCTCTTCACGCTTATGCATTTTTCTTTTTCTATTCAAATCAATGAGCGTTAACATGCATTTTGATGCGTTTCAATTTACTTCAGAGGAAAAAAAATGCATAGGTTTTGATAGGCGCTTTGATCTGTCTTTAAATTTATAAACAAGCCACGGATTTCAATATGTAGTACCCTATGGTCTATGACACTGCTCAGCACAGTAGTGACCAATAGCAAGCAATCAGATATCAATTCACTGTAGTTGGATCAGTGGAACCTGGCTTCTAATTGGCTGCCATGAGATGCTTTTCTGCTTTCATAATCTGTGACTGTTATGTGGGTAGCTCGCATACAGAACCCGGCTGTATAAAAGTTAATGATGCGAGGGTCATTGCATGTTCATTGAATCTTATGTAGGACGAGTCTACAGTGCAAAGAGTGAACAGTGGGCTCAGGAAGAAAGCACAGAATATTCTTTTCGCTGCCCACAGCGCCTGACATAACGCTACTGAGTTCCTCCCCCACAGCTCTTGATTGGCATCCTAGGAGATGAACATTTGTTGAAAGGATTTCTTTATTATGTACGCTGTATGCTGAATGTCAACCTCTAAGCATTTCCAATGTGTTTGCCTGCGCAGTGGTTAAAGGGTTAACACTACTCTTTGTGTCTGTGTTGCGATATTCATATTGCAGTTTAAATATACGTATGCATTGCTGTGCAGTTGTATTTTCCATTCATCGCAGTGCTTTTTCCTGCATGTGCACTAGAACACTTTGAAAATGCTCAGAAATGCAGCTAAATGCAGGAGAAACACTGGGATGCTGGCCAAACATTTCGACTGAAAATGGTACTGTGGGCCAAATGCCGATAGTACCAACACAGCCAAAAATGTTGTGCATCCCTAGCTTCTCTCCTCCCCGTTGGGCGCCGATCTGTGTCCCCTCTGATTCTTGCTGCTCTCCCCTGCCTGTGTCGGCAGAGGCAGCGGGATCGGGGTCGGGACAGAGCCGATCCAGCTGCCGGCGCCCAGCGGGGAGGAGAGAGCTGCCAGGATGCCGAGCGGGGAGGAGAGAGCTGTCAGGATGCCGAGCGGGGTGGTGCAGGGAGGTGAGAGCTGTCAGGATGCTGGGCGGGGAGGAGAGAGCTGTCAGGATGCCGAGCGGGGTGGTGCAGGGAGGTGAGAGCTATTAGGATGCCGAGTGGGGTGGTGCGGAGAGGAGAGAGATGTCAGGATGCCAAGCAGGGTGGTGAGGGGAGGAGAGAGCTGTCAGGATGCCGAGCGGGGTGGTGCGGGGAAGGGAGAGCTGTCAGGATGCCGAGCGGGGTGGTGCGGGGAAGAGAGAGCTGTCAGGATGCCGAGCGGGTTGGTGTGGGGAGGAGAGCTCTGCCTCCTGTGACAGGCGGGAGGGGGCAGAGAAGTGAGGATGGAGAGCTGAGTACAAACACTGATACTGAGTGCTGTTCGCTGAGTGTTTGTAGGTAACTGAGGACATAGTAAATGTAATGTTTCCCCAATCTTAAATGAAAAGGAAGTGCTCTACATCACTTCCTGTTTATTCATGATTGTGGACATATTAACTCACTATCTCCTCAGTTTATGAATGAACAGGAACACTCAGTATAGAGGATCCCTGTTCATTCATAACACGGGCTGCAGAAAAAGAGATTGAGGGCTCTGTGTCTTCAATCTCTTTTTCTATTTTAAAAAGGAAATATCAGGGGTCTGTTTAGACCCCCAATATTTCCCCGAAGCCCCTAAAAGTAAAGTTAAAAAATTATAATTAAAATAATCAAACATTTTTTAAAAAGGTTGGGGGGAAAAATACATTTTGGGTTTTAGTTTCGGCCTGACAAATATTTTCATTACGGTTTCGGTCTAAAAATGTCATTTCGGTGCATGCTTATCAAATACCTTCACTAACACAGATATTAACTTGTAACAAAAAGCAGTGACATCATCATGGTGCAGCACATAGCCTGTGCAGAAAACAGAGCAGTAGGGTGGGGGGCAGCAGCTCCACCCAAACTACAGGAGGGGACAGATACAAGGGCAGTCACCCCGCACAAGCTTGCATGTTCTCCATGTGCTTGCGTAGGTTTCCTCCGGGGACTCTGGTTTCCTCTCACACTCCAAAGACATGCTGGAAGGTTATTTGGCTCCTCTCTAAGTTGGCCCTGTATGTATGCATGTGAGATAGGGACCTTAGATTGTAAGCTCCTTGAGGGTAGGGACTGTTGTGAATGTGCAACTATGTAAAGTGCTGAGTAAATTGTCTGCGCTGTATAAATACCTGTAATAAATAAAATAATAAATATTACAGGAAACTCTAGCACAGAGACAAAGTCTCACACTGGATTATTGCATAGATCTGGAAGAAGAACACAAAGAACACCAAGATACTAGTAAGACTACACATAGCAACATTTCCATAGGCCCCCAGTGACTTCTGTAGCAACTGGCAGAAGTTCAGAGGACAATAAATCTACACTGATAAGACAGATAAGCAAATGTTTTTTCCTGCACAGAGGGTGATCTGTGACTAGAAACCATCCCGAGGTCTGACTCGATCCCTTCTATACTATAAACTTTACAGATTTAGATTTGCCAAATGGGGCACCCTTCCTTTCCCAGGCCCCATGGCAGTTGCATGGGCTGCTATAGCTATTGTTACACCACTGCATCTCTTGTGTTTAGACAATATTTGCTTATGCCGGAGTTCAGCTTTAGAAATGCATTTTTCTTTTCAAATGTCCGGCATTGTGTCAGGCAAGACTAAGAATGTTATCAGGACAGTATACTGGAGAAAAAAATATGAAAGTGTTTAGAAATTGAACACTATGTAATCACAGCACATTTGAAGTGGACCTTTCAGGCACTTTCTATGAATAAATCCCTGTTGTCACAATATACAGCAAGAAAACTCCCATCGGTTATCTTTAAAGAACAGTCCTTCAACTCCAGTCCAGTGACTTTTCCTAGGCTGAGAATATGCCCTCAGTCTGCTGCAGGTAGGAGGAAGCATTGTCTCCTCTCCCCCAGTGATAAGACTGCAACACTGTAGTGGTTATAGCGGAACCTGGCTGGACAGCACGCATGACTGGGCTACTAATATAGAGGGGTATAACCTGTTTAGGAGGGACAGAGGTGGGAGAAGGGGGGGCGTTTGCATTTACGTAAAAAATCATCTAAATGTGCATATAAGGGACGATATCGCGTCAAATAAACTTTGTAGCAAGGGGAGAATTTGCATCAGGGGCTGTTCAGTGTTAGACATTTGTGAACACAGCCTAGCACCAGGATCTACATCTCTGAAACAGCATCTCAGTCTAGAAAGCAGAAGCTGACCCCTGTATGATACCTGAACAAAGATAGTTATGTCCTTATGGATAGAAAAGCAGATTAAGTCATTGTCAGAGACAGTACTGTGATCTTTAAGAATTAATAAATACCTGGAAGTATAACACAATATACTTGCACATTACTTAGCATGCTTGCAATTAACATGAAAAAAATACGTGATGCTAGGTCTACTTTCCAAAAAATTGCATTGCTTGTCAACTGCATGTACATTGGTTCTGTGCGAGTTAACCAGCTGCTGTAAGAATGGGGCAAAACGAATGTTCTTAGTGTGATTACTCTTCTGGTCCAATGTTCTTCAATAGTTATTTTCATATAGAACTGAGTAAATGGGGTGTATACCACTTTATGGCCACTAGATGGAACTAAAGAACATAGGAAATACATTGGGGTGATTTATCAAAACTAGAGCAGATAAAATCAGTTGCTCATTGTAACCAATCAGTTTATTTTATTTTCAAAGCTTAACTAAAGAAACTGAAAAGAGGAGCTGATTGGTTGCCGTGGACAACTGCTCTAGACTCTGTCTGCTCTTGTTTTGATAAATGTCCCCACTGTATCTTGTTAACGACATGTTTATTTTTCCTATGATCCTCAGCTCCATCTAGTGGTTATAATGTGGTATTTTCCCCATTTACTCGGTCCAATATGAATGAACCCATTGAAGAACATTGGACCAGAAGAGAACATATACTAAGAACATTCTGCCACATTCTTACAGCAGCTGGTTAACTTGCGCAGAGCGAATGTACCTGCAGTTTCGCTGGATGAATAAGATAAGTAAATTTTTTTTTATAAATAGACCCCCAGTCATACAAAGTACAACACGTGACATTCTATCATTTATTTTACACAAATGTTAAGATTTGAATGATAAAGTTACAGGAAGGAAGAAAATACATTTCATAAGTATCATTGGGTTGCAGAGTCACATATAACGGCGGGAGAGCCTTCCTCCAGTTAGCATCCAATCAGGTTGCTCTTGTACTACATTGGTAGATCTAAAAGAGATTGGACAGACAGACTGTGTTCAGTGAGCTAACGAGGGCAGTTTAGGAGATGCATTCTGAAGTTGCCAGGTACATGGTGGCAGTGACGTCACAAGGGGGGTCCGGCCCGCACCGCGTGACACCATTGGGGGGGTGGGGGCTGAGGGGGTGACACCAAAATGACTGACAGTCATTTTGGTGTCACCTCCCTCTGATAAGTTGGGCACTCAGTCATTGACCGAGAGCCCGACAGCTGCACGAGAGAGGAGTGAGCCCGGCAGCATGTCTTATCCAGCCGGATGACCTCTCAGCGGGTGACGCCTCTGCATGGTGCTATTTTTGCAGTTCATTGATGGTCTATATTAAAGACCATTTTGTCATTAACTTTTGGCAAAGAGTCCATAGAAAGTCAAAATCATTATCAAATGATGGCAAATGTTTAGCAAGCTAGCTTAAGACTGGTCCTCCTTGCTGTCATAAGTACCATATGAATAAATCTGTGTTCTGTTCTGTTAAAGCAACTGGAACATAATTATATAACATATAACATGTGATTCCAGAAACCAAACGTTTGTCTAGAAAGAGGTTGTGTGTTTGTGTGCTTCATAGTTACATAGTATTTGAGGATGAAAAAAGACACGGGTCCATCAAGTCCAACCTATAGCTTCAAAAGTCTCAAAGAGCCATGGGGCCCCTTCAGGACGGACGAGGGGGACCAGACACCTGGAATATTACTAGTTTTAAAGATTGTTGCATTGAATTAGGACATTTATTTCTAACAATGTCATAGTGAGCTATGACAGTGGTGGCTGAAGGGGTCACCTGCAGGATGATACTGTAGGTACCCTCCAAAATAAGGTTACAAGATTTTCCAAATGATATCCGGGGGCACCCTACTGACCAGACCCACTTGTAACCACATCCATAAAACCGCACCCTCATTTGTAACCACACCCACAAAATCACGCCCCCATTTTTTTAAAGAATTAATATTTGAATGGATATTAATTTGAATGTTTATTTGAATGGATATGTCAGATACAACCAATGTGTTTCGGGGCAATTAGACTCCTCCCTTTCATCCTAACCACACATCCAGGATTCGTTCTGTAGGATAGGCATCTGACCTCTGCCTCAATGATGGGATTTTTCAATAGACAAAGAATGTTGGGTGCTAGTCAGAAGAAGCAAGAGGCTAACTGTGTTCATTGCATGCCTTATCTAATACACCAAGCATTAGCACCCAAGTAATTGCTACGTCTGAATGTTAGAGATATCAAGCCCATGGAAAAGGTTCCCTCCTGTTACAATAGACAGAACAAAAGGGATGGAAGGACCCTAGAAGGACTTTCTAACCTGGATTGCTTAGCCTAGCACTGACTCAAAGCTAGAGAGGCTTCTGTGTTAACAGTAAGGCTATTATATCAGTTCCTTGCTGTGGTTATCAGTTCAGTAAAGTTTCTGCAAGTGTATATGCTGGCCGAAGAGTTTCAGACTGGGTGGGATATCATTGATGCAGTGTGTGTGCAGGATCGGATTTACTTTCCCTGCTGCCCCATGGCCAGGTTCCTCAATGCGCTCCCCTCCCTGCCAACCCAACCAAATATTTTTTATTGTTTCTTTATTTTTTTTAACTTTTTGAACCGCTTGAAGACCAGGTGTTTAGACCCCCTTCCTGGCCAGGCCATTTTTCAGTATTCAGCACTGCGGTACTTTGACTGACATTTATTCCGTCTTTGCATTATGTTATAAAACAACTAATATTACCCACTTTTTTGGTAAAATATAAAAGATATGGTCGGGTAAATAGACACCAAACATGTCAAGCTTAAAAATTGTGCGCACGCGCAAAATCGCCAAAAAACTAGCATACCCAAAATTGGCCATAGGCGACGCTTTAAAAGCTTTTACAGCTCATCAGTTTCGTGTTATCAGTGATTGATGGCCCTAAAATGATTGCTCTCACTGTGACGTTCGCGGCGATATGTAACACGTGCGGCGTAATTGGCAATCTCCAAGACCCCTAATGTCACCTAGGACCCCCCTATTTATTTATTTACTTAAAAAAAAATTGTATTTATTTTATCATATTTTTTAGAAATGTATTCTTATTTTTATGTATGGTTTGGACACTTTTAAAGCCCCGCTTTTCTTTTCTTTTCTTGCTCAACTTTATTGCTATTACACAGGAACTAACAAGCCCCTGTGTGATAGCATTTGGAGGTGGCAGGTTCTCTTTATTGACCCTGTCACCTCCAATACAGGAGTTCTAGCACAGCACTGTGCTGGAACTCCTGTGACAGGTGAGAGGGGAAGACTGCTCTCCCCTCTCACTATTTACACGGAGTGGCAGGGTTACTTTTAACCCTGCCGCGCTGCTCCCTGCTCCCTGCTCCCGTCTCCATCCTGAAGTGGCCAGCGAGAGACGGATGGAGCCGGAAGGACGGAGCCAGCATGGAGAGACCTAGGTGCTGGGGGGGCGACATCGCCAAGATCACTTGTAAACAAACAAGTGGTTCCCCGTTCTACATTTAACCCTGCTTGTGCAAGGCAGGGCTAAATGTAGAAAACAAATTACCGCCCGGCACCCGGAACTGCATGTCGGGAGATTTCAAACCGCTGCCGCACCTCTGCTCCCTGCCACCCCGAGGCCTCAGTGGCCTTGTGGGGAATACGGCACTGTGTGTGTGACAAGTTTAAAAAGGAAAAAATGCTATGAGCTTTCACGTTTGTAAACTCACCCCTCTAGGGGACAGAAGTTGAACTGCACTCATTTAAAACATGCCCCTGACCAGATCTAATATGTGGGATTGCTTAGGATGTAAAAAAAAATGTGCAGATCCTTTGATATAAGTTGTTAAAAGTCGCTTCTGCAATTTGTGTTAGATAGAACTCTGCACCAATCATGTAAATAAGTCCTTTGTGTTTCAAAGTTACAGATTTCACATGAGATCATCAGGACAGAGTGTCTTACAATGTCCAGCAGGAATTGATACATTTTTTTCTCTTTTAATTAGAACGTGGGGACTTGTAAAATGATACAACTATTTGTACTGTTCCCTAATCTTGTTGCGTGAGCTCACAGCAGGCGAGAGACAAGGAGCTGTGTTATTGTATCAGCATTCATGCTGCGCAGAAGCTCAAATGGAGGTTTAAGCAATTGGTGCCTCTCATTATCTCTTCTGCTGCAAGGCTCGCTTAGAGAAGCGCTGAAATAAGAAAGGGAAGATCTAGTGAGAGTCTTTCAACTCATTAGGGTTGCCAACTCATCCCTTTAATTACTGACCCGTCTGTTTTACTAAAAACTGTAAAAAAAAAAAACTGTAAAAAAAAAAATGTAGTGCGAGGGACAACCTGATTGTATAAAAATTGGATTGTGTAGGTATGCTCTTACAGGAGTTGTTGGTAAATCCAAAGGAGGTTGTGCCGAGATTGTACAGTCAGATTGTACAAAACTAAAGGGAAGCAGCTTTGTTTACATGTTTCAGCAGTTTTACCTGCAAAAAGATTTGAAATTCACACTTCAGAAAATGGAGCCAGATTCATGACTTCACTTTGGTTTATCGCAGGTAAAACAATACATCTTAGTCAAGAGCTTACCCCAGCCTGAGCATAGGAGCAGCAGCATGCTGATAAGGTCGTCACTCTGATCTCATCTCCTATCAGCAAGCTTCCTGTGCTACAGTGACAGCACTTTGCAGGAAATTTCGTGACAGCACTTTCTTTGCAGGAAATTTCGTGGTAGCAAATAATAAAATACGGATTGAAGTATTACAGGGGTGGGCAACTCCGACTCTCCAGCTGTCCTTTAGCTACAAATCCCAACATGCCTCTGCCTCTGGGAGTCATGCCTGTGGCTGTCAGTCTTGCAATGCCTGATGGCAGGGGCGTCCCGAGGCTGGGTGTCACCCGGAGCGGAGACCGGGTGACAACCCATCGTGGCGTCATCTTGCATTGCGCGTGATGTCACCATGAACGTGCACAATGACATCATCGCGCATGCGCGGTCATCTAATTGATGCCTGCCGGCGGCCATCTTGGTGGTGGATGCCAGCTGAGAGAGTAGGGGACGTTCACCAGTCGGGATGAGGTATGCTCCTCTCTCCTGTCATTTCGGTGTCACTCCTCCAATGGTGTCACCCCGCACCCGCCACACACCCCTTGTGACGTCACTGCCTCATGGGACTTGTAGTTCTACAACAGCTGGAGGGCCGGAGTTGCCCAACCCTGAAGTTTTATGTTCGAAAAAAATTCAATGGATTAAACTGGATTAAATGCAGGTCTTTTACATTTGCCTATAGCTATACTGTCAGTAGACATTAGAGAGCGGTCTGATGTGCAGGCACACAAGAAAGCGAATCGTTAGAGCACTGCGGAGTGCTCCATTATCTGGCTAGGATGGCGCTCAAGTTTATATCACTGCAGAAGGGAGGAAGAGGAGGTGAGCAGTGCAGGCAGACGTCCCCTGCACCCTTATCTTTGAGCAAGTCATTGGGTCTGGTTATGTAACCTGCCGATTATTGTTCCACTTATGAATTGTCAGCTGGACGCCATAGAATTGAGATAATCATCCAATGTAGGCAGAAATCCATGTGTACGGTCTGAGTTAGCAATACAGGTTCCAATGTTAAAGCCCAATTCCAGACTGGGCACCTACAACCCTACCTCCTCTTTTTTAACCCCAGCCGCCACCACTTTTGTTTTTCATAAATAAGGTCAGGTCCTTCTCTTCTTCAGGTCCTGAGTGATGTAGTAGTCAGCACCACATTCTCCTGTGAGTCTAGGCTTGATGTTGTGCCATCTTCCCTCTCCACAGGGTGTGTCCTTGACACCCTGGGCTCACAGGAAGTGGGTTGACAGACACTGAGCATTATTTAACCTGGAAGAGGTCTGGCTCTGGATTTTGAGTCTGTGGGTGACATTAAAGGAGGGGAGGCGAGTATTCCATCAAAAGATTGTTTGATTTTTCTGTAGGGCATTGCTTCTTGTTTAAATTAAGACGGAGTTGGGTTTTAATTAGATCCAGCCAGTGTCCTACCTGCATTAATCAGCTACAGAACCTGAGCAATCTATATTTGTCACTAAATTAAAAAAAAAAAGATGAGTTGGCAGCACTGCTGAAACCAGAAATCCATCTAATCAGCTAAATAAAGAGGGTACATAAGTCTTTCTATAAAGCGGGTATTTAGGTGGCCTGGCTGTGCAGTATTCTAGAAAAACTGAGCAGGAAGCACATGTATCATTTTGAGATCCAAGTGCTTTATAATACTGTTGCACGTCCAGGTAGGGTCACCATCTTTGTTTTGGCAAAAAAAAGGGATCGGGACAAATGGTAGGGGGGGACAGTGGGGTGGCAGGGCTAATAGTGGCGTGCATAGTCTGCTGCAGCAAACTATTTATTGGGTTGAAAATTAACATCTGTACTGATTGATGATGTTATGCTCTCCTTGGCACCATAGGGGCAGTCTCCCCTTCACATCAGAGTCCCCCCTTTCAGATCAGGGTCCCTCCTTTCCATATCAGAGTCCTCCCCTTACATTAGAGTCCCCCCTTTCATATCAGAGTCCTCCCTTCACATCAGAGTCCTCAGTTCACATCAGAGTCCTCCCATCACATCAGTGTTCTCCCATCACATCAGAGACCCCCTTCACATTAGAGTCCCCCCTTTCACATCAGAGTCCTCCCCTCACATTAGAGTCATCCGCTCACATCAGAGTCCTCCCTTCATATCAGAGTCCTCCCTTCACATCAGAGCCCTCCCTTCTATATCAGAGCCCTCCCCTCACATTAGAGGATTGCAGATACAGAGTTCCTTCCATTCTCTTCTGCAATGCAGTCCCAGTCCTGGATGCCACCTGCCCTGGATCAGTATCGTGCTTTTTTATGGTGTGACTGAGCAGGCCATTAGCACCATAGCAATGAATGAAGCAGTGCATCCTGGCAGCAAGACATCATTAGCTGCGACTGGACCGTCTGCACCATACAAATGGCCTCATTTAGAAGTTTTGCACAGAAATACAGGACAAACTGTCTCATATTGAGATGCTTACAATCTTACTTGCTGAGACAATCCCATAATATACGGGGCAGTTGGCAACCCCTTGTGCAGGAGCTCCAAGAGCTACAGAATACCACAAACTGGGCTATTGTAAATAATGCAATGGTAGAATGAGGTTAAAATGTCCTTGGGCTGACGTAAGAGGAATTATGTAACTCACAGACAGTTGGTTTATACTTCAAATAGCTCCTTGGATTTCCTTGTTTCATAGTACAGGATGGTTTAATCTGTCATTCTGGTTCATTATTAAAAAGTCTCTCATGTGGTACTAGAAAACAATACATTATTGTACTTACCAAATCTTGTTTCTTAGTTAAAAAAAAGTCTGGTGATCCTGCCAGCCCTTGGGTCTTGCTCCAGGATGCTGACAACACTGCAGGGCCTGCAATGAAATCACTGCAGTGTTGTCGCCCTCAGCAGCCACACAGGGCTGTGTCGCTATGTATGCAAAGGAGGAGGGCACTGATGATAACATTCCCCCATTACCTTATAGACTCGGTGGGGTTTGCAGATCATAATATAGCTTTGACATTGAATTGTAAGCAACCCTTGGAACAGGACAGATATAAATGGTTCAGTCTCCACTTAATATCTCAGATATTGATGAATGATCTCATATTATACCGGAGTAAACACTTTCTTTCTTATTACTAAGATTCTTGCAGTTGTGGGTATTTCTAATGCTAAGTATAATGAAAATCATTTAGCAGTGTGTGCAAAGGCATCAGTCCACCACGGTTTAGGTAGCTTAGACCCCATTGTATGTTATATCAGATGTCTTCTATAAAGTGATATTTCTATATTCCAGAGTGTTATGTCATTTTATGCTCTATGGCTTGACGTTCATTATATTTTTTTTCATCGATCTAGACTGAAAAACCAACAAAAACCCTGTAAAAGGAAATCCTTTTTTCAGGTGTCACCTTGCTGGCGGCAAATCAGATAAACAGGGACAAAGCTACAGGTCCAGAGATTTCTTGAAGTGTACAAATCTAATATCACTAACCTATTTGAATGGTAACTTACACCTGTACGACTGGACTACTGTTACTGAGGACCTGACGTCAAAAATCTATTTTCTGTCCCCTGCCTCCTCCCCTTCCCCTCCTGCTGTTCGCCACCAAAAATTAAACCTAAGAATTTGTAAGTCTTTAGCTGCTATGTGACAACAGAATAAATTGCCTCAGTGTGTCCTGTCTGAAGACACCTCTCCTCCTTAAAAGTACATATATAGCAAGAAAGGATTGGGGTTTAATGAGATGTCATAGCCATTGCACAAGTAAAATCACAAAAAGATTTATTGTTACATAGTACCCACATAATGGGCCCCGCATTTACAATTCATCAAATAAATGATGTTGTTAGTCTGACAGTTGACTTACATGATGTCAATTAAATTTCTTAATCATAAAAACATGATTCATAAAAACATGATTGCCCCCATATTATCCTACATACGCCGCCAGAAAATTGTAGACCATAATTCATATATATGGATATCCAGATAGTTCCTTAGGAAATTCACAATCATCCCACATACCGTGTTTCCCCGAAAATAAGACACTGTCTTATATTTTTTTTGGCTCAAAAAAACACACTAGGTCTTATTTTCGGGGTAGGTCCTATTTTTTTTAATGTACAACAATCCCAAATTAACGCAAATCCAAATTAAATAATCCAAAATGACAAAGTTAAGAATAGGATGATCGGGGCAATCAGGGGTGCCGTATCTTTCCAAGAGCAATATGGTAAACAATCGCTGGCCAGAATGAGCGAAGGGCACTTTCACTATCGATTCCTCACAGGCGGAGTGCATTTGGTATCACTCCTCCAGTGACAGGAGCAGGCGCTATAGAAGAAGCATCGCCTTATGCAGCACTGCTCCCTCCGGTGCCGCCTCGCTTCCTCTAGTTCTCTCTCTCTCTCTTCAAGTTCCTGCTTATGCCACCACCGGCCCTGGGAATGGTCACAGCTAGGTCTTATTTTCAGAGTAGGTCTTATATTTTAGCAATTCCCAAAAATAGTACTAGGTCTTATTTTCGGGGAAACAGGGTAATAGTATTCTGGAAGATATAGGTCAATGCCTCCAATCAGACTCCCGTCCAGCCGGTGTCAGGGACACCGGAACCAGAGGAGGAGAGGGTACCAGCAGACCCAGATCACTAATCACTTGTTCAATAGACTTCTAGTATTCACCGAAGACAGGAGACTTTGGGTATATAAAGATCCTTGTTCAAACCTGTTAAATCATATAAAATAATGCTAAGGATCAAATCCAAATAGTTGATTAAATGTCCTCTCTGTGGTAAACCTCCTAAATGCTAACCACCTTGTCCCAATGCCAAAAATATATACTAGGGCTAGGTATGTCTGTGTGGGGAACTATAAAATCATCTGTACATCAAACCCCACACGTGAATGTGATAAAACAATGTTGTGAGAAAAACTCCTGAACTGTTTTTTAGGAGAGCAAGTCTTTGCGGGACAGAGTAACACATACCTTGTTTCCCTGAAAATAAGACACTGTCTTATATTTTTTTGGGCTACAAACAACACACTAGGTCTTATTTTCGGGGTAGGTCTTATTTTTACAGTTTACATGTATTCATGTACAAAAATATGGTGATCAGGGCAATCAGGGGTGCCGTACCTTTCAAAAGAGCAATTTGCTAACCTATCGCTGGCCAGAATGAGCGAAGTGCACTTTCACTATCGATTCCTCACAGGCGGAGTGCATTCAGTACTCTGCCTGTGACAGGACCCGGCGCTATAGAGGAGGCATCGGCTTATACGGCTCTGCTCCCTCCGGTGCCGCCTCGCTTCCTCTAGCGCTGGCTTCGTTGGCACTGCCGATTCTCTCCCACCTCTCCTGCGGCTCTTCAAGTTCCCCCTTATGCCACCACCAGGGGAGGGGGGAATCCCTGCAGGGAGCCGTGAGGGATAGATAGAGAAGTCAGCGAGCGCCGGTATGTGTTCGCTCACTTCCCGATCTATTGAGCCAACCTGTGACAGTTTCATTGTCACAGGTCGGCTCAGATTATGAGGCTGAGTGAAAATCACTTGCCTCATAATTCTCCTTTGAGCACACAGTCAACTGTCAGACTAACAACATCATTTACTTGATGAATTGTAAATGCGGGGCCCATTATGTGGGTAATATGTAACACTAAATCTTTTTGTGATTTTACTTGTGCAGTGGCTATGACATCTCATTAAACCCCAATCCTTTCTTGCTATCTAAGTCTTTACCTGCTAGCCAGAGACGTCACCCACGGGATCTCACTGGACCAATGCCTGTGCAGTATGTCTGGTTCGGGTTGCGGCAAGGGACGGGATTTATGTGAGGCAGGGGTACTGATTGGCTGCTGAAACAGGTGTCTTTGCAGAGCATGAGGTAGAATTTACTAACCTTTATGTTTCTGTCTTCTTTTTTTTTATATAACTCACTGTTTACATGGCCATTCTTAAAGCCAATCACTACAGTAAAATCCCATGTAAGCTTTACCTTGTCGATGGCATTTCCAAATAATTCTCAATCTATTTTTAAATCTGCAGCTTTCATTAAAATAATCCCTATTGATCTTGCCATGAAGGTCCTTTAGGGTGACAACACTCTGTCCCAGTCTACCAATTATGCTTGTGCTGTCACCCTAAAGTGTTGATTGGACAGTCATCGGTACACACGAAATTGAATCATAAATCCTGGTTCAAATTATTAAATCATTGTCACAATTTGTCATGGGATGCCTATGTTTCAGAGCCACGCAGGGTTCCTTCTTCAGGGAGACATAGTGACTGTCACCTTGAAGAAGGGACCATGCATGGCCCCAAAATGTTGGTATTTCATGACAAATTGTGACAATGATTTAATAAATTGAACCAGGATATATAATTCTATTCTGTGTATGCTGGTGACTGTCCAATCAGCACTTTGGAGTTCCACAGAGCGCCATTCGTTTCATCACTAGGAGCACCACCATCTTGGAAGGTCATAATACTGTATGGAGTGCAGGTGACTCACCACGCTATCATTTGTTCTCACCCTGTCATTCAGGCTTCCTACAGTGACTACAAGTGACCATGTATTATACAGACATAGTTCACTGTTGTCACCATTAGAAAACCCGCTCTGAGAAATGATATGCCGCCATCACTGGAGTGCATGTAGACATGGAGTAGCTGCTAAGAGGCTGCTGAAGATCAGCAGCACACAGATCAGTATTTTATCAAAAGAAAGAAAGGGGGAAAAACAGTAATGAAATTATCTTTTTGCTGCAGATCATTTAATACTTGTATTATGTATTGCATTTCCTAAAAGCCATCCTAGTATAAAGAAGTAATCGCCCGCACTCCAAGGTTCCGTGCATCAATCCGTCCTTTTATTGACATCAGATACACATGGCATCACAAGCATGAAGCAACGTTTTGGAATCTAACATGATCCCTTCATCAGGCAAAAAGCAAGACGTGTAAATTACTAAAAGCCATCCTGACACAGCTTTTGCCCCCATTAGGGTTGTCACCCAATGACAGTCTCACAACACTGTCCACAGATACAACATTTTTTAAAGACGGATAATCTCTTGCCTTGCAACCGCTTGTTCGATAACTGCGATTGCTCACAGAATGACGAGTTAAAATACCCGGCCATGCCTTCTGGTACCAGCTTGGTTTCCTGCATCCCAGGTAGTTAGGTAGTTTGATCAGAAACATTTCAGAACTGCAAGATACCTGAGAATGATAAAAAAAAAAGAGTTAAATAAATTCTTTCCACACCAGCAATACTGGTCCAACATCCCTGGATGTTGAATTTTCATTGGGGAATTTCTCTCTTACAGAACAGCTTGAAACTGACACAAGATTGACAGCCGTGTCACCCTTCGGTGGCAATCCATGTCAGAGAAGACCGGCCAGGAATCAATGATCCAGAACATCTTTTGGCCTATAGAAATGTCAGAACCTATTGCTTACATATAGATGCATCCTCCATATATAAAAGACATACTTATTGGGCACTAAGAGCATAAAACATATGGAAGATTAATTGTTTTTTTCACTAAGAAATTGCTAGGAAGTATATATGGGATACTGAGTCAGGGACATTAGATTGTGAGTTCCTGTAGGACAGGCACTGGTGTTTTCTGCACAGCACTGAGGATTGGAATATATTGTACAGGTTTTTCTGCACTTTTGTAGTTTGAAGATTTTAGCAAAATCACTCATTTGACAAAGAAGTCAGGTTGAAAAATTGGCGGACAATTAACCATAATTCTGTATTTAATGTAAACATAATATTGAGGTGTGGGAGGGGTAAGGGAGAATTCCTGGGGTTAGTATTGGCATAACATAGTGGCCTTGGGTTTTGGGGTGCATTGGGTTACTGTGCAAATGTTTGCATCAGCACATGGACCTTTATTTCATTTATACTAGCAGTTTATACATTTGAAACTAACAGCAACCTTGCTTAAAAGTGTCTGTCTTTTGTCTATGCAGGGTAAAGCAAAAGCTACACCTCCCTTCGGAAGGAGAGGAGAGAAGAAGCCCTGTGTAAGCGCCAAGTCCATCCTGGTCAGAGCTTACACTGGGACGAGGACTCTATCATTGCCAGCCTATAAAAACATTAAAAAAATTATAAATAATAAAAAAACAGTAAACGATGATAAGATAAATAAGAATTAAAAAAGTAACAAAATAAATAAAAATGTAAATATGTTTTTAAAAGTGATAAAAAAGTTATAACAAAATAAAGAAGAAAAATTCAAACTAACCCGACAGGCCTTGGGGCAGCAAAGAGAGTAAATCCAGCCCTGGTGACATGGTGACATCCGGCCCATGGTTGTCACCCAGACTGGGCTTCAAACATATCTGCTTTTGTCCATCTACATAACATGGGAGCTGGGGGTAAGTAATTTACAGAAGATAACATTGTTTTTTGCTCTCTCAGTTCAGCTCAGGAAGTGACAATGACACTGCATTTCTGGCAAGATCATCAAGTATTTTATATACTTGCTAAAAATGGTTAAAAAAAACTAATGCAGCCCCCACATCTAAGGACTGGTAAGCTGCAATATTTAATATTTGGGGTTTTAACTGCAGGGTAGTCTGCAAAGAGATCTAGGACCTACAGGATGTTTTTGGCAGGGGCGGCTGGATCAGAAGACTGACTGAACAGAACTGCAACTCCTTGGGCAGATAGATCCTATACTGTAATAGTATTTCAGTTGTGTATTTTGCTATTAGCCAGGAGTTCATCTTTAAGAACCTGAGGCAAAGTCTCTTTGCATGTTTGATCTCATAAATTATCAGCAAGCTTCTCCGCGATCCCTTAGTAAGGAGCTGACTTTAAATAAATAAAAGCGTACATGGATATTCCATTACGATCCCTATATAGCACGAGACGTTGGCTCCCACTTGAGAACCCTAACGAACATATAGAGTTGATTAGAAAAAAAAGAAAAGTGATTAATTAGAATGACAAGCACAGCAAATTAGTTTCGTAATAACCTTTGAGCAAAACACAAGTGAAAAGGCAGGGACGAGAATAGACCTAATGACACTCTAATGGCACCTATTATTAACAGAGCGGGAGCTGGAAGTTCTCTCCGAGATGCTGGAGGCAGCCAAGGAGTTTAGCGGCGCAGTGGGGAAAGTCAGCAGTTTGCGGCCCTCTCCGGAGAAAGGATTTAGCAGCGGGGAGATAGTCCAATTCGAGCAGATTTATACAACGTTGTCAGCTACAAAGACTCCATTTGGCGGAGTGGCACGGCCATTGTCTGTCTGTCTATTCATGGGAAACGGTGGAAGAATAATGAGAAGCGTACAAACATTATGGGGAAATTGGGTCGTTTGACTTACAGAAGCTTGAAATGAATTTCGGTATTAATCCCATTATCGTGAAATGCAGCAAAAATAATCAGGTCGCTAATAGTTTAAAATTGTAAGCTGAGCTGGGAGTGTTAATAGAAGTGCCTCCGAAATGTGTTTATTTGGAGCCCCCCTTGTTACTGCGATCACCCTTGCTGACATTCATTGTGCTTGCTCACAGTCAGCCCTACCACGTATACAATAGGGAACAGATTGTTAATGCTCAAAGTGTATGTATAGCCCAAACTTTTCTTGTAAGGCCTCAGTCACACTTGTGGGGCTGATCACATGAGTCTCATGAATTCAATCAGATTCATGCGATATGCTGCAGGTGGGAGGTGCTTTATAATATAATGATAGCTGCCACAGCTGTTCATGGGCTAATCTCAATTACCTGTGGAGGACCGCACCTAGGGACAGACTGTTTGTCCCAGAGGTGAAGGCTTCTGATGTGAAGGGCTCCTAATTTGAAGACGGCTCCTGATGTGAAGACAGGGCTCCTAATTTGAAGAGGGCTCCTGATGTGAAGACAGGGCTCCTGATGTGATGACAGGGCTCCTAATTTAAAGGAGAACTATGGGGTTAAGGCTTTTCCTCCCTTCACCCTAAGATACTGAGACGCCGCAGCTGAAGCGGATCCCGACAATTATGTCTGGATCCGCCCAGCTGCGTGAGTGACAGCTGGCTCTGCCTATCTAGAGGCAGAGCCAGCTGTACCCGCCCCCTCCCCCGTCGGATCCGCCAGTTAGCGCTGGCGGAGCGGGGAGGGGGGAATCCAGAAATGCTGCCTGTGGCAAGAGCCTCAGGCTGCCTAATAGCAGGGATGGTCTTAGCAAAGGCTGTGTAATGCTTTAAAGCTGAAGCTTAATCTGCTTATATTTTTCCTTCATTGGTTCCTCCCAACTCCCCCCCCCCCAAAATCAATAAAAATGTTATATAAAACCTTTCCATTTGCATTACTCGCCTTATTTTATATCCATTGATGCCATGTGCTTCTGTATGCAATGCAGGCAGATCATGGCTGCTGGTACATCGCTTCCCTAAAAACATCACATCACCCTGCGTCAGTACTTCTCTCAAGATCCCTCAGCCCTGATGCAAGCAGTGGGCTGGCTCTTGGGTAGGGTTGCCACTTTTCCTTCCATCGACAACCCGAACACTCTAGCGATGCACAGAAATTTGTTGGGGAGAATGAATCAGGGCTTATTCATATGTAAATAGCACCACCCATTCATATGTAAATATCACAGTCAACACTATTTTCAGTGGGACGCCAGTGGCCCCTATCTTACTTTTGGTTGCCCCTGTCTGCCTGACATCTTGTGTCTGGGTTTCAGCTGTCATGAAACCCGGGCACAGCATTCAAAACACGGACTGTCCATGTGAATCCCAGACAGATGGCAACCCTACTCTTGGGAGGAGTTATGCAAATATCAAAATGCCCTGATGTGTGGGTATCAGTCTGAAGAAATGAGCGTTCCTAGAAGACTGTATTTGCATGCAGACCGCCCTAGCTAATGATAAATCTCAGACATCCCAACTCTTCTGGACGCTCCCGGAGTCTCCCGCTATTAGATAGCGGCTCCCGGCGGACCGGGAGAGAAACATTTTCTCCCGGAAAGGTTTACTCTGCTAGATCTAGCAGAGTAAACCTTTCCCCGTGATCTGTTCTTTTTTTTTCCTGACATCAGGGCCGCTGTCCGCCGTCAGTCAGAGAGAAAAAAAAAAAAAAACAGCATAAGAATGAATAGCTAAATTGCTGTTGACTATTTCACTTTGCAATAGCCAATAACAGACTAGCTAATGCACCCGCTCACTGCTGCTGTCAATCAGCAGAGGAGGACCTGAAGTTCTCCATCAGGTCCTTTTCTAGTGATTGACAGCAGAAGAGGGCGGGCACAATAGCCAGCTTTCTATTAGATATTGAAAATTGAAATAGCCAATAGCAATCTAGCTATTCATTCCTATGCTGGGTTTTTTTTTTTTATTCTGATGGCAGCCTCTGTCAGAATACAAAAAAAAACAAAACACAGCAGATAGCAAAGAAGCTATTGCTTCCCATGCTATCTGCCATCATTTCGGGGGGGGGGGGGGGGGGTGTTGTTTTTTCCCCCCCTGAAATGAATCAGAGGGCACCTCCATGAAATGAGAAGGGCACCTCCCTAAAATTGCTTTTTTCAGGTTGGGATCCCTGAAGTCTTCATGATTGAAATAACTAAAATCCAATGAATGAAAAGGCTAGGCCAGAGACAGTAAGGATGCAGTGGAAAGACTAGATGATGCTGGACGTCCACCAGACAGGAAATGAGGTGGGCCCTTTCTGACTTGCTGCATCTTCTAATGCACATTGTGAGAAGCTCTGAGTGTGCAGTGGAATCAGAGTAATCAATTTCAGTCCAGGCGAGCAGCCTATACAACTGAAGGCAATGCTGGAGTTCAGCTTTAAAAGAGAACTATGGGGTAAGTGTTTTTCCCCATAGTTCTCCTAAGGGTCACGGGAGGACATAAACTAGCGTCCTCCCGTTACCCAAAGCTCAGTATACCGCGAGCTACAGCTTGCGGTATACTGAGACCGCCACAGCCGGGTAGACTTGTGCGCCGTCAAAAAATTTGTTTCGTTTTGTTCCGTTTCGTAATATCCATTATTTCGTAATTCGTATCCGAAACTCAATTCGGATTCGTACGAATTCCGGATTTTCGTTAGTTTCGGCACATTTTCGTAACTTTACGAACATTCGTTATGATGAAGTTAAAAAGCAAAAATACCTTTGTTAATATTGGAGTCGATGTGGTAGTTGTTTTTTTATCCAAAATACGAATTCCGTTAACGGATTCCGTATTCCGAATTTCGTATTTCGAAAAAAAACTACCATCAACTCCAATATAAATGTACTTTGCTTTTTAACTACAATATAACGAATGTTCGTAACGGAACGAAAATACGTCAACGGAATTTCGTATTTCCTGCCTGTATTGTAATGCAACTCTCAGCAGCAGAAGAGAAAACCTCTGATTGGTCAACCAAAACAAAATACGAATTCCGTTAACGGAATCCGTATCCGAATTTCGTATTTCGGACTTGAAAAAAAACTACCATCAACTCCAATATAAATGTACTTTGCTTTTTAACTTCAATATAACGAATGTTCGTAATGTAACGAAAATACGTCAACGGAATTTCGTATTTTCTGCCTGTATTTGTAATGCAACCCTCAGCAGCAGCTGATCCGTATTTCGGCTTAAAAAAAAAATCTTGTCATGTTGTTCAACCTCATTTACAGGGGTAATATTAGTTCCTGTTTCAAAGAAATTTGGATCCGAAACGGAATTTCGTATTTCGGATATAAATTCGGAAACTGCAATTCGGATTTCGTATGCTTACGAATCTACGAATTTCAGGAAACGAATCGCACATGTCTACAGCCGGGACAGAGCCCGACATTACTGTCGAGATCCACCCAGCTGCTTGAGTGACCGCTGGCTCTGCCTATCTAGAGCCAGAGCCAGCTGTACCCGCCCCCTCCCCCGTCCGTTCTGCCAGTCAGCGCTGGAGGATCGGAGCGGGGAGAGGGGAATGCCTGCGGGGAGCCGTGACTGACAGTCACTGCTCTCTGCAGGGACATGATCGAGAAGTGAGCGAGCGCCGGTATGTGTTCACTCCCTTCCCGATCTGTTGAGCCGACCTGTGACAGTTTCATTGTCACGTCGGCTAGAACTATGAGGATGAGTGATTTTCGCTCACCTCATAGTTCTCCTTTAAAGTTCAGTTTCTGTGTGGACATTTTCCCTGGCCATGCTTAATCATTTAGCAAAGTCTCCTCTCCCTACACTCTGCATAATAGCAGCCTGCAACCGCTCCCTTCTAGGCCAGCTCTCCTTTCATGTCTATCAAATCTCTATTTCATTTTGATCAAGCCGTAAAAGAGGCGAGTTTGTCTTTTCTCTCTGCCTCCGTCTCCCCCAGACTAGCTTTTGTGTACCTCGGCTGAGATCACACAAGTGACTGCTATTTGCCGCGTGCAATTGAACAATAAAATGATTCCAGGTAGCAGATGAAAAGCTATTTAATGCACCTTGCCCAGGATGGGCTTGTATCATTTGCGGCGACCTTCACGGCATGCGAGAATGTGCTGACGCGGAGACGGTGGCGCTGAAAATCCTGTGTCTTGTTAAAATGTAGATTTAAAAATAAATCTATGAGGCGCAGCGGTGGTTGGAAGAAGCAGACGGCTCCTGTGGAAGGCTAATGCCCATCATCCCCCCCACCACCACCACCCAGGTTCACACTGCATCAGGGAGGAGAGTCAATGAAACGCTTGTAAGAGGCAATTCAGCTACAGGAAGGACAAAGAAAGTGACTTTCTAGGAAGATTGATCACCTCCAGTCACATGGCTGCAAAGGAATCTGTGGGCAGTACAGTGCAATAAAAACATTTGATTTGTAGGAGATTGGAGGCTGTATTTTATTAAAGTGATATCTTTAATATCTCTCCTGCAGATCTATGGGAATGGACGGCGGGTTTAAAGGAAATGTCCCATCTAATGGGAAATGGAGAGCTTGAATTAAAGGAGAACTCCAGGCAGACATAAAAGACATTCATTTAGCAGTTCTGTAATTATTAATGAATCTCCAGGATTTTTTTTAAATGAACCCTTTGGCAGTGGGGCTACTCTCACAATGCAAAGGTTAAGTACTCGTTTTTGTCTAGAGACGAAAAATAAAGAAGATATACTGACCTGATTCTTGGTCCTGCTTGGCTGCTAGACTGGTCCTTACAGCCTCTTCCCCCCTAGGCTCCGGCAGTGTAAAGACTAGGGATGCACCGATACTAGTATCTGTGCCGATACGGAGTATTTGGGCGAGTACGATGCTCCCGATACTTATCCCGATACCAGAACTTCGTCACCAGGGAGAATGGAGCTGGCTTCCCGGCCAATCAGGAACCCGGGGGGGGGAGCATGAAGCCGTCTTCCTGGCCAATCAGGAACCCAGGCGGCGTGTAATGACTTGCCCCCCGGCTTCCTGATTGGCAGGCTCCATGCCTAATCAGGAAGCGAGTCATTATACGCCGCCCAGCTTATCAAGCAGGCTTCCGTAATGGGATTTCCAGTATCAGTATTCAGTATCGGTGAGTATTGAAAAAAAATATTGATTCTCGTACTCGATACCGAAAAAACGGTATTGGTGCATCCATAGTAAGGACCCGTGACATCATCACATTAAATGTGTGCCCCTAGACCAAAATGAGCACTTAACCCTAGCAGTAAGGGGGTAGTCCCACTGCAAGGGGTCTTTTTTTTTTTTTTTTAAACAGTTCTTTTTTAAATGTATTTTTGAAATACAATTAGTGCAAGTTATGAAATATGACTTCTTCACTCCTCTATACAGCAGGGCTCAGACTGGCGGAGGGAGGGGCAGCACTGGGAGCCAATCAGGTGTGCTGCATGCAAGTGTGCTGACTAGGAACATGTTGATAGGAGGAGAGAGAGCAGGGGATGACGTTATCAGTCTTTCACTGCCCAGGCTTTGGCGGGAGAGAAGACACCGTTGCATTTCTGAACTCTAAGGCCGGGTTCGCACCTGGGCGTTTTTCAGTGATGATCGAAGCGCTGAAAAACGCTCAAACAGTGAAATCCCATACTTCCCTATGGGCATGGTTCCCACCTGGGCGTATTTCAGCCCGTGGAAACGCGCTGAAAAACGCCCTACGCCCAAACAAGTACAGGAGCTTCTCTGGGGCTTATTTCCGCGCGTTTCCATTGGGTATTCCCGAGTGTGGCTCTGGGTTAACAAAGCGGTAACCCCGAGCCACACTCAGGAATGCAGCGTAGGACTTACCTTGTCCGCGATTCCCCGCTGTGTCCTCTGGCGGCTGCCTACCTCCGGCCGCATCGCAGGGGGGCGGAACCGGAACCTGTAATTCTCAGGACTAGATGGACAAATCCAAATCCTTTGGGTGGTAAAACCGATCCCACATATATTTTACATGTGTGTATTTTAAGCTCTTTGGAGTTCAGCTTCAAATCAGACGTTGGATTCACTCCAGTGGCTACGCTACAACGCACAGCCACTGGGTTTGAAGACACACTACCAATGCACCAATCCCAGCACTTTCTTTTTTGTTAGAACTTTATTGAAACATCACGTGTGACATTTTATTAAGTTCTATGGGGACAGCGCGGTGCAATGCGCTGGTACTATGTCACGGCACATTGCGCTTGAAAAAAGTACTGCATGTAATACTATTTTTCAGCACACCACGGCACTACAGTAAATCTCTTTATCTTGTGTTGGGGCTGCGTTGCAAAATAAAGGCCAGTGCAGCCCCAGTGCATTTGATGTGAATCAGCCATTAAACCAAAAGAAAAGCCCAATTATAGCCATAGGACCCCCTTCCCCTTCTAATGAGCTGTGAACTGACTCATCAGCATAGGTTGTAGGTGCTGCCCTTTTTGCACCCCCTTCCTGCTGAAGTGCCCAAGGTGGCCGCCTCTTCTGCCTTCCCCTCAGACCCGGCCCTGCAAGCAGGCTGCATAAAGGATACAGGCTCAATTCACTAAGCTTTGAAGCAGACCTTGCATGGAAGGGAAACGAAAAACAAATACTGGCAAGGGTGACATCACTGGACCTCCTCATAGGATGCTGGGAAAGTGGAGGATCCTAAATCCTATGAGAATGCCATCCTGCACAGTCTTGGAGTGTCTTCTTACGAGATTTGGGATCCTCAGCTTTCCCAGGATTCCCCGGAGAGGACACGTTATCATTGTGTGATGTAATATATTGCTGCTAACCAGTCATGTAATGTGGTGGCTGCCTTGGTTTACTTGTTTTTAGGGTACAGCACACTTTCTGTCATAGGGGGACAACGCTCCCTCACCATACTGTATGTATGGAGGACAAACGTTGTCCCAGTAGAACAGGTACAAGGACTACCGAACACCTTCCCCTATTATGGAGATGAAAAGGTGTCTCCAGTTGTTTCATAGTTCACAGATAGAACTGAAATCGATGCTGATAGCAGGGCAGCAGAGGCACCGGAATTTAGAGGCTCATGGGATTTTTGGCAGGAACAACCTGTATTTTTTGTGCTTCTTGAACAGATATAACGAACTGTTTTCAGCGGTATTCATGGCAGGCTAAAAGGGACCAAAGTAGAGAAATCCATTGCTGGGCTTTACCCTGTGTCTATGGGACACCTTACCTAATCCCAAAACCAAATGGAATATATTGCAGTTTACCAATCCTTAAATGTGGTGGCTGCATTAGTTTTCCATTTTTAGGTTTCAGTTCACCTGGTGATCTGGCCAGTAACACACTTCCCGTCTTAGAACAGCTCCACTTAATGGAGGATCAATGGAGCCACCCTTGGAGAGCAGCCTTGTCACGCCGTGGAGGGGGTACTTGACTAACAAATTAAAGTCGAAGTCTTGCCAACACTTTGTAAATAGCTACAGCTACAGTTTTTTTTTTGTTTTTTTTCCCTTTTTGGGATAAATATTTTACATAAATGAAGAAAACCTAACCATTGTAAGCACCGCAGTTAGTAGGTTTGTCCCAACCTTCTGTCCGCCACTTTTGCTGGTCAGCTTGGCCTGCAAACGGAAATTGAACAAATGAAAGATATACTGTTCCGACTGGTATTAAACTTTTGGTCTTCCAGCCAAAACTACATAATCCATTTTAAATGGACTTTTCCTTTAATTCCTATAAAAGGACAAATACGTACAGACCATTGCGTTGTTTCATCATGAACTGCACTGTAATGTTTCCTATAACAACAGAGGTCAGAACAAAGCCCGACAGTACAGAACAAAACAAATGAAAGCTCAAGTAGCTGGAAGACGGGAAGTTCCATTATGGGAATCCGTAGGCAGCCTTGGGTCAGTCTATTTATAACTTCTTCATTTGTCCCCACTAATTTCCAGTAGAATGCTTGTATGTGGAGGGGCGGCCATTCCGGAGTGGGCGCCCATGCTGGCATGTACAAAAAAAGGGATTACTGATTGTTTTCACATAAACAACTTCAAAGACCTCCGTCTTAGTAAAATGACTGGAATATTTGAAGCCGGGATCGTTTTAACTAAATCTTTACCACTTAGATGTTCGGCTATAAATGGCAATTTCGTAGAAAGTTTAAAGGGAACTTGGCTGGAGAGGAATATCAAAGCCGCCATTGAAGACTTGTTCTTAAAGGTTCAACCTGTCAGCCTGATCCTCACTTTATAACCTAGTGAGCAGTGGCTGAACTATCGCCATAGCAACCCAGGCAGCCGCTATGAGGCCCGAGGGACAGGGGGGGCCCGGCCAGGACGAGCAACAAAGGGATCCTCCTGATGCCATGCGGGCTGCTTGGGTCGCTATGACATCACAGGCTCCTGGCTGTCCTAGCTGAGAGTGACAGCCAGCAGCTGCAGAGGAGGTGGCTGGGCCTGGTGTCGGCAGCGTAAGAGGCGGGGCTCTGCGGCGGCAGCAGAGGAGGAGCCCGGTGACTGGGGAGAAGGCAGAGCCCGCCGCCAGCAACCGAGGAGGGGGCTGACAGCGGATCACGGCTGACAGGTAAGAGGTGTGTAGGGGTGTGACCAGCCCACCTGAGACCCTGCAGAGCCCACCATAGAGAGTGTATGGTGGGCTCTGCAAGAGGTGAAACTAGAAATCACAGGAGGGCCCCATACAAAATCCGGACTGTCCGGGTGAATACTGGACGGGTGGCAACACTAAATACAAGTCCCATGAGGCATTGCAAGACTGACAGTTACAGGCATGACTCCCAGAAGTTGGGATTTGTAGTTGCCCACCCCTGCACTAGACTTTAACTACCTAGTGGCTTACTAGGTAGGTAAAGTCATTGGGCTTCCCCTCTTCCCAATGAGCTGGGAAGACATCATCAGCATAGGCTTATAGGGGCCCCCCTCTTGTGCCCAAGGCCACCTCTTCTGCCTCCCTCTCCGCCTGACCCTTCAATCAGACTGCATAACAAAGGATACATGCGCAATTCAGAGTTTTAACAGAAGGATAAGGATTTGCTTTCTGTCTTTGTGGGGGAGGGGGGTGGCTACTTTTAGACTGTTAATATGCTCTGTATTGGTAGTACATAAGGATTTCTGACAAGCCCCATGCACACTCCGCCAATCATCAGTGCTGCTCAGCAAGTGTGATGAGAGCAGTGAGAGCACTGGAGACCCTCACTGCCCAGTGGTCCTGGTCTCCAGCCAGAGTCCACAGATACATATTATTTACTTCTCATGCAGCAAAAAAAAAAAAAATGCTTTTATTGTAGTCCTTAGACTAAAACGCGCACCTAATCCTTGCAATGCAGAAGTAGCCCAGCTGCAAGGGTTAATAATAGATATGCCCAGAGTTCTTCTTTTCAGCAGTGGGCGATCCTTACTCCTGCACTGAATGGTGCCCATGTAATTGCAGTAACAGTAAGCCCAGGCCAGCGTGATGATGTGTGGGCATGATGGATATTTACACTGCCTGGTCGCAGAGTGAGAAGAGTCAAAACAAATGGCAAACGCACTCATCAATTTGTCACCAGCTTTAAGGCAAGGTGCACATGGAAGGGCTTTAAACAGTACAACAGCAAAAGGTTTCCCAGCACACTCACCAGCCAGCATGCAAAAAAAAAAAAAACCTGTCTAACCGCTAAGGCCCCGTTCACATTGAGCGATTTATCGCACGGTAATTCCCGCGATATCGCGGCTATTTACCGCGCGATATCGCTCTTCAATGCTTTGCAATGGGGCAAAGGGTCCTGCTGTTCCTTTTTGGAGCGGATTTTGCCGCGATTCAATTGGTTTTGATGCAAGCGTTTGCGCTATACGCGATTTGCGAATCGCTCAATGTGAACGGGGCCTTAGAGTGAGAAGAGGGACTGAATTTCATGAGTGTGGTGAATTTTTACACTGCCTTGTCAGAGTGTGACAGCAGCATGGGCCTGCACTACCTGAGGTATGTATACACAGCCTAAAAATAAAGGCTACAGCACAGATCCCAGGAATAACATTGTGTGTCATCTTTGGGCCAGTATCAGTACAGGAAGTAGATGCCGACCCTGGAGAGTGCCAGAGCAAAGATCTCATAGAGTTGTCCGCTAGAATAGCCTCAACACTCCTGCAAAGGCTTTTCATGAGATTTTGGAGGAATCAGCTGAAATTCGAGCAACGCATGGCCACCTGAAATCTTCCCCGTGGGCTCTGCACAGAAACACAAGTTTTCCAATTCCAGTATTTACAATGAATCGAGCTCTGAACATCTCATGTCTGAGGATACCAATATAATCCGATCTGTCAATGATTCACTGAATAAATGATACACACAGCAGAGCCTCCTTTTTATTATTTTACAGCAGCCTCGACTTAAGACTATTTCAGAAGGACAAACAATTTTTTATAGTGTGTGAAATGTAGTTATCCTGAAGTGACCCGAGTACTTTGGTGCATTGTTAGATGTTGTATGTATTTGGATAGCGCTATGCCTTTAGAAAAGGAACTCGTGTACTACAATTGGCCTCTATTGTTTGTTTTCTGTGTTGCCAGTGTCCACCATACTGCACATCTGTTTCACTTTGTAGAATGTGACACCATTTCTTGTGCCCAAAATGATTTTTTGGTGGTAAACCAGAAAATGAAAATGTTACCCTCTGATAGTCTCACAGTGCAGAAGTTAAGTTGGATTCATCAACTGGCAAACCCAAATGTCTGGTGCCACCTAGAGGAAAAGGCAGGAATATACATACATTTAAAGAGACCCTCTCACCAGCATGTCAATCAGAACAAGTTAGCAAGATTTAAGGTGCCCATGCACTATGCGAAACTCACACAGTGGGTGCCGCTGTCTGCACCCTTTCGGCTGGCATCTCTCAATCAGCTGATCAAAGCAGCCAGCCAAAAAAATCTTCCTACGACCAGAGCTGCCAGCTCTGTTCAGGTATTGTGACGGGTCAGTGGCCGCTGTCACAATACAATGCAAACAGCGGGATTCCTCAATTGACACTTGTAGTGTTGATGGAGGAATCTGCTCTATTTTTTTTTTCATTCAGCCCACGGGTTGAGAAACGAGAAAAATAGAGCAGTGTATGGCCAGCCTTAGTCTACCATCTTCTACGCAGAGAGTATTGCTGTGAAGAAAACTTGAGACTCCATTGCAGGCAGGCCCAGCATGCAGATTGAGGTTTTGACTTCATTTGCTGTTTCTTGTATGTTGGTGACCTAAAGAGGACCTCCCCCTTATCTTAAAAATGACAACAAAGGCACCTTTAGAAACGGTATTAATGGCAATCTACATACAGATACTTACAGATGGTATCAGGCTTTTTATTCTTTACAATCCTTATTCTTCTTTTCCTTCCCATTCTTCTCACGGTGGTCATTTTCACCAATGAATCCATCTCCCTTTACTTTCTGGAACTCTCTGCGTCTGCCTCCTGGAACTTAAATACTATCCTTGTCGCACTCCTTACCGATATGTCCCTTGTAGTGGGGGGTGCTCGCAGTGACTGCGGATGGCGCCGCAAATGTCAGCAGAATTGTAGAAATGTCACCAGCACACCAGTCCTTTTAAGATAGCAAAAGCTTCATTTAATGAAGTTTTTTGTCATATGAACAACAAGCGCTTTCGGGACCACACAGGGTCCCTTCATCAGGCTGCTGGGACTGCTGAGAGACTGGAGCTGAGCTGCTTGGACTGCTGAGAGACGGGAGCTGAGCTGCTGAGTTACTGCTGGGAGATAGGAGCTGAGCTGCTGAGTTACTGCTGAGAGACGGGAGCTGAGCTGCTTGGACTGCTGAGAGACGGGAGCTGAGCTGCTGAGTTACTGCTGGGAGATAGGAGCTGAGCTGCTGAGTTACTGCTGAGAGACGGGAGCTGAGCTGCTGAGTTACTGCTGGGAGATGGGAGCTGTGCTGCTTGGACTGCTGAGAGACTGGAGCTGAGCTGCGGAGTTACTACTGGGAGATGGGAGCTGAGCTGCTGAGTTACTACTGGGAAGGGGGGGGGGGGGCCCAAGGACCGACCATTTTTCTTTTACCAAGCTACAGACATATTTACTTTGGTGACTGTGCTGTGAATTTTCAGGATAAATTGATCCACAGTGCCTGCAGCTACAGAGGTCAGTGATGACTTGTTTTAAAGCTCATCTATTGCTCAATAAGAATAAGTATATCTTCAAATGCCAACAGTAACATTAAGCTGAGTTTTGGATCTTAATAAAGGCCATGTGTTAGAAGATTTGTGCCCTCATTAGTTAATTATTTAGGCCTGCAGCCTTCCTTTAATTTATATTTATGTGCCTCATTTAAAGGGAACAACTTACAGTAAATTAGGGTATAAATATTGAAGTCGGCATGTTGGAATATGTGAGCTCCGCAGCTGTCACTGAAAAACGCAAAACAAGTGTGCTGGTTGCAAGTTCTGACTTCAGTGACTACATGCTTGTTCTGGGTAAGAGACACACTAAATGGAGAAGCAAGGATAAGGATATGGGTCCTGGGCCTGCAACTGTAAGACCAAGTTAGCAATTGCAGCACTTATGTATCTGTCCTTGTGGATTCCCTTTGAGGCCAACTAAGGAACACACGCATCCACATACCAATGTATTTTTCTGCAACAAAGAATGAGAGCTACATTAAAAAAAATACGGAACACAAGATGCAAATGCATTGAATTATTTATTGATAGTGCAAATAAAAATTAAAAAATAATTCTTAAACAATATTAAAACCGATCTGCTTAAAGATAATTAATATCAGATGTTTTACCTTCCTTAAATAATCAAAAAATGTCTTCCAAACTTTAATACTTTGAAAAAGTCAGAGCTTAAAGTGAACCCATGCAGGGCAAAGCAACAGAGGGAATAAACTGCCCCATCCCCAGCTACACATACCTTTCCATTGCTCCCCCTCAATTAAACTGTGAGAAGAAAAATACTCGGTACTTCCAGGTTCGGGGATTAGGAGACTCACTCCCCTTCCACTTATGTGACAGCGTTGGTGCTTGGCCACGCAGATACCCAGCCCTGTCACATAGGAGAGGGGTGAGAGCCCTCAGCCCCCCGCAAGTGCCATGTAAAGAGCTTGGGCTTTCTCAAGGGCAAAAAAAAAAGGGGCTTTCCCTCTTCACCCTGATAGCCAAACAAAGCTGCAGGGGAGTGAAGGAAAGGTATGCAAAGCTGGGAAGATGGCAATTAAGTGAACCTGTTGCTTTGCTCTGCATGGAGAAAGCACAGGTTCTCTTTAAAGGGGAACGCCAATAAGACTTAACCTGTAGTGTACGATAAAGGGGAATATAAAATGAAGTTAAGTCCATGCATTTTTGTTCGCCACTTAAAATGTCTGGACTGCAGAGCGCCCCCGGGCAACCATGGCCTGTACCTCCAACTCACCGCAATGGTCTGCAGTGACACCTACTGGAGCGAGATGGTAAAACAAACCAGCAGATCCCAGAACTGTCCAGAGGCGAGTCCTAATGGCGTTACCCTTTAAAGTTTTCGGGGTGACAATTCGGACAATGGAGCTGCATGATTTTGTTATAAAGATGGCTACATAAAACATGAAGTGTACATTCCTACAAAACTTGTGCACCTAAAAAAGTTGCTGTGACCCACAGCAACCAATCGTATTTCCACTCCCTGTAGAAATCCAATGAGAACGCCAGGTTGCTTGCTGAATATTTGGTTTTTGCGGGACACAAAAACTACTCCGGGCACAGGTTTTAATATACATCCCTGTGTGGCCATAAACATCACGTCTACCCTTCTACTGACCAAGTAAAGCCAATCTCGTTGATTTCCATTGTCAGTGAAGCCCTGGCCAAAATCATAATTGTTACTGGAATCGAACAGTTTAACGTATTCAGTCTTTTCATTTCCAGAGCAAAATGCAAGGCTACTTGTTCAAGTTAATCCTCTTTATTTGATGAAGAAGGCTGTCCCTTTCCATGAAAGCCTCAGCAAGAGCCATCTTGGTTTTGGCCAGTTCATGTTTAAGACATTCATTTTCTTCAAGGAGCTGCAAGAAAAAAAAATAAAGGAAGGCAATTAATATGATTTCAACTATAGGGGGGATTTATCAAAACTGGAGCAGACAGAATATGGAGAAGTTGCCCAGGGCAACCAATCAGCTTCTCTCTTCAGTTTGTTCAGTTAAGATTTGAAAATGAAACAGAGAAGCTGATTGGTTGCCAAGCACGGCTGCTCCAGATTTTGTCTGCTCCCCTTTTGATAAATTCCCACCTATGTGTTTTAGAATACACTTCTGCTCTGAAGATATGAAATAAGTAGTGTGTATTGTTTCTACATAATTCAGAAAGACACTTAGGGAACTATGTTAAATAGAGTGCGGTATCTGCTCTCTGCAGGACATGGCAGTGAACCTGCATTTTACAGTCTATTTATAAAGTGCAGAACATGGTGTTGAGCCTGTGGCGTCCTATGGAGTGTTCTCTGCATAATGCTGCAGAGAACACTCTGATGCAGGGGGAAAAGACCTGTCACATCCTCCAACCTAATATGTGTTAAAATCAATGATGTTTTGAATACAGCGTAGAAGGAAAGCATCCTAGTAAGGTTTGTACATATGTTTGTGCCCTGCTTTTGAGATTACCTCTTACTTCTGGAAGGTACACTGACACAGGAACTGAGAGTTCATTTAAAATAAGCTCCTTTAAATCAATAAGTGTTTTTTGGCTTTGGGAATTGACCAAAGCCATGCATTGTTGTTAGTCTTCCCACCATAGATTTCAGATTACACCAGATTACAGCCCTGGTGACAACGTTGTTGTAAGAGGTTTTAACTAGGGATGTCCTGATACCGATACCAGTATCTATATCGAGGCCGATACCAGGCATTTTCACGAGTAATTGTACTCGTGAAAATGCCCGGATTCTTCATCTCCTGCCTGTCCGGTTCTTTATCTCATCCTCCTCCTTCCCGGCGTAGGCACAGCCATGGACAGCCCCGGGGGCGGAACTACCGCCCCAGGGCTAGAAGCTGGGGGATTCCTGCCGCACACTGATGAGAACTTGGCCGGGAGGTGGATGAAAGTCGCGGGGCCCAGCAGTGCAGATAGTCGGCCGGACTGGACGTGGCATCATCGCCGGTCTGGACATGGGAGAGGCTGGGTCCCGGCATTGCCGATGAGGTGGAGTGCCCGCAGAGCCACTGCAGATGTCCACGTCGCCCGGGTGAGATCGACATGTAGCCTGGTGAGAGGAATTCTGCTTTGGGGACGTGTATTCGCAGAACACATGTTCCCAAAGCAGAATGCTATTCTGCCTCGGGGACATGTGTTCTGCCTCGGGGACATGTGTTCTGCTGTGGGGACATCCATATTTAGCCCTGGTGAGAAACTGCCCTAAATCATCAGTCTGTGTTGTTTTACACAAAAATTTCACCTGTCGCTTTAAGAAAAAGTATCAGTAATTGGTATCGGCAAGTACATAAGGGACAGTACTTGTACTTGGTCTTAAAAAAAGTGGTATCGGGACATCCCTAGTTCTAACCCTTCTCTGCTCTATCCAAAACTAACAAAAAAAACCTTAGCTAGAGATACACTTTAAATTATTACCAGCCGCTGGGATCAAATGTGCTGAAGAGGAAAGCGATGAGAAATAAAAATAAAAAATAAGCCACCCTACATGATGTCATCAAAGCTTGCTGCCTGCAATGTAAAGTGGGCTATGTAGTCCCCAGAAGGATGCATTACGTGACGTGGCAGGAAAGACACCACATCAGGACGCAAAGATTACAGGAAGCAGGAGACAGACAGGTGCAAGATAGGAAGCACATATATGATGAAGAAACATGAAAGAATTATTTGTATGTAGCATATACCTAGTTTTATTAGCTGCTATAGAACTGATAGAATAGGAAGGTTCATCGTTTGACTTTAGAACTCCTTTAACTATGAAGTGTTTCATTATTAGTTACAGACAATGAGAATTCTTTGGGAAATACTAGGGCTTGATGCCTGGAAACATGTAGGAGAAAAAAAAAAAAAAAAGAAGAACACGAAGGGGCCGATTTATAAATCTTCTGCCCAGCGTATAGCTGAGTGAATTCCGTTCCTGCGACACTGCTGCCACTAGATGGAGCCCAGGAGCATCAACTGGCTGTCCTTTGCTGTCTTGGAAATCATCTCAATATCATGTTTTTCAGGTCATTCCTAACCAGCAAAAATGACATATTGCTAGTGTGTACAAGATTGCATTGTGATCTGTGAAGTGTTCAGCGGTTTAAGCGGTAGGCATGTTGTATATATTGCATGGTACAAACACAAAAGTCCATTTTAATTCCAGGCTGTAATGCAATTAGATAAGATAACACCAAGGGGGCGAATATGCATGGCACTGTAAATGCAAAAAACTAAATATGTGATTGCGTAATAGGGAGGGGGAGGAAGTGCATGAAAAACAATGCAATTTAATGGTGAAAGGTCTGCTTTGAGGAATGCAGCAGTGTCATCTCCCTGCCCCCAGTCTACTGAATGGGCAGTGATAGAGCAGCAGCAGGCTGATGAGGCCATCCCTCTGTCTGTTCACTCTGCTCCTGTCAGCATGTTCCTTGTCACACTCCTGCATGTAGCAAACATGATTGACTCCTAGTGCTGACCCTTCCTCACCTAGAGTTCTGCTGTACAGGGAAAGGTCAGGACAAATTCAGGCACATATACTACTTGCATTCAAAAAATACACTTAATAGTATATCAATACATTTGAAGCTGCCTTGCTTTAAGTGTTTTCAATTGAAGTGAATTCAACTTTAAAGAACTGTTTTATCTCCCCCAAATTAACCCCTTGCAGTGGGCCTACCCCCGCATTGCAATGGTTAATTGCTCGTTTTTGTCTAGGGGCAAAAATAAAGAAGATACACTCACCTGATCCTCGGTCCTGCTGCATCCAGCGTTCACCTCTGCCCCCTCCGCTCAGTGAACGTCCTCACATCTAATAGACCTGCATTAGACATGATGATGTCACAGGTCCTTAGACTGGGGGAGAAGAGGCTGCGGGGAGTGGCCTAGTAGCCACATGGAACTGAGGATCAGATGAGTATATTTTCCTTATTAACAAACACTTAACCCTTGCAGTGCGGGAGGGGCCATTGGAAAAAACCCGGAGTTCCTCCTTAAAAGGAGAACTATGAGATGAGTGCTTTTCACTCACCTCATAGTTCTAGCCGACCTGTGACAATGAGACTGTCACATGTCGGCTCAGTAGATCGGGAGGTGAGCGAACACATACCGGCGTTCGCTCACCTCTCGATCCTGTCACGGCTCTCTGCCGTGACAGGGGAGGGGCTGGATTCCCCGCTCCGATCCACCAGCGCTGACTGGCGGAACGGACGGGGGAGGGGGCGGGTACAGCTGGCTCTGCCTCTAGATAGGCAGAGCCAGCTGTCAGTCACGCAGCTGGGCGGATCCTGGCACAATTGTCGGGATCCGCTTCAGCTGCGGCGTCTCAGTATACCGCGAGCTACAGCTTGCGGTATACTGAGCTTTGGGTGACGGGAGGACGCTAGTTTGTGTCTCCCGTTACCCTAAGGAGAACTATGGGGAAAAAACTTAACCCCATAGTTCTCCTTTAAGAGGAAGTCTAGAAGCAAATCCAAAATTCCATTTAAGTGCAAGAAGTAGCAAGTTATTGTAGCAAGTTGAACTTCTTTGGCACTATAAATACTGCTGCTCACTGGGTAACATTTCTGAAGTGTATTCCCAGCTAGAACCAGCAGCCCAAAAAGGATATAAAGATTTAATTGTGAACTGCTGATTAATCCCGAACATTCCACAGAGAGCGTCAATCTCCCCCCCGGGACACGAGAGGTGAACTGGCACTCACTCCCATCGTCTGATTAATCGGGAGCACTTCAAAGACATAAGTGATTTCATGAGAATTCATTTTGGACAAAGAGTTAGCTGCTTAGGCAAACAGTTTTCGGAGTGAGATCACGATTTTCTATCGAACTTCTGAAGGATCTCCAAGTGTTCAGAAGATTAGCTTATTGCGGAGTTTCAGCACAGTTCAACTTTAATCATTAAACGGGAAGGATAACATTTAAAGAACTCCGGGCAGAATAAAATGTAACCCTTTTTATTTTTTACTATATTAAAAAGGAAAAATTAACGAAATTTAAAAAAAAACAAAAAAAAAAAAGTTTCCCCTATATTAAATGATAAAACATTTATTATTACCCAATTTTTTGGTAAAAAGAGGATTTGTAGCTTGCACATTCAGGGTTAAGTGATAGGTTCTCTTGAAATTACCAAATCCCCTACCAACTGATAGACACCTTTGCTGCATGCCCCTGCTGTTTCATTTGGAAATACAATGAGGGGGGTTTATCAAAACTGGAGCAGAGAAAATCTGGAGCAACTCTGCACGGCAACCAATCAGCTTCTCTCTTTCATTTTCAAATCTTATCTGAACAAACTGAAGAGAGAAGCTGATTGGTTGCCCTGGGCAACTGCTCCAGAGTTTTTCTGCTCCAGTTTTGATAAATTCCCCCGTTTGCTTCTGGGTATGGGGGAGTATATATGCTCTTCTGCCCAAAATGCAATGCTCAGCCAGAACCCTGTCACCTGGGGAAAGGGAGCAGGTCATTAACCCTGTGTAAACTCTGACACAGGCCTAACACAGGGTTAAGACCCACTGGTCAGTAGGTGGGTGAAATGGGGATGTTAGCTTTTATGAAAACCTGAATAGTAAAAAAAAAAGTGCCCCCTGCAATGAAGACAGGAAGTACCTCTCCCGCAGCCCAACCCACCAAACTTTGCTGTATGGAAGAGATTTTGCTGCCTGAAGAATCTCCAGAATCTGACACCTACAGCACTTCCAAGTGTGTCAGATCCCTGGCTCCCTCTCAACTCAGTGGTTCGAACCTCCCGCCTCTACACCACTACTGTATCCCATTATGATGTAGGGACCAGGGGGAGGAACCAGAGAGTGCAGCAGGAGACCAGGAATCTGTCAAAATCTGAAGGCTTTTCAGGTAGCCAAACCTTTTCAATATAGCCAAGTTTTTCAGTGTTGCTTCCAGGACACCTTACCTGCTCTTTACTAACAGCCATTGTTTTTTGATTGAAGCTTTTAATCCCTTCTACTGGTTTGGCCTGGACAGGGCCATCGCAAAGTGTCTGTGTGCATTTTGTAGCGCTGCTTCTGTGCTGTATACTTTTGGTATTGTCACAGTTTGTGGAACCTATATGGTTCACTTCTTTAGTATTTGAGGTGGAGTTGGTGCTTGAATCTGGATTACCTGAGGAAAAAAACAGGAGAGATAACAATAAGAAAAACTTAGTATCTACGTGCCAGACTGAAGTGGACCTATGCTGAATTGTTATAGTAATGCCATGTAAGCAACATTTTTGGGGTATATAAAAACAAATGATAAAATAAAAGTCTTTCTGGCCAATGGCTCGGATATATTGATGCCAAAAGCATCAACAGTGTAGCCAAGCAACCGGCATTTTCAAAATGCATGGTCATCAATTGAAGGAACCATGCTTCTTTCATGATGGGTTCCATTTGTGGGTGCAATGCTCTGGCAGCACTGAGTGAGTTTTCATGATTAAATGCTCAGTGCTGTCGGGGATGTGCCATACATTGTACTGGCCCACACGGCACTGATCATTCATTCATAAAAGCTCACTCAGTGCTGTGGGGCTGTGATCTGTCTGCGGGGCCTGTGTTTTCAAGCAGTCCCGGCAGATAGCGCTGCTGGGCAATGTGATCTGAGTGATCTTTTATGAATGAATCTCTGAGCGTCGGGCCTGTGTCGTACAATGTACTGGCCCTGACAGCGCTGATTGTTCATTCAGTGCTGTCGGGGGAGTGTATGTTTACTAGCAGCCGGCAGTTCTATCACACAGCCCCTATCACAGAGCCCCAACAGTGCAGATTGTTTATTTATGAACGATCACTCAACGCTGCATGGCTATGTGATCGATCTCCCGGGGCTTTTATAAACGCAATAAGGGAAAAAAAAGTCACCGGCACTCCAACTGTGAGGCAACCTTGTCTTTTATTGACGCAAGTTCATACTATTACAAAGCAAATGACATTCAGCACCGCATAGGGTCCCTACATCAGACAAACAATGTGTTCAAATTGTTTGCCTAATGAAGGGACCCTATGCAGCCCCGAAACGTTGTTTGCTTTGCGATATTATGAATAAAAGACAAGGTTGCATCACAGTTGGAGTGCCGGTGACTTTTCTCATTGGTTTCAAGTGCGGCGCCATCCGCGTCTCGCTTCAGCGCCCCTGCTACAAGTCTTGGGATCTATCCGTCAGGCGTTCAATGGGACATGTACAATTGCTTGTAAACGCAGCCCCAGCCGATAGATCACAGCCCTGAAAGCGGAGAGAATTCATTCATAAAAGATCACGCAGTGCTGTAGGGCTATGATCTATCTGCCCGGCTGTGTTCTTACAAGTAGCCCCAGCAGATAGTTCACAGTCCTGCAGCACTGAGTGGTCTTTTATGAATGAACAGTCAGTGCTTTTGGAGCTGTGTGATAGAGCTGCTGCTGCCCTGTATGTTTACTAGCAGCCGGCAGTTCCATCACACAGCCCTGTAGTGCTTATTGTTCATTCATAATAGTACGCAAACCGCTAAGAGAGGTGGTGGAGGCTTAATGCTGGCTGTACCTCCCCAAAAACAGAAAAACCCATATTTTATGCTTCAGACTGGGGCGGAGCCACAGCCAGCATTAACAAATAGAGGTGCTTTTATTCTGCAATGGTGCCACCGATCCGAATGGGACCAAGTGCTATATGCATTTAGTCCCCTGGGTGTTTTTGTGAGAATTCTTTAAATCATAGAGTGCAACTCCACATACAACTTGCTGCACAACCTGCTGGGCAGGGACCTGTTATTGCATATAGTACATACATATTTTAGATATTCACCCCAAATACCGATGAACTAGGGTCCTGCTGTATTTCCATGTAAACTTGTTCCCTTTACTTATCTGTCCTCCATGATTAACTTTAATCTGCAAATCTGACCAATCCCATTACAGAAGGGGAAGAATGGAAGCTTACCTCTGATATAAAAAGATCCATCATCATATCGTTCTACCAAGAAATTCTCGATATTTAGCATTAAGGGCTCTGGATGTTGCTCACTGTTGTTATTCCGTGGACTGTCATCCTAAAAGGCAAAAAGATGCTTTAGAATTGATATGCGATGCAATGGTCATCACACAGACTGATACATATTGTCTTTTACAGACATGATCAATCCACACACATTTGTCACTCTAAACTGACAACTCCAGTGACCTTCAATGGATAGTTGTCCTGTACATCGCCCACGCTCCCAAATAGACGTATGCAGCTGTATTTACCCAAATCACTCTCTAGCCTCTGACAGCCTTTCCAGGAGTAGGGTGAGGGGTTGGGTAATCTCCTTCCAGTCTTTTTGGTTCTCAATGACCTAATCTTACCTTTTGGTAAAGTGGATCTATTATTGAAGATCACGATTCAATAGGGCAATGTAGCAGTGTATTAAAGTATACATACTTTAGTTATCAATATTATACTGCAGTTACATAGCGTCAAAATAAAACACAAATGATTTTAGATTGTTTTCCTGAATATAAAATTACATACTGTATAAAAAAAAAGCAGTGGGCTCATCCCATCAGGGACATGTGGTCAGGGGAGGCAGAGCCTCACCTAGAATTATGGAATAAAAAGCGGTCAGCTTCAAGTCTGAAGCCGACAGCTTTTCCTCCATTCAGATCGGCATCTAATAGGCTACAGAGCAGGGAAAGCCTCCCCACTGTGTAACCTGTCATGGATGCAGCGCTGCCTGTTAATTACAGGCAGGGCTGCATCCGGCTTTTGACGGGTAGTTAGTGAGGGACTCCTCCCTGTCTCCTTCACACTAGCTTGGGGACGGGTTTGGGGCGTGGCTTCTCTGGGGCGTGGCCAATCACGTACCATTCAGTTACAGTTTACATCTACTTTAAAAAGGTGACAGTTTCCTTTTAATGCAGATTAATAAATTTTTCCCATTCATCTTGCCCTCTTTCCAATGTAGTTTAATCACTTTGGGCGTCACTAAAGCAACATTATATTACTGGATGGTGAGTCTGCGGGGGACAGTGCTGGGGACTGTACAATTACAGAGCTGCTAGGGAACACATTCTTTATGTTTTTTGCCCAAGCTTTAATAAAATACCTCCTCCTGCAGGCACCTTCTGTTATAGGGTGACAACACTGTGTCCCCATTTCCAAAATGTTCTTCCATGATGTCACCCCTGTCACACACCCCATCGATGGAGACAACAAGTGGCTGTGCCAACACATTGCACAGCTATGGTCCACTGTTGTCACCATAAGGAAACCTGAACTTTAGATTGTAAGCACCAATGAGCAAGTCACTCCTAACTCTCATGTTTTGAATTGTATTGAAACATTAACTGTCTCCCTTTATTCTGTAAAAAGCTGTGCAAACTGTTGGTGCTCTATAAATACTTTATAATAAATATAATAAATGATGTGCAGCCATCACTGGAGTGCATGTAGACAGGAAGTGGCTGAAAAAGGGCTGGAGAAGTTCAGCGTTGCAACAAAGGAGCTAAAAAAATGCCATTTATGATACAGGGTACTTTAGCCAATCACGTACCATTCAGTTACAGTTTACATCTACTTTAAAAAGGTGACAGTTTCCTTTTAATGCAGATTAATAAATTTTTCCCATTCATCTTGCCCTCTTTCCAATGTACATTTCAATACTATATTCCCTTTAGCAGGAAAGTAAGGCTCCAGATTGGCCCACCCCTTATGTAGTCATATCGGTCTTGGTAAGCAGCATATAGTATGCACCGGTGGTAAATGCAATACAACAATTACATTGTAATAGAATAATCCATTAAAGATGGTGATTCATGCTTGTCCTCTAGAAATATTACCTGCACATGTGGCATCAGGAGATTCGGGAAACCACGGGGGTTTCACAGGTACCAGCCAATATACTGTAATAGCTTTCTGCCTGGGGTGAATCATTTCTAATCTAATATCCCCAGCTTGCCAGAGAGGAGAATATCAAAAACGATGCTCATTGTGTCACTGGAGCTGGAAGATTTTTTTTTTACTTGCCATTTGGAAGTGCCTGGCTGGCAATTTAATTTAAAGCTGAATACAGGCAGATATCCGAAAACACCATTTAATACAGTTGCATAATTTAAAAAATTAAACAATTTTTTAATACTAAAAGTATAAAACCCCAATTTACTTTCTGACATCCCCTGCATTGCATGAAGGGCCAGCACTGTAAGGCAGTACAGACACCATCGCTTATGTTGTGAATAGGCTTATTGGAGGTGATAGCACAGGGGGTAGATCCTTGACCAGGCTGTGCTCCCTAACTGCACTGGAGGTCAGAAATGTGGCTATACTGTTTAAAATAGCAAATCTTTCCGCAGGCAATGTTCATATAGAAGTATTTCAACTCTGTCTTTGTCTGTAGTTAAGATATAGTTTTTTTTGTAAATGTAAATATTATACTCCCTGGTTTTGGGGGCACCTGAGGCACTCTAGTCAATGGGTAATGCTATGTGGGCACACCTTCAAATGATTGAGCTCAAGTGTTTCCAGTGCTGTTAATAATACTTCATACAAAGACATTTTATTCAAATGTGCACTTTCACCCATTTGGAAACACTTTGGGGAGGCCCGCTTCTCTTCCCCTGAGATGACTGTGCCCCTTGTGCACAAAGCCAGTTCCAAAAGGAATGGTTTGAGGAGTTTGGTGTGGGGGAACTCAAGTGACCTGCACAGATCCCTGATCTCAACCCTAGTGTACTAGAACAGTGAACTGGAACATCTACTGTGAGCCAGGTCTTCTCATCCAATATTAGTACCTGACCTCACAAAAGTTATTTTGCCTGAACAAAAATGTATTTTGCATATTCCCACAAACACGCTCTAAGATCTTGTGGAAAGTTATGGCCAAAAGGAGTACCAACTTCATGCTAATGCCCATGGTTTTGGAATGGGATGTCCAACAAGATCACATAGGTGCGGTCAGGTGTTTACAAACCTTTAGCCATACAGTGTATGTGCAATCGCTATGGGGTTAAGTCTTTTCCCCATAGTTCTCCTATGGGTAACGGGAGGACACAAACTAGCGTCCTCCCGTCACCCTAGGCTCCGTATACCGCGAGCTGTAGCTCACGGTATACTGAGACACCGCAGTATACCGCGAGCAGCAGCTGGCGGTATACTGAGACGCCGCAGCTGAAGCGAATCCTGACAATTGTGCCGGGATCCCCGCAGCTGCGTGACTGAAAGCTGGCTCTACCTATCTAAAAGGCAGAGCCAGCTGTAACCGCCCCCTCCCGCGTCCGTTCCGCCAGTCAGCGCTGGCGGATCGGAGCGGGGAGGGGGGAATCCAACCCCTCCCCTGTCACAGCAGAGAGCCGTGACAGGATCGAGAGGTGAGCGTACGCCGGTATGTGTTCGCTCACCTCCCGATCTACTGAGCCGACCTGTAACAGTCTCATTGTCACAGGTCGGCTAGAACTATGAGGTGAGTAAAAATCACTCACCTCATAGTTCTCCTTTAAGTGGCAAGTGATTCCAGGGCAGCCATGTATACAGCCTATTCTTTCTCTCAATACTGCAGCAAAGTGATTGTGCCTTACTGTTCTTCTCCATCAGTGTACTCAGCCTCTCTGTGTTGCTAGTTATTTCAAGCTAAACTTCAGCCAGATATGAAAATTAATGCAGCTCTGTAATCATCGATACATCAACAAATATATAATATATTTAATATGTACAGTGTGATGTGACCTGGTATAAGCCTCCTGCCATTCATTGTACAGCACATCTCAGATTAGAAAAGGGAGAAGCAGCATAATAAGCCAATCAGTTGTGCTGCAGTGCTCAAGCGCCGACAAAGGGCATGCTAACAGGAGGAGCGTGTAAAAGAAAGATGATGTTTATAAGTCTTCAGGTTCTTGTTTTGCTACCCATTCACAGACTGGGGAAGGACCTGTGTTATTGAAATGCAGCATAGAAAAATCAGGTTTGCACCCCTGCCAGAAATGTGCTGGACTAAATGGACAGAAATACAAATCCTTTGGCAGGTAAAACAGCTTCATTAAATGTATTTTATCTGTGTATTCAGCTTTAATCTTAATGGCCCCGCATCGCTTGGAATGTGCAAAGAAATACCCATGGAGATATAAAACAATGAACGTACCTAGATGTGCAATACACTACATTTAGGAAAATCATGTTACAATAACCCAGATATATAGTTATAAATATTCACCAGAATCTGTTGGAAGAGGCAATAAATTCATTTATAATAACCTGTAGGTGTAGCCGGACTTTCTGAACCTTAATCTTCATTGGCATGACTTCAGCCACCGAGTCGTCTTCCACAAAATGGCGGATATTCGCCAGGGTAGACGTGAGGAACTCCGAGGTGAAATCTGTCACTTGGCACTGGAGGAACCCGTTTTCAGCTGCTAATAAAGAATAGCGCTTAGCGCTAGGGCCGGTCTCTAATCTCAGGCTGATTTCAGGAGACGACACCCTCTCTTCTGCAGACGAGGGCTTTTGATCAGAACCTGATTGAGAAAACAGAAAAATAAAAACGAACATTTTAAAACTCTCCCCCAAAAAATGTGCACACTACTAGGGATGCACCGATGCAGGGGATGCAAATGCCGAAAGTGCCATTTTTTGGCTGAAATATCGCTGCATCCATTCTTTATGCCACAGGAGGCCGAGCGCTGCGGGAGGAGAGCACGTCCCCCCCTCCCCGGTCTGCTCAGTCTCCTGTCACCGATCAGGAGAGTGGCAGTGTGGGCAGAGACAGCCATTGCTGTCACAGGAGGCTGAGCTCTCCTCCCGCACCGCCCCGCCTCCTGTGACAGCTGATCCAGAAAGGAGAGCGTGTAACATACACCTGTGCTCATGTAGTTACAGAATGAACCGCATTCAGTGCCGTGCAGTGAAACACATCGCCTCTCCTCCCTGCTTGTCCTGACAGATGGCTGTAAATATGCTTCTCCCATAATCCCTCACAATCGGCGTCTAAGGCGGTTTCTTCTTCACAGATTAATATAAGGCAATTGTTTTCACAAAGCTGTAATTCCTCAGGACTGTGCAATTTCTCTCGTGGATTTACTAGACCCCATCACTGCACAGGCCGGGAGATTAAAGCTCATCCCTCCCCTTACCAATAATAAAAGGCCCCATCCGCAGCCTTCGGATTTAAAGAGAACCTGTACTCTGTTTAACACGGTAACAGTTTTGTGTCTCTTCTATTTTGATCATTTTTATGCTCCAATGAATCCTCCTCGGACTGGAAAAAATACAGTCCATGTGCAGGCCTGGCTCAGAAGGTTTCAACAAGCGGCTTGGAGTCTTGGTGGGCAATATCTTGCTGAATTGGGAACAATTGAGTAGAAATGTTTTTTTTGGGGGGGGGGGTTGACTTCAGAGATGCTACTCTGACTCTCGTGCTAGGAGCTCCCCTTTAATTATCCTTACATTTACATGTCCAGCAGAAGAGACAGTGAACGGATCTGGTAGAAACAAGAACACTTCCAGGGGTGCTTACAAATGAACTAAAGCCAAACCTTTTTTTTTGGCTTTACTTCTCTTTTGGGTCACAAGAGGACATTTACTAATGTCCTCCTGTGATCCAAACTGAGAATATACCGTTATACTGCCTGCTATATGATGACAGCGCGAAGCCACACTGCAGCCAGGAAGAATCCTGGCAATATTGCCCGATTGACAGCTGGCTCTGCTAGAGCCCGCCCCCTCATCTGTCTGTTCCTCCAATAAGCGCTGGAGGAATAGACAATAGAGGGGGGGAATCCCCGATGACTGACAGTCACCGCTCACTGCATGGAGAAGAACGTGAGCTGAGCGATCAGTTGTTTGTGAACCCTCAGCTTTCGATCTACAGAGCCGACGTGTGACAGCTGCAGTGTCACACACTGACTATAAGAATTGGGAAGAGTACATTTTGCTTTTCCAATACTTTTGCTTTACGCAGTTGCAGCACATGATAGAAAAGTAAACTATTGGAAATAAAACGTAACCCTTATAAAGCACCCCTGGCAATGTTATAGATTGTGCCAAGCCCTTTCACTGTCATTTTTGCAGGCCAGCTTGCTCTCTAAGCAAGTAAAAGTGAAAAAAAAATAATATCCTGAATACTATCATTATATGCATTGTTTGCACAATGTTGTCAAAATGCAAATTTTTTTTTTGTGACTGCGGTCCTTTAGATATTCTGTGACCAGCAGCCTTTTTGATCTCATTCTACAAGGCATTTTTTTTTTTAATTTAACTACAGGTCTCTGCTGTAGCATGACTGACAATTAGGACAGTTCACATACAGTACATGCACTATAAATATGCACTTGGTGGCCAAGAATTCTATTTTCATTTTATGTGCGCATTTTTCTAATATGTTTGCTTAACTTAGAGCGCCACCTAGTGATGGAGCTTGAGTACTACCGGCCCATATGTGACCACATACAGGAGGCCAGTAGGAGCAACTTTCAGAAACAAAGCCCTGATCTCAACCAAACCCAAACCAGTGGGAAGAACTGGAATGTGAACCAAATCAGCCGACATCATAAATGTTCTTGCGGGCAAACTAAAGCCAATCCCCCAAAAAATATTCCAACATTCAGCAGAAATATTGTCTCAAATTAGCACTATAACCTACCATTGAAAAATATGTGGCTCTGCACTTTTTTTTCCTCTTAGTACAGTTCTCCAGTTTTCTCATAGCCCCTTGAAAAGTCCCACAAATACCCGCTGATCCTCCCAGTGAAGTCCACCTAATGCAGCTTCCTGTGATGGTGTGGTAACAATGCTGCACTGCTCCGGAAATCAGAGACTGGTTGCCACCATCATGTAGGCTGCGTCTGCTTGCATTACAGAGGGATGGAAAAAAATGTAGCATGGGCCGTAACTATATATGAATAAGGCTACGGGTGAAACATGTGAGGGGCTGGAGCTGGTTGGGGGCTTTCAGTGCCGATATTTGCTGTTTTATACACACTGTTACACTGGATTTGCTGTGAATTTCAATAAAGTCTGCAGTATTGATAGTGTGGTCTCTCTGGATAGTGTGGTCTGTTCGTATACTGCTACATTCCAAGGTGGAGATGCACCTATTAGACCAGAACCTGGGGAGTCCTGATGGCAGCTAAGGAATTGGAGCTGTGAGATTTCTTTTGGCTCTATATCAGCATTGTTGCTGCTGATTCACGAGCTTGTCAGTCAGTACCTGTATACACCGACTGCTGCCCGCTGCTTTCTGGATTGGCAGCACAGCCTCTGTTAGTGAAACCCTCCCACTGTGAGCTGCAGTGCCTGGGAAGGGGAACATGTGAGACACAAATAAAGGATGGAAATTTTTGTAGTGAACAGAGAGAACTAGGAACAATGCTAACTGATAATTCAGCAGAGGCAGCGTGCACAGTAAGCTCGGGATAAACATATTTTGCGCACTAATCATGCAAACACTTAAATATACTTTTTAAACAGACCAAAAAGGTGCAAATAAGAAAAGTTCATTGTTTTGGTTTACATAAAACCTAAAGAAGAACTTTGTGATTCTGTGGTCAAGCTATGAACCTAAAAATATTTATATACAGTATTCTTAGCGAGCAGATAATGAGAATACAGGAAGCCCTCCGTTCTTCTTTTAAAGCTCATTTACTGCTTAAGAATATGTAAAAACCTGTCCATAGGCTGGCCACAGGCTCACTTACATCAGCTGGAACATGAATGGTACTATGACATAAATATAATTTAAAGGACAATCCCTTACTCAAGCTCCGATTGTTGAGGTATTGCCAAACGCTGACATTCCCGAGCTGTTTCGGAACCACTTGATTCACTTGAAGGCAAATGGTGGCATCTTCTCCCTTAATATCGATTCCGCCGTTCACTCCATTTACTTTAAATACCACAACAGACATCTGCAGGGAAGGAACAGAGGTTATGTGGGCACCAAAGAAACCTGTGTGCAGTCTTACTTTGCAAGAGACTAGGGACACTACTTGAGTGGAGTTTCCCCGGTCCAGATGCAAAAACATACCAGTAGGTTCAAGTCCATCTAAAGCCAATACTTTTTAGCTTTTCAATAGAGTACAGAAAGGTTAAAATCCCTGTCAAGTCAGTTTTCTTTTTGTCTTCATCCTGTTGTGGAGATATCTTTCCACTTCCTGTCGCAGGGACACAGCAGGATGCAAGAGGAAGAGATCTTAAAGTGTTGCCCTTAAGATTTCCCCTATATTCCGATTTTAGTGACAGCTTCATAATTTTGGGTTTCTCATCACCTAGTGACAATGGTCACTAGAACAAATAGAAAGGGTTAATCTCCCCAAAAGGGGGTGACAATGCTGCACTGCTCCTGAATTCAGAGCAGAGTTGCCACTCTCGTGTAGGCTGGGCCTGCTTGCATTACAGTGGGATGAAAGAAATGTTGCAGGAGACATGGCTATCAGTATTATCACTGCTGATACACAGGCTTCTAGCTTGTCAATTAACACCCGGCCACACCTAGTCCTGCTCACTGCTTTCTAGATTGACAGCACTTCCTCTGCTTCTGAAACCCTCCCACTGTGAGCTGCAGTGTCTGGGAGGGAAGCACGTGAGACACAAATGAAGGAGGATTTGGCTCAAACAGGGACGGTAAAGGAAATTGTTTTGTTACTTTATGAGACTTGTGTATCACATGGTAACTGGAACAGGTACTTGTTTAGACAGAGCCTGACAGAGGATCCAACCCTTCCCCACTCTATGCACCAATAAAGGAAAACAAATGGCTTTAGATACACTTTAAGTTGCGTCTGGCCAAGGAACAGGCATGGGTACCACAGACAGAGTGGAAGGGATATCGGACTGCCATCAGGAGGGGGGGCATGGGTACAACAGAGTGGAAGTGATATCCCTCTGCATTTAGGAGGGGGGCATGGATACAACAGAGTGGACGAGATATCAGTCTGCAATCAGGAGGGGGCATGGGTACAACAGACTTAGTGGAAGGGATATGGGACTGCAATCAGGAGGGGGGCATGGGTACAACAGACATAGTGGAAGGGATATGGGACTGCAATCAGGAGGGGGGGCATGGGTACAACAGACATAGTGGAAGGGATATGGGACTGCAATCAGGAGGGGGGGCATGGGTACAACAGACATAGTGGAAGGGATATCAGAGCACAATCAGGAGGGGGGGCATGGGTACAACAAACATAGTGGAAGGGATATCAGAGCACAATCAGGAGGGGGGGCATGGGTACAACAGACATAGTGGAAGGGATATCAGAGCACAATCAGGTGGAGGGACACGGATACAACAGACATAGTGGAAGGGATATCGGACTGCAATCAGGAGGGGTTTGTAAGGATGGCTCTATGAATACTGTAAAGTGCGAATAAAGCATAATCGTTTGGAACTGCATATGGAGAATGAATCCAAAAATGAGAAGAAATCATAGATGTCTTTTAAAACAATAATTTACTACCAGCCACCCAAACTACAACCCTCATCAGATGGCTTTATAAACTTCTGAGGCTGATGGACTGTCACAATATCCAGAAGAAAAAGGCAGTTTGTAACCGGCACTAGACAATTGCAGACTGAATCTGAATAGATGCAATAGACAATACCTTCAAATTCATTTACTCCATTTACCAGTCGGGCACAGCGGTCACCAGAAAAGAGGCCTGAAACATGGACACCTACCATCTCTTGTCTAGAGTCCTGCGTGCTTTCATCAGCGGCGCTGACCACGTCCGGCGAGGAAACGCAGTACTCTTCATTCCTTAGTTCCACGCTAGCTGTGTCCCCTGTGGACTGATAGTTTAATGAAGAGAAGTCTTCCAGTCCTGACACAGAAAAAAAGAAACAATCTTAGGCCTGCTGCAGGTACAGTGGTTTATACAGGGCAAGCAAGTATTGAATGGTATGATAGCACCTTTAGGTTGAACTCCACCTCAGACAAAAACAACTTGAACTATAACTCTCACGTCATCTTGCAGGAATCATTCAGACTTTTTAACATAAACCAATACTGTAAGGTGTGCCTTACTGTAATCCATGGTTGTTTCCCTTCTCTTTGCTGCTCTTCCTTTTAAATCCTCATGTCTTCTCATGCTTGGGGAGAACTTCCCTCTGCAGCTGAGTGCCTCTTCCTGTAGTGCTGGCTCAGGTTGTGAACCTTCACACAGACGCTGTGTATCCATTTCAGAGACAAGGCAGTCTGCTGCAAAACAGAAGTTCTGCCCAGCATGAGAAGAGATACGGATTTAAAAGGAAGAGCAGCAAAGAGAAGGGAAACAACCATGGGTTACAGTAAGGCACACATTACACTATTGTTTTATGTTAAAAAATCTGAACCTAAAAATATTGGGTTTAATGTCACTTTAAGTATAATTCAGCCTTCACAGAGGTGACAGAAAGCCCAATTCCTGTATAGACGACCAGTTACTGAGTCTTAGTTGTCTGATTGGTGAGAACAGAGAGGTGTACAGCAGAAAAGAGACTAGGGCAATGCTTGTTCTCACCGTTATTGGTAATATGTTATTTGTGCCAGATATTTTTATATTTTTTTCTCTGCGACAAGTGTGCTTGTGAACCTTTATCAGTGTTGTGCAATGACTCGAAATGGAAAACAGAAAGCGGTTTTCTGCTGAGCGGTTGCCAGGATTCTATTATCTATGAAGCCTCCGTGAGGTGTGGCGCAGTGGTCAGGCTCTGCGATTGATTATCGCTTCCGAGTTGGCCTGCAGCAGCCGAACGCGGAAGCAGTCCAAAGCCTGACCAGCACTCCACAGCTCACAGAGGCACCATAGATACCAGAATTCTGGATGGGTTCCTGTGGCAGTATATCCCTGAGCAGGAAAGGACTGTACCTGACAACAACATCACAGCCAGTCCGCTGGTCCCGGCAGGCTGAGATTAGAGATTCAGAGGCTTTTTTAATACAATTTTTACTTCAACACAAATGTCAGTACAATACTGGTTTTGTATTTAATAAAAAGCTTCTCACTTAATGCACTATTGCAGTGAACATGTTTGTACCAGAAATAACCCGATTAATCAGCTGTAATGGCTACTATGATGTCTGTTATTCCACATCATGAGAGTTTTACTTCTCGAGTGTTTGAGTGCAACCATATTTGCTCTTTAAAAGGAGAACTATGAGGTGAGTGCTTTTCACTCACCTCATAGTTCTAGCCGACCTGTGACAATGAGACTGTCACAGGTCGGCTCAGTAGATCGGGAGGTGAGCAAACACATAGGATGGATTCCCCCCTCCCCACTCCGCCAGCGCTGACTGGCGGATCGGATGGGGGAGGGGCGGGTACAGCTGGCTCTGCCTCTAGATAGGCAGGGCCAGCTGTCACTCACGCAGCTGGGCGGATCCAGACATAATTGTCGGGATCCGCTTCAGCTGCGGCGTCTCAGTATACCGCGAGCAGTAGCTCCTGCTCGCGGTATACTGAGCTTAGGGTGACGGGAGGACGCTAGTTTGTGTCCTCCCGTTACCCTAAGGAGAACTATGGGGAAAAGCCTTAACCCCATAGTTCTCCATTAATACTTCCATGTTTTGAACTAGGGGTGCACCCTCTGTCTGTTTTCTATTTTTCATTTATACAGTTTGGTGTCTCCCTGCCTCTTATTGGCAGTAGTGCAGCTATACCTAGCTATTAAGTGGGATACTTCTCTACAATTTGACTTTCCTTAAACATTTGAAGTACCTTTTGGAGGGAGGAACACAAGTGGTCCACAACTGTTGTTACATTCTTACATTACTTGTGCAGTGACGATACTAGTGAAGACAGGAGCGTTGTCTGCTCCCCTATCACCACCTACACATAGGCCCATTATCATGAGGGACCAGATGATGCAAGATGGACTGGGCTGCTTTTGTTGAAGTGCACCAGTCAACACAATACAATGAAGGTAATCAATTTTTCTGCAGCAAAGCATTGCCAATATTTCCCAGTGAACTGATAGCAGTTCACTTGGAAGAGGCAATCAAAAAGAGCAGAAGCAGCAATCAACACTTTGTATATGTGACAGCTAAATCTTCCTTAAAGGAAAAACACCCAAATGATCAATAATTCGGGGTGCAGATTTCAAACTCTTCCCTACCCGCCTCCATAGGGTCACTCCCGTCGCTCTCCACCAGGTGTTCATCCAGCAGGTTGCTGTCTATGGAGATATTGTCCAAGGAGAACTGGGAAGGGCTTCTCTTCATGTTCTTGTAAGAAACAGAGAAGGTAGGCAGGTTGGACGGACAGCGATCCTTAGGGGTTCCACTTAACAAAAATACATGGAAACCAGGTTTCAAAAATCAAAAGAAGTAACTTCGGAAAAGTCATAATAATAATAAAAGGCAAAACAAAAGTGGGTTACAGGAGCGAGAAATAAAAAGAAAACTCTAAATCTTAGAACCCCTAAGTAAGGTTATGGGATTTCCTATCTTTCTATATAACAAACTTTGACACCATAGTAGAAGGTTTTGCCTAGACCAGGGGTAGGCAACCTTGGCTCTCCAGCTGTGCTGAAACTACAAATCCCATAATGCTTCTGCCTCTGGGAGTACTGCCTGTGGCTTGCAATGCCTTAGGGATTTGTAGTTTCAGCACAGCTGGAGAGCCGAGGATTGCCTACCCCTGGCCTAGACAATAATGACAGTTATTCAAACCTGCAACACTTAAAGAGACCCTGTCACCAGATCATTCATGCAACAATCTTCCTAGAACATGTTATGTGCATTTAACCTTTTTATGCATCATATTTACTTGTAAAAGCCTCCCTTGTATCAAAAGCCCAGAGACAGCTGCTGGGTGCCGCCATCTTCAATGTAATGTTAGCAGCCCCACCAGACTCAGAGCTCTCACTCAAGTGACACTCTATAGAAGGGATAGGCAAATTCTGGCCCTCCAGCTGTGAAACTTCAAATCCCAGTATGTATCTGCCTCTGGGAGTCATGTCTGTGCAATGCATCATGGGATGTGTAGTTGCACTACAGCTGGAGGGCCCAAGTTTACTTACCCTTGCTCTATAGTATTTCCCTTCAATTCTTCACCGGGCAGATGCATACAATCTAATACAGGGAGGGGTAGAGGAACTTGGATAACACAGAGAGTAATTAGACACTCCCAGAAAAAGTGAGGGATATTTTGGTAAAATATAAAAGACGTGGTCACGCCGGGTAAATAGAAACCAAACATTTCAAGCCTTAAAATTGTGTGCGGCCGCAAAACGTTAATACGCAAAATTGCCCATAAGAGATGATTTAAAAGCTTTCACCATTCATCATTTTAGTGTCATCAGTGACTGATGGCCCTAAAATTATTAACATGTGTGGCGCAATTGTCAGTTCTTAGTGCTTTGGCGCACCAAACGTGCAATTATGGTTGTATGTGCGTAAACGTGAGAGCGGGGAACTTAATAAAAAAAACAAATTGGGGGTTTTTTTCTACATTGTTTTAATGCGACTAATTTTTTTTTTTTTTTACACTTAATGTTATTGCTATCACATAGGGGGATGACAAACCCCCTATGTGACAGCACAGGCACACCCACAGGTCCCCTTTATGGAGACATTTGGTGTTTGGGGTCCCTAGGTGACATTAGGGGTCTCTAAAAGAATGTGATGAGACAGATATCTGCTTCACCAGCTTCTTCTCTGGCTGTAACAGCCAGAGAAATGACAGCTGAATGTGGAAGTGATGTCATACGCATCACTTCTGCATTCAGAGATGGGAGAGGAGTTCAGCCGCTGGGAGAGTGCCGATCTCCCTCCAATCTTAGTGCAGAGAGCCAACAAGCCGGTCCTGGGCCCACAGAGGGGACAGCGGAGCCCGGGATAGCTGGTAATGGCGGGGGGCGCACGCTGCTGGGCACATACAAGCGATCAGATGACTATAGAGCCGCCTGAACGCTTGCTGTTTACACTTGTCAATGTGTTCTGCTCGTGCTAGGGGGCGCGTGCGAGCAGAAAAAAAAAATCCATCCGCTGTGGGGAGTTTGCTGGACGGCAAGCGGTTCATGTCAACCTGTGCTTTGCCCATGCAGTGTAAAGCAACAGGTACATTTTGAAGCGTATATCTTGGCAAAAAAAAAAAGAAACTAAACACATATTCTGCTCACCTCTGAAGAGCTGCTTAAACTGTTGGCACTATATAAAGCCCGTATAATAATAATCTCTGCATGTTCCCATGTACTACAGAAAAATACCTAATAATCTGCCAAAAATATTTCAGTTTGAGCCGACAATGCTGCATCTGCTGCACTGATGTCAACTAGCATTGTTAGCCCTGCCTAGTTCCCCCCTTGAACTACAGACTACCTCCTTAAGTTTTGGAGATGAGGAGAGGGGAGGTGTTCTGTAGTCAGAAGAGAACTGGTCAACATTGCTTGGGATTTCAGAGGCAGAGATGTGCTGAAGATATTTGTTTTATTTTGCCCAGACATACAGTAATAAGTCCCCACGTTTCCAGCATCCATTACTAAAAAGTCCACGTTGGACCACTACAGGACTGAATGTCTACCAACCCACATATGATGTGCTGGGCCAATCCCCAAGAGTCAGCGCTGCCACATAGAGAGAGTCATATGTAGTGATGAGGATGGGCTTGGTGCAAACCCAGTTAGCTCAAAACCTTGCTTGCCACCCCTCCTCCTGACCCCACTGCATAGCCGGCAAATTATTGGGGTAGCGGTCAGAGTTTGCCCCAAGCCCAGACACATCACTAGTCATATGGTGTTCTATACACAGGAATAACAGGCCTTTTCTTTACTCTTGTTGTCTGAACTGAGCAGTGGAGGGGCAGCTGGAGCTTCAAATGGTACCTGTTGCTTGGTCCTGCATGGGAAAAGCACGTGTTTGCCTTAAAGTGTCCATACACATTGATGTACTGTCAAACTACAATGCAAGTCTGGAACCAGGTTAGGCTGTCTGTCATAACAACCTGGATGAGAAGATTGGCTAAACAGAATTACAAATCATGTGGCAGGTAGGACAATTCACAGATAACCATTTGTGTATTTGGCTGCTTAGCTGGAGCTACAAGTATTAAACGTTATTAGAAAATGACTGAAAGTAATTTGCATTTTGGATTTCCTGCACATTTAACATATTCTTCTCCTATTGATTCAAGTCACGATGAACAAGAAAATCCCATTATTACCTTGTGTCAGTTTGTTTCCTCTGAGCCTCAGAGTACTGGATGCTGAGAAGAGGATCTACAACATTCTCTGTATCAGGGGCTTGAAGATTAATAAGATTCTCTTCAAAGTGGCTGACTGGACAGGAAATGTTATCATCGCTATTGTGGGCTTCATCTGAGTGGGCATCCTCTTTAAGACCATTGACATTAATCAGCTGTCCCAAGACTCCATCCTCTACCTTCAGAATGGACCCTTCCAAACATTCCATCCTTGGCTCAGTGTTGCCGGGTGACTTTGACAGGCTGACATCGGGCAAATCAATCTTTTTAGGGTCTAGAATTGCTCCAAAGTCACCACTGGCAGAGTCAATGATTAAGTCAACAGTGGAGTTACCTACACTATCCTCTTGTGCACTCCCTGATGGAGAAGATCTTTTGTTTCCAACCAGAGGGCTCCCTTCTTGGGAGAGAGGGCAGTTGGATGTATTTTCCTCCGGTAGAGGGTGCAATAATAAAGAAACCTCAGCACTTTTTAGCAGCAGACCGATGGACAGTTTGGTGTCCTCAGCCGGTTTTCCGGTCACGTCTTCTACATCCTTCCGCAGATTGTCCACGACCTGCTTTAGTGATTCCTGCAGCAGCAAAAGGAAAATATACTGGTAGTGATTCATTTGAGCACTCACGTGCTTCTGAATATAAGCAAGGACCTGGATATCGGCTTGTGGTAGCTCTGGAGAGGGTGGGGCTGATAAGCTGCTGTCTAAGGATTGGGACTTCTGCAGTGGCGTACTCCGGCCATCCACATCTGTGCTATAGTATTGTTTTAAAAGTTTTTTGCGTTGCAGACGACCGGCAAAGTCCGTCGATTCACTTTTGGAAAGGTTTACCAAACTATCGTCATTGGAAACAATCTGTTTCTGAGACTGAGTGAAACGTGCGGGCTGGCAAAGCCAAATGGAAAATGGGAAGGAGTCAACAAAATTTACAGGTCGACCTTTCCCGCTTTTAATCCCTTCATAGTCGACCCAGAACTGTGTGAAATGTATGGCCCAGATGTCTTTAGCTGAGGATGTCTTCAGCGCATTGGTGTCCAGCTTTGGTGCGACAAAACCTTTGTAGACATCGTGCATCTTAGTGTCCTGCTCAAAAGCATGCCTCTGAAATATGGGGTGCAAGAGGTCATGGCTGTTCTCTGAGCGGGGAAAGGAGGTGAATGTTTTGGAGAAGAAGGGGTAATTCTTAAAGTCCTGGAATATGGCTTCAAGGTCTGAACGCCGACAGTTTGGGGACTGCCTTGTGTTGCTGGCGATCACTTCAGAAGTCTGAATGCTGATAGCAGTTGGCTGGTCGTGGTGACAGTCCAACTTCTTTTGTGACGGCAAGATAACCTGTAAAACAAATAACCGGTCAATTTTACAATATCATTGTTTTTCTTCTGCATCAAAGCATAGCATTTAGCTTTAAAGAAGAGCTCTGCTACACCTTGTTTGTCTCTTAGAATATGCGTGTTCCCACTGCTCCTTTGTACCGCTGACCTCGTTATGTCTGAACCAGGGAAAAAAGAAACTGTGTATGCTCTACCGTGACTCAGAAGGCTAAAAGGGACAAGCAAGGATGCTTCTTAATGGATTCCTGTATGTACTGATATCTGACCATATTGGAGAGATTTCCCTAAACTTTGTGTCCCCTCAATCAACACCTGGTTGCAACTATCAGATTATGTGGATTGGAGCAACATTCACCATATTTATTCCAAGATAAATTTTGTACAAGGCATTCTGAATTGAAAAAGCTGGTCTGATGTCCAGTGAAACGTCTTCAAGAAAAATACAGCAAGTCCAGTTGCCTTGACTTATTTTTTACAGATAACAAGTGTGCAGATAAGGGCTTTTCACTTTTCCCTAAATTTCCTAATCTGCATTTTTTTTTAGGGTCAGTGAATTCAAGAACACCTAAGCCCGAGACAGCCAAGCCCATAGCCTTTGTCAGAAGGAGTTCATCGTCAGCAGGTCTTGGTATTTCTTTTATGACAGGTCTGTTTAAATTCCTGCACCTTTAGTTTCCTCATACTACACTTATTTCCATCACTGAACATCACTGCTTCTTTTGAGCACACAATCTGCAGGGCTAGTGTGGTCCTGAACACTTTTTGACAGGAAGGGCATCCAAAAGCAAAACCACCGACATAGGAAAGCGGCTTTTTTTCTTTTTTTTTTACAAGTTAATTTGCAGTTCTCATTCAAACAATTCAATTCCCTTGTGTTTGGCACAACCTACAAAGCGCCCATGGATAGAATTTGCCCCTGTATTTCCTGTAATAACATTGTAAAAAAAAAGAAGAATAGATTTGATAACGTCATTATAAGCTGCCATGCTGTGCTCTCATCAAATATACATAGTAAGTAAATATCATTCATGCATGGATTAGAGAACCGCCTGGAATATCAGACTGAATTATTCAGCAGGGTTTGTTCTCCCTGCAAAAATCTGAGAATTACCTTCAGCATCAGACCATCCACTCGAATATCAATGTGCTCGTCAGACTTGGAGCTGTCATTCAGTTTGTACATAGCCATGAACTGGTCGACGCTCTGCCTCAGATCCAGAATGAACTGGTTTAGCCATAAGATGCTCCTTTCATCCACTGTAATTTGCAGTGCATTCAGCTGTACATAGAGGTTGGAACTTGGAACTAAGAACAAAAAAAAAAAACATAAGTGGTTTTATTAGTCAAAAAGTCATCTGTAAATGTGTTTCTGACTGTATACCTAGGAGTGCTTTGTGTGTTTGGGTGTGTGCCAAAAAAATAGCACCGGGTCTACTAAAATTTGCTGCTAATAAGGATTCAATCCCACGGTTATCATAGGACATCCTTTAAACTGAAACACCCAATAAAAACTTTACCTGAAAAGACGACAGTGATAAATGTATTTTTTATTAAATAACAGGTATTTATATAGCGCCGACATCTTACACAGCGTTTTACATACTGCACAGTCACATCAGTCCCTGCCCTCAAGGAGCTTGCAATCCAAGGTCTCGAGTTCACATGCATATATACAGGGCAGAGTTAAGGTGCCCATACACTGCTCGATTCTCGTACGAGAACCGGGCGAAATCCCGCGATCGTACGAGAATCGAGCAGTGTGAACGAAGACGTGCGACCGTTTCTACGCTCGACGAACGCTCTACAAAACGCTCAAAAATATAAATCCCATTGTATTCAATGGTCTCGTTCCCACCTTGGCGTATTTCCGCCCGTCCCTAACGCGCTACAAAACGGCCCACGCCTGAAAAGGTACATGTACTGCTTTGGGCCGTTTTGTTGCGCGTTGGGATACAGCCAAGTAGCCTTCGGTAACGCACGTTTGTCGCGCAACTTTTTTACTGCGAATCGCAGTAAAAAACGCGCGGCAGACACGCATATGCAATACGCCTAGCTGTGAACGAGACCTTAGAGAGGAGCCAATTAACCTTCCAGTAGGTCTTTGGAGTGTGGAAGGAAACTAGAGTACCTAGAGAAAACCCATGCAAGCACAGGGAGAACGTGCAAACTCCATGCAGATAGTGTCCTGAATGGGATTTGAACCCACTAACCACTAACTTAGAGCACTAACCACTAAGCCCCTGTGCTGCCGCCCACACCACCATTTCATTAAAGAGGAATCGCCGGCTGAAGCCTTTCTTCAGAAACCAACACATCAGGAACGATCAATGGTTCCTTTTGCCGACCCCCACTGCACTACAGGGTAAATTAGTGATGTAGGAGTTAGAGGGAGGAATCACTTAGTGGGATGGGTGTACAGCACTATATAACCTCCTCAATGCGATATAATCTGAAGATTGAACACTGAAGAGGAATCACTGTAAACCACACTTCCGATTTCCTGGACCCCCGCAGCACTAAGTGATTCCTATTTAATGGATTAATCCGCGCTAATTAGGAGATAATAAAACTAAAAATGGATCCGTGGTTAAAGGCCGCTAGATAAAGGTTAATACTCAAATATGACTCGAGTAATACCCGTGGTAAAAAAGCCGCTGGACAAAAAGTCATAAAATGTGGAATGAATGTACAGCGCTATAATAATGATTAATGATTCTGTGTCACATTTTGGTTTATATATTTGACACAGAATCATTATTATAGTGTATTTGTCACAGGTATATCACACTAGGGAAGTTGTTTAGCGCTGTACATTCATTCCACATTTTATGACTTTTTGTCCAGCGGCTTTTTTACCACGGGCATTAGTCGAGTCATATTTGAGTTTATGTTCGACCTAATTATATATCATTTTCACCTGATATTTTTGATCTTGTTTTTTTTTTAATTTGATTATATTTCACGATATTGGACGTCATAAGGTTCTTCTGACTGGTCCAGTATATGACACAGAATTATTCACAGTTTATTTATCACAGATTATATCACATTGAGGAGGTTATATAGCGCTGTACACCCATCCCACATCTTTTGAGGTTTATTAACCTTTATCTAGCGGCTTTTAACCACGGATCCATTTTTAGTTTTATTATCTCCTAATTAGCGCGGATTAATCCATTATATAGGAATCACTTAGTGCTGCGGGGGTCCAGGAAGTTGGAAGTGTGGTTTACAGTGATTCATCTTCAGTGGAACAGCATTTGGCAACGTGGGTGGCAAGGGAGGCAAGTATCCTCTACCTTTGTTACCGGTACAGTTATTATTGGGAGTTTCAGTTTGCTGAAAAACTAACAGGCACTTTTAAAACACACCTCGGGTTGCCCTATCCCCGAAAACAAAAGTAAATCATTAGATCGACTTTTGTCACAGGGGCATGCTGGAAAATTGTTGGTCCAATAGTACTTCCAGCCAATCAGCTGCAAGCACTGTTCGGGTATCCCGACAGTGGCGGGCACCGCGGGAGATTAGTTCATCTACACTGTTAGCACTCCACTGTAGGAGGAATCTGTCAAATATTTTTTGTTCTGAATGAGAAAAATTTCTTTGTGTACCCAACTTTATCAAGGCAAGTCAAGCAAGTTCGCAAATATGAAATAATAGCATTTTTGCTTTTGTCTTGCTGTCCCCCGAGTGTTTTACAAACATCCACCCACTGCCTGATCAAGTAGTAAGCATATGTAGAGGGATGCTGGGAATGCCCTCTGCCACACAACAATATGCCTCTCTTCTCCTGCCTCTCTTGAGATTCCATTTTTTATTTAAACAGCTCAGCTACCACAAAGGCAACTATTGTTTGACATATGAAGCGTGGCAGCTGTTATGCTATAAGGCATATTATTGTAGGCTGGGTTCACTATGGAACATAGAAGGTATCAAACACAAGTTAAATGGGGTTTCTAGCACAAACTTTAGTGGAACACAACTGCAAGTTGAGAGGTCTTACGTCCTAAAATGCAATGCGTGTGCAAAAAAAAAACCCATCAAGCATTACAGAGAATATGTCATCCCTCTATAATAGAATATATATATACAGGGCTCAAAATTTCAGGTCCTGAGCTACGAGCCAGGCCTTCAAAGTTACTCGCCATCAGTTGCCCTGCATAACACAAACAAACACACAGCACAACACACATACAGACACAGCACAACGCACAGGGCATTACACATACAGCCACAGCACAACGCACAGAGCATTACACATACACATTTCATCTGAAATTAATTTTTAGTCTTCGCACATGTGGGGGGGAGCAGTTTTCACTTTTTTTTAAATAATTTTTTACATTTTTATTATAATTTTTTATTTTTATTTTATGATTTATTTATTTTTTTACTGTTGGGGGGGCTTCGGGGAAATATTAGGGGTCCAAACAGACCCCTGACATTTCCCTTTTAAAATAGAAAAGAAATTGAGGACACCAAATCCTCAATTTCTTTTTCAGCACTCAATGAATGGGAAGCACTCAGTACAGAGGCTCCTCCCAGTCAAATATTTACTATCAGCTGTTTCTGAATGGGGAGGAGCCTCTGTACTGAGTGTTTCTCCCCATTGAGAAATTCATGAATGAACAGGCTGTGATGTGAATCACAGCCTGTTCATTCATAACTGGGGACACATAGTACTATGTGTCCCCAGTTATTTACAAACACCGGAGTGATCAGACGATCGCTCCAGTGTTTGTCCTTCTCACACGGAGGATCGGTAAGTATCAATGATATTGATACTCTGCCACACACAGAGCCGCTGTCATCCTGAAACTGACAGGATGACAGCGGCTCCGATCTCCTCCCCGCTCGGCCATCCTGATAGCTGAGGGCGCGGCTTCTCTCCCCCTCACCGCTCCGCCATCCTGACAGCATGCAGCGCTCCCTCCTGCGCCCCCCTGCTTAGACGGACGGACGGACGAGGGAGCGCTGTCATCAGGTCGGTGAACAGGAGAGAAGCCGCCCCGAGGAGGCTTCATTTCCACTCGCCCCCACGCAATTTTCCCTCGCAAATTGCGAGGGGCCGAGTGGAAATTTTGCGCCCTATATATATATATATATTAGTCCTTTAATTCCCTGCACTGCAAGGTTCAGGAACACAAGAGTTTTCTACTATAGGTCACAGCAGACACCTATAGACCCCATGAACACCTATAAGTACAATATATAGGCAAACATAAGCCTATATGGTTTTACATAAACATTATCTATTCCCAGCATGCACCACAAGATGGTTTCTGTATAATCTGTATAATGTAGTGCAGTAGCTCTTAAACCCATGTCTCTCTCACACGCTGTTTACACTGTCATATAGGATGTTCACTAAAGGTGCCCATACACCTTACAACCATCGCAAGACTTTTGTCTTGCGATGGTTGTAAGCTAATTAAAAGCTTGTACGATCTGCCCATCTTGGACAGGCAGATCGTACTTGCGATCATCGCAAGCCCGCCCCCTTGAGGGGCGGGCTTCCGATGACTGCAATGAGGGGCGGGCTTCTGATGACTGCAATGCTGAACGGGCAGTGTGCGTGTACGCACATCGGCCCGTTCGGCAGTTGTCGAACAAGCAGGCCACTAACCCGCTGAGAATCGTACGATTCTCGGCGGGTTTTCCAGCCTGCTTGTTCGACGGAAGACGTGCGACCGTACAGTAGAAACGGTTGCATGCCTTCCATACACTTTGCGATTATCGTACGATCGCGGGATTTCCCGCGATTCTCGTACGATAATTGTACAGTGTGTGGGCACCTTAAGAGAGGCATGTGTGATGGTAACTATTAGGGATGCACCAATAATAGTAACGGTGCCGAAAAAGAGTATTTGGGCCAGTGCGAGTACTTCCCCAATACCGAAACTTCAGGTCAGAGGAAGATTTCCTTTGACCAGCAGTGCCGTAGGGGAACATGGAGCCGGCTTCCCGGCCAATCATGAGCCGGTCCATTACTCGCCACCCGGCTTTCTGATCGTCCAGGAAGCCAGCCTGATTAGCTGGGTAGCCAGTTTCCCCGGCCAATCAACATGGAGCCGGCTTCCCGGGCAATCAGGAAGCTGGGCGGCATGTCATTACCCGCAAGCCGGCTTCCTGATTGCCCAGGAAGCTGGCTCCATGTTGCCCTACGGCACTGCCAGTCAGAGGAAATCTTTCTCTGACTGGAAGTTTCAGTATCAGGGAAGGTATTGGAGCATTCCAATACCTTCGCCCAAATGCTC